>NC_073253.2:155315000-155624166 GCF_029289425.2 Pan paniscus | reverse complement strand
AACGTACCACCCATCTCAGCTGAAAGATCATTTCCAAATTAGAGGAAGCTGCGACTGACTGACTGAGAAGGCAGGAGGTGCCCTCTAGTGGCATGGTTACATTAGCTTGGGAGGAAAGGTAGTGCAGTTCATTTTCAAAGGGAAGGACAAAACCAATTGTTAAACTGAGGCAGGAGGCAGTGATGCTTCAAAGATGCAAGTGGGAATTTACTGTCTACTCTGTGGACCATCGAAGATGCCTTCAGGATCTGGCCTTAGCCAACGGCAAGTGGCATGCTGAAAGTCAGATCAGCTGGTCAAGGGTGGAACTGGGAATTGAACCCAAAGTTGCTAACTACAAATCCAGAAATCTCGCCCTTGACAGCAAACCTCTTGCTAGTGGGAGCTGTGGCTTGTGTCATTTTACATCCTTCAAAGCAGCAACCACAGGGTTTTGTATACATAGATACAGTATTCAATAAATTACTTGATGAAATATTCATGAAATGATCGTTTATGAAATAATGAATAATGCATTATTTCATTTGTTGCTCACAATAACTGTGACATAGCCTAGTTTACTGATAAGGAAATTAAGTCTCTGGTCAAGTAACTTGCCTAAGATCACAAAGCCAGGATTCAAACCAAGCATACTAACTCCAGAGCCTCGGTGCTTATCCACTAGACATGCAGTTCTCATACTGTTTGGTCTCAGGATTCCTTTACAGTCTGGGTTTTGTTGTTGCTGTTTGTGGAGATGGTGTTTTACTATGCTCAAGCAATCCTCCCACTTCAGCCTCCCAAAGCACTGGGATTATAGATGCAAGCCACCTTGCCTGGCTTCCTTTACACTCTTAAAGAAATTATTAAGGATGAAAAAGAGTTTTTGTTTATAAGGATTATACCTATTAATATTTACAGTTTTAGAAATTAAAGCTGAGGAATTTAAAATATATTTATTTAAACATTATCACAATAAAGCAATTAATTATAACATAATTAACATATTTTTATAAAAAGTAACTATTTTCCTAAACCAAAAAACACCCACATTTAGAAAATTAACATGACATTGTTTTACATTTCTGAAAATCTCTACTATCTGGCTTAAGACAGCTGATTTCTCACATCTACTTCTTCATTTGCTCTGCTATAATACCATACTTGGAGTAGCTTCTGGAAAATTCCACTGTACACTTGTGAAAGAATGGAAATTTAAAAGGCAAATAACATCCTGGCACTATTATTAAAATATATTTGATGTCATGTACCCCTAAAAGGTCTTGGGGACCCCTGGTACGTCTAGGCACTCTTTTAGAAGCACTGATGTACAATATGCTGTCCATAGGGCAAGTGAACAAAGGGCTCTGCCCTCCTGAGAGTCACATCTCCAGGGAGTTCATTCCACCTGTAATATTCTTAGTGACTTCATAAACTCATTTCAACCTCTTTATTTTTTACATTCTTGCTCTTTTCCTGGAAATTGCATGTCCTTGAAGGCAACTCTTTCTTCCTCTGTGTTCCGGATGCAGCCAGCCATCAGGGCAATGATGAGTCCCAAAACAGAATCCTTCAAGCAATAAAGAGGGTCTCTGCTTTAATCCTAGATGCCTCTATATAAAGACCAAGGAGCATAAACCATTTGTATTAGTCTGTTCTCACACTGCTATGAAGAAATACCCAAGACTGGTTAATGTATAAAGGAAAAAGGTTTAATTGACTCACAGTTCTGCAGGGCTGGGGAGACCTCAGGAAATTTACAATCATGAAGGAAGGGGAAGCAAACACATCCTTCTTCACGTGGTGGCAGCAAGGAGAAGTGCAGAGCGAAGGTGGGGAAAAGCCCCTTATAAAACCATCAGATCTTGTGAGAACTCACTATCATGAGAACAGCATGGAGGTAACCACCCCCATGATTCAATTACCTCCCACCGGGCCCCTCCTACCATACGTGGGGATTATGGGAACTACAATTCAAGATGAGATCTGGTAGGCACACAGCCAAACCATATCACTATTCATTCCTATTATTCCATTTCTAGGGAAAAGAACTTTTTTAAAATTCTCACTCAATTTCACCTAGACTAAGAAGCCCAGTGTCAAGAAGTGATACTCCTAATTGTGTTTTATTAAAATATGTAAATGAGTCATGAATAGCAGTATCCTAAAAGACATCATATTTCACATCTAGAGGGGGGCTCCCCTGGCTGCCATCCCTCCCTGGTCACCAACCCTCATGTGGCCTTCCCATCAGCATCAGTGAAGAGGGGCCCCTGTTCCACCCCATTCCCCAGTACGACAGTAGGGGGATGGGATAGTGTCCTCTTGGATCCTCGCTTTTGCCTCCAGACCACACTCTCTCCCTCTACCCTCAAACTGCAGCTTGGAATCTTCTATCATCAAATAGGCCCATCCATTGCTTATCTCATTGCAAACACCTGTGTCATTCCCTTCTCCCCACCCCGCCTTAAAGATTTTGTCCGTAGCTCACTGCCATTGTCTTTACTACTGCTCCTTTGTTCTGTCTATGCCTTCCAAGATACTGTCCTCTGAATTCCCTGGCAATTCTCTAATGAGCTTGTCTTCCATCTACCTCAACCACCCAGTCCCATGGTCATCTCCTAGACATTGTCACTAAGAAAAACTTCAAACACTCCATAACTGATTATCTGATCTTCAAGCACCCCACTCTCCATCTTCCCAGCTCAACATTACTCTGCCTCCTTCTTTTGGTCTTTCAGGGACATACACTTAAAATCCAAACTCATTTTCACAGCCCCTAAGATCCTCCATGATACAACCTCTGCCTACTTCTCTGGCCCTGTCTCCTAACCCTCTCCCTATCACTCACTACCCTCCAGCCCTGCTGACCTTTTTGCAATTCCTCAAACATGCTAAATCCATTCCTACGTCAGTGCCTTTGTAAATGTTCTCTGGCTTCCTTGATAGATACAGCCCTGGATGTCCTCTGGGTATCTCTCTCACTTCCTTCAAATCTCTGTTCAAAATTACCTTCTCAATGAGGCCCTCCAAAACTTCTCTATTTAACATTGCAATTCCTCCACCTACCCATTCACCCACAGGACATACCCCCTTCCCACTTTATTTTTTTCCACTACACCTATCACTTTCTAGCATACCATGTAATTGACTATTTTGTAGATAGTCTGTTTCTTCTGGCTACAATGTAAGTTTCACAAGGAGGGCAGAGATTTTTGTCTGTTTTGTTCAGTGCAGTATCCTTGGTACCTAGAAGAGTGCCTGGCTCATAGTGGCCATTCAATTGATTTTTTTTTCTTTTTGCATGAGGAAAATTGGATTATGCAGATCTGAACAATAAAAAGGATCACTAAATCTCACTTCTACATAAAATTTTAAATCTATCGTTTTAGAATTTATCAAGAATCATCTAATTTCACTTTTATTGGGTTTTAAATTAATGTTTATACTTTTGCCATATAACTTTGCTTCTGTAACAGAAACACTTGATACCTGTTATAAATTGTGTCCCTCCCCACCACCTCAAAATTCATATGCTGAAGTCCTCACCCCCAGCACCTCAGAATATGACTGTATTTGGAGATGGGGCCAGTAAAGAGTTAATCAAGTTAAAACAGGGTCATTTGGGTGGGCCCTAATCCAATCTAACTGATGCCCTTAGGAGAAGGGGAGATTAGGACACAGGCAACACAGAGCAAAGACCGTGAGAGGACACAGTGAGAAGCCAGGGACATGACTACAATAGAAAAAGAGAGCCCTCAGAAGGAACCAACCCTGCCACACCTCGGTCATGGACTTCCAGCCTCCAGAATCGTAAGAAAATAAATGTCCATTGTTTCAGCTCCCTCAGTCTATGGTATTCTGTTATGGCAGCCCTAGCACACAAATATAACATCCATGTCAGGATTAGTCTTAAATTACATTAATTTATGGTAATTATACAAGGTCTTCAGGAACACAACCCTCCCATAAAACTCAACAGCCCTGTGTCTGAGTACCCGGTAGGCACCAAGCACCGTGTAGTTTTGTGTCTGCTGCTTTCTTAGTTCCCCCTTCTTTCTCTGTCTCTTTTTCAAGGTATGAATCCATGCCTGCCTTTCCCTCTCTCCCCTGTGGCATCTCACATACCACCCTCTGCCTCCAACTACAAGACTGAAATACGATGTGTTGTACGGCTCTAGTCACATGCCCAGTTTTCAAACTAGTAATACAGAACATCATACTCAACTAACTTTTCATCTTTCCAGTAAGATGAAGATGCTTCTTAGTCATGTGACCTGCCGCTGACTTATACCTCTGGGCTAGCGTCCCTAAAGTGCTGTCCTTTCTGGTGTCCCTTCCTGCAAGACTGCAGGAAGCCAGGAGCCAGCCTGGCTTGGGCTCTGAGCAGCATACCAAAGGCAGGCAGCTCTCACCTCTGCAGCAGGGCTGCAAAGCGGAGGTGAGCGCTGGTGCGTGCCATTGCCATGGAAACCCACTCCCACTCCTCGGGCAGCGGAGGAAGGTGGGGCCTGCGGTCTGTTCCACTATGTGATCTGAAAAGAGAAATGGCTCATCAGTCCCAGGCTCCTCTTGTAGGAAAAAGAGGCCTCTTCAGAAGGGAGTGTAGGCACAAATCCTCCCAGGAGCCTGTGCACACAGAGCCAAAGGGAGCCTCTTTGCACTCATTCTTCCTGCCGTGATTCAGTTCCACAAACTGATCATTCGTCTACTCCAGGCAAGACACTGGACTTGGAGACAACAAGGATAAACAAGACCCATGTCCAAGTTCACTCTGGCTGGAAAGGAAAGACAGATCTGCTGTTTGATTGTTCCTACTGCTTGAAAACATGCAGCTAAGGTCCCCAAAAGCCGCTGAATGTAGCATATTCTAAAGTTAGCTCTGGGCTTGCCAAGAGATGCCAGTCCTAGGAGCATCAACCATCAGGAGCAGAAAGAGGCCTGATACATGAGGTGGCCCGCTTTGGGGATGTCTGTAGAGAAAAGCTGTGTCCGTGGTGGGAGAGGTGTTCCTCTCCTACCTGCAGTCATGAAAAGCTTTAAATGAACACATAAAGATAGGAATCTTCAGGAAGGGGAGAATGGCCTCTCACCCCCAGACACACACCTGCTGAGTTGCAGGAGAAATAGGTAAGCCTATGCTGGTGCCACCAACAGAACCAAGACTGGTGAGAGAGAGGGCTCTTGAGAGAGCATTCTGGGAGTATTTATTGTCCTTTTCAGCCTTCTCACTGCACTGCGGGGAGAAGGAGAGGATCATCGGCATGTAGAGACTCACTGCAACTTAAAGATTGGCACCTGCTCCTGGTCCAGAGATTTCTCACGGTGGGAGACCTGCTGGAATACCCAGGCCTGCAGGGAAACCTTCACCCCATCCTGGTTCTGCAGCCCTCAAAGGGGATGGGAAAGACCCCAGTGGTTAATAATGGAAGGGCAGAGGCCTTGGACGGCCCCTGGACAAAGGAATAGAAGGGCCCACCTGGGAAAGGTGTGGGAAGAGAGGCAGGCTGCCATTCTCAGGCGGGACAGGGTTTTCAGCCGTGGAGGAGAGGGTGATTCTCTACACAAGGACCTCCCCATGAGCAGAGGCCACCCGCATCGTGCAGAGCACAACAGCCAGAACGAAGCCAGCACACTTCCCATAACCAACAAGTGGCCTGTCACACGAGCAGACTCGTTTCTCCCTCCAGCCGTCCTCCCAGGCTTGGGGCTGGACTAAGCCCCTACGAGGGTCATAACACCGGAAGGGCAGAAGGGACATGTGTGGCGAGCAGAGCATACACATGGGCTTTTGCCAAGCCTTCGCCTGTACTAGGGGAGAGGGAGAAGAACCTGAAATAGGTGTGAACCTCCAGTTTTAAAATAAGCAAAGTTTAATTTTAACCAAAAGTAACTGGAAAGCTATGAAATTTGTCTGAATGCTGCCCAGCATCACCCACCACCCAGAAAGGAGAATAGGTCAACAAAACACAGTTGGTGGCAATTAAAAAAGAAAGAAACTCAGTTTATGTTTCCCCCGCAGAGCTGGAGCTTCTCAGTAAACAGGTTATACCTGGGCTTGGTGGGGCACAGACAAACAGGTGACCAGGAACTGTCTAGGGTAGGAGAAGCTGACCTCCTAGACTTGTGCCTGCCCCCACCACTCTCTCTCTGGAAACCTTGAAGTCAGGCTCCCTGGCCCTGATACTGTGTGATGCTAACAGTGGGTACAGTGCAGTCACTGGGTCTCTAGAAACCTGGATCCCCAGGGACTGATGACATCTTTACTCATTTCAGCAAGTCCCTGAGCACCTGCCACATGCCAGGCAGAGAATACACCAGTGCACAGGACACACCTCATCCAGCTCCCAGTAGAGCAGAGGAGAGGACCAGACACAGCCGAGCATGGTAAGTGCAAGGAAAAAGCCAAGGTCAGGGACTAATCGAGCAAACTGGGGGACACATAGTCTGATCTTGGGGAATCAGAAAAGGTTTCTGGTAAGAAAGGCATCTCATTGGAGTACTAGAGATGGACAGGTTTGGCCAGGTGAATCAGGACAGGAAATTACACCCCCAAGGAGCCACCACAAGGCTGTGTGAGCCACACTGAGCAACTCAGACTTCATCCTGGTGGCAGAGGGACATCATTCCAAAGTAAATGAAGTGGGGAATGAGTGCTTGATGAGCATGGGTTTATTTTTGGGGGTGATGAAAGTGTTCTGAAATTAGACAGTGGTGATAGTTGCATATACGCTGAACTAAAAGCCACTGAATTGTGCATTTTTAAATGAATTTTCTTATGTGAATGTTACCTCAAAAAAAAAAAAAAAAAAAGGCCAGGCATGGTGGCCCACGCCTGTAATCCAAGCACTTTGGGAGGCCAAGGCCGGCAGATCACGAGGTCGGGAGATCGAGACCATCCTGGTGAACACAGCGAAACCCTGTCTCTACTAAAAATACAAAAAAAAAAAAAAAATTAGCTGGGCATGGTGGTGGGCGCCTGTAGTCCCAGCTACTCGGGAGGCTGAGGCAGGAGAACGGCGTGAACCCGGGAGGTGGAGTTTGCAGTGAGCCAAGATTGCGCCACTGCACTCCAGCCCAGGCGACAGAGCGAGACTCCGTCTCAAAAAAGAAAAAAAATGAAAGGAATACCTAGAAGGAACTTTCAATTCCAATCAAGATGGAATAACAGGGACCAGATTTACTCTCCTGCCTGAAACTAAAAAACAAGACAAAATACATGAAATGAGGACTGCCCAAAGAGTGAACATCAGGCGACAGAGAACAGCGATGCCTGAGGAATGTGAAATAAGTGAGGTGAGGCCGATGACTGTCCTTACTGGCTACTTTTGAGTTTCCAGGCCTCAGAGTAGGGAAGAAAGGGAGGCAGGCAGAGCCCAGTGAATTTCCTGAGTTGAAGAGACAGAGCAGAGTCAGGCCAAGGCAGGCCAAGTTTGCAGAGCAGAGCACTGGAGAGGAGAGAGCTGCACAGAGAGAACCCTGGAAATTTGCAGAGGGTCTCCCTGTAATATTCAGAAGAGCACTGATCCATACATGCGTATGAGAAAACTAGCTGAAAAGATCAGAGGGAAGAATTCCTGAAGCCCACACAGGGCTGGGAATAGTGTCTGCTCCCACCAACTAGACAGGAAAACCTCATAATTCAGGGGGCAGCAGAGTCCTAAGCGTCTCACACTTCAGTAGTAGGGGGAAATGAGCCCTGGGCTAAATGCTGCTCTGGTGATGCCTAACATTAAAGGCAAGTCTCAAATGAATCAAATTGCTTCTAGGTACCTTACCCATACTCCAGAACAAAGGTTAAGAATATTTATAGAAATGTAAAAACACCCAGCATGAAAAAAGGTAAAATCCATGGCTGGCATGCAAAGTAGAAAAATACAACTTGTAATAAGAAAGAAGAAATGGTAGCAAGATAATGGCATTCCTGACTGTTAGCTCCTATTCTAAGAAGGTACAGTATCCTGAGAGGCAGGCTCAGAGGTGGTGTAGAGAAATGCAGAAGGTTTACAGAGTTGTAAAGGTATGAATAAAGTCTGTCTTATTTCAAAAAGTGTCAGAACAAAATAGCAACAACCTCCACAAGATGCAAATTATCTGTTTTAATGGAGGAGCATCTGCTTAAAGTTCTCAGTCTCAGCACACATTATGCACATTGCAATCTGATTAACAGCAGATGAAAAGATCAGATCCCTCTATACTCAGTTCTGACCCAGAGGACAGCAATTAACTGGTAAGGGACTGACTAGTCCCCTTGCTCCCAGCCCTTGGTTCTCTCTACCACAAAAGACAATTTTCCAAAGCTTCAGTTTGTGTTGCAGAGTATGAAAGCCATTCAGAACTACACTTTGCTTTTCTTGTTTTTTTGAGACAGCGTCTCACTCTACCACCCAGGCTACTCTACCACCCACTTTACCACCCAGTGGCATGATTATAGCCACTCAAGTTGTAAGCTTGAACTCCTGGGCTCAAGCAATCCTCCTGCCTCAACCTCCTGAAACTAGGACTACAGGCATGCGCCACCACACCCGGCTAATTATTTTTAATTTTTTAGAGACAAGGGTCTCACTACATGGCCCAGGTTGAACCCAAGCTCCTGGGATCAAGCAGTCCTCCTGCCTCAAACTCTCAAGTGCTGGGATTACTGGTGTGAGCCACTGTGTCCAACCTATACTTTGGTTTTCTTAGCAGCCCTATTTTACCTGAGGATGCTAAACCTAATACTCTCCCCTAAAGCCAAGTGCCCTAGTAGCCTTATGGTATTATCTTCTCCTAGAAGTCTGCCTTTCCACTAATTCCAGAAAGTCACACTGATTCAGTTGTATTTAGAAGGTAAAAAGTTTTAAAGTCAGGATAAGTGGTTGTAGGTGTTCTTAGTATTTCATGCCTAATATCCTTCAGCTTCCTCCAATAACAATGGCAAAGTGTTCACATTCTAACTTGACCATAGAAGCTACTGATATATCAAGGGAAAGACTTCTTATATAACTTAGCATCAAGCAAGGGTCAAATTCAGGTTACTACATGACCCAAGCGAGTAAAGTGAGTTAAGTAGGCTAGGTCTCAGAAGAGACACGAAAGGTAAAAGGATCACTTCAGTTCTCACTGAGGCCATTTAAGGCAGGGTCTGTGGGATAGAAAGCCTACACTCCACCTAAAAGGCAGCAGCCAGCAATCCACCTCCAGCCCCAGCAAGTGTTGGAAACAGGGTCTACTATGGACACATCTCTTTTCAAGAGAATCTCCAAAGCCAGATTGGTGAAACACTGGAATTTTAAATAGTGGAAATGATTAAGGTTTTTAAAATATCCACCCCCTCCCTCGAAAAGAAAACCTATGAGCAACCATTTGCCATCTCTATTTTGATTCCAACCTCAGAACTGAGATCAAAATACCAGCTCTATCATTTTCTAGCTCTTCACATCTTTGACAAATCAATGAACTTCTGTGCTTCATTGTCTTACCTGGAAAAGTGTCAAACATTAAACATAATAATGCTTCTCAAATACTCATGTCCAACACAAGGTAAACAACTAAATACAGTTTCCTATAGGTGGAGTGTAGACCTTACTATCAGTAAATTATCTCCAGTGATCTTTAAGGAATCTAATTGAAGATCCCAAGGAGGCTGAATTCTCAGATTTAGAGCCTTTCAATACTGAGTATTAAAGTCATTAGAAACTAAGTAGAACCAGCAATAAAGAATGCCCAGCAATAGATACTTAATGAGTTGGAAGTAGCTCTTCTAATTAAGAGATCTAATAACTGTCACTAGTTAATGGCCACAAAAAGTCAATAAAGTACACATTGAGGGGTATACTTTTCAGGAAAAACAGTGGCAGCTTCTAAAATAAGCTGTTAAACCAAAAAGAGTGAAGTTTTTAGAAATCAGACAAATCTCTATTGTCACATTATAGACTCTTTGTTAAACACCTCAGCTAGCTTTCATGTTGTTTTAAGTAACCTCCATGGAAAAGCAACCACAATACTAGGAAGAATCTGTTAAAGAATGCTTTATTAATACAAATACACACAAACTCTGAAGCATTAAGAAATTTAAATATCTATGTCACAGCAAACAGGTGGCAATTCAACATCCAGGGTCGACAGAATGCTTGAAGGAGACTGCAACAGATCTAGAAAACAGGAATCTCTTATTAAAATTTCTGCAAATCCTTGAGTCATTGTCCATATCAACATAGACATTAGCTGTCAATCAAAAATTCATGTTTTTCCCTTTGTCAAATCAATCACCTCCATCCCCTCCTGACACATTTTTTGGAATGTGTCTGTGGCCCCAGAATTGACTTTCATTAGGAAGTAAGTCTTAGAAGTATCTGAATCTCTATTGTTCTTAGAGACCAAAGTAAGAGTTAACAGTCTCACTAATGTAACTTATTAGGACAAATTATCCCACATCAGAACAAACAGAAAACATAATGTTGGCTTTGACTACAAGTTCAAACGAAGACCTCAAACCTTCTGCAGTAAGAAGTTATTGTCAGTCTATGCTACAGCACAGGTGTTTTGATCTTATATTAGCTTTGGATATAACATGGAATCATCATTCCAAGCAAGTTTATTATATATGCTTCAACTTATAGCCTAAGAAGATGTAAGTGAGAATTAATCTTTTGGCTGTAGTAAGACTATCCAGTTTCCAGAATAACAATTTTACTGGAGCATTTGGGACTGAAAAGCAATATTAATCGAGAATAGTTTATTTTTCTGAAAACTAATCCTTGTGATTTGAAGGATAGAAATTATTCACAGGCTCACCTCCCGCACAACTCTGTTCCCATGGTAATGGAAGTGTTATGAAACAAATTGTTTGCAGCCCTTCCAGAAGGGCACTTGCTCACTTACTGGATTCCCATGGTGGACAGGGCATCTTCACAGGTGAAGGGGGGCCCAGCTGAAACAGCTTTTCAAGCTCTCTCTCCTCGTCAAGGATCATGAGAGGCACTCCACTCAAGGGGAGGTGCGCAATCTGGTGCTCTTCAGGCAGGTCAAAACTCTCAAAGTCTGTTACAGAGAGAAAGCATTTTTGTCAGGGCAGTAGTTCTTAGTGTGGGCTGTAGACCCCTTGTGGTCTGAGACCCTTTGAGGGGGTCCATGAGGTCAAAACTATTTTCATGACAATATTCACACCTTTTTCCACTGGGTTGACATTTGTAATGATGGTACCAAGGCAGCGGTGGAGAAAGCTGCTGGTGCCTCAACACAAATCAAGGCAGTGACAGTAAACCATATTAGCAGTCTCTCTGTTCTGCATCCTTCTTCACTTGTAGTTTAAAAATGCCAGTTTCACTTACTGTCACTTCACCATATGCAGTAGAAAGTATTAATTTTATTAGCTCTCCATCCTTGAGATGTCTTTTTAATGTTCTGTGTGATAAAATGAGAAGTATGCCATAAAGCACTTCCACTGTACACCAAAATATGATTAAAAGGATTTGTGCAACTATCTGAGTTGCAAGCTAAAACTAGAGAACATTTTCCTGGAATACTGTTTTTACTTGAATTAACAACTGCAAGAAATCCCATGGTCACTCAGACCTGGGTGCTTGTCACAATTTTTCTTAACGGAATGAAAGAAGTCTATCACCTCAAGGAAAACTGACAGCCTTTGTTGCCAATGGCAGAATATAAAACGTTAAAATTTTGTCAAAAATTAAAAAATGAATTTTTTTTTTTTTTTGAGACAGAGCCTCACTCTTTCACCTAGGCTGCAGTGCAGTGGCACGATCTCCATTCACTGCAACCTCTGCCTCCTGGGTTCAAGCGATTCTCCTGCCTCAGTCTCCCAAGTAGCTGGGATTACAGGTGTGCCCACCACACCCGGATAATTTTTGTATTTTTAGTACAGACAGGGTTTCACCATGTTGGCCAGGCTGGTCTTGAACTCATGACCTCAGGTGATCCGCCTGCCTTGCCTCCCAAAGTGCTGGGATTACAGGCGTGAGCCACTGCATCTGGCCAAAAAAAGGAATTTTGGAAAACTTATCTGCAGTCATTAGCTTGACAGGTGCCTTAGACTTTTCTGATGAGATCAGTTGTGGTATTAATGTGCTTTTGATATTGTATAATAATGCATCTCAACATGTGGGTATCTACATATCTCAGTGAACCAGTATTTCTGAATGATCAATGCAAGATAGATGCAAGAATATAAGATACATTCCAAGTGCAAAATAGACCAATGGATTTTACTGTCAAGATACAAAATGCTCATTGATACGGTTTCAGAGTCCACATTGCAATTTTATATTCAGAAACAGCCACTTGTGGGTTTTAGTGTAGTGGCAAAAAAACCTATCCACACTTATCTGAAAAGACTATTAAAAACGTATCTGTGTGAGCCCAGGTTTTCTTCGTATATTTTAACAGATGTAAGAGTGAATATAGAATTTGATAAGAATCCAGTTGTCTTGTATTAAGCCAAATAAAGCAAATTTTCAAAAATATAAACCATGCCATTCTTCTCCAAACTTTTCCAGAACAAAAAATATTTTATGTTAAAAAAATTTACACTAATGTAATGTGATTACTTAGTGAATAAATATCTTAAGTTTCTCAGTTTTAATTTCTAATACAGAAAAGAGCAGATCACACAAGCAAAAGTGGTCTTCAATAATTTCTAAGAGTGTAAAAGGGTCTTTAAAACAAAACAAAAAAAAATGGAGAACCATTGTGTTAGGTAACATTCATTCTTAAAATCCGAGTACCTTACTTCTTAGCAATTATTTTTAAAAAGTGATTTTTCTGTACAGTAACAAAAGTAGGATTTAATACTGAATTTTCTTCAAGGAGCTGTTTTCTCAAAAGATTAGAAAATCATGGTTTTCCTTATCTTTGTCCGTAGGTGTGAAAGTTCTCTAAAGCCTAAGTACTCAAGAATTAGTCTGCTCTTTTACAAGCCTGGTAAAACCCAGAAGTCAAAAAGGAATTGAATGATATGTGACTATTTAACTTAAAACCACTGAATTGTAAAGGAAACCATAAACAGACAGAAGACTCCAGAGGAAAGAAGTTTGCAATATAAGGGGAGCTAATTTTATCTACAAAGAGTTCTTTAATCAAAGAAAAACACAAACCGGAAGTTAATAAAAAAAGAAAAACTGTAAGTGGCCAATAATCAAATATGTTCACCATACACACAACAAATTTAAAACAATGAAATATTTCTTTTCTGATAAAGATTAGAGTTTTAAAACATTGATAGTGAACCTGGAGGAAGCAGACATCTTCATCCACTGTAGATGGATTTAACAATTTACACTATTTTGAAGGGCCACTTAGCAATATCTCTTTCCTGTAACACAGGATATTGTGGTCTTCATTCTTCATCAATATGCATAAATCTACCTCATTTTCCTCAATGGCTGAATGGTAATTATTAGCACGGATGCACCACATTTTATAATTTTAAAACTTAATCACACAAGCCCTTGAACTCAGCAATCCTTCTCAAAGTTTCCCTCCAGATGTACTCACAAACTTACAACAAGATCATTTCAAGAATACTAATCGTAGAAATGTTTGTAGTTTCTAAAAGCCAGAACAATCTGAATGCAAATTAGTAAAATAACTACATGACCTCTTTGGCTAAATAAAAGGGTGAAAGATCCACCTCAGAAATCTGTAAGGCCATCCCTGATCTGATCCCACACCTCACCTGTATCCTCCTTTACTCTGTCTGTATTTTTCCTAGAACCACTTTAGTCTCTTTTCCTACCTCACGATCTTTGCACCACTTTGACCTACAATGCTGTTTTTTCTGGCTCACTCACAGTGAGATGACTTGTCCAGCATCTGACTTTCCCTTCAAATTATGGGCTCCCATAGGCAGGGCCCATCTTGTTAAACAGTGTGTCCAGGACCTAATGATGCCTGACACACAGTAGCTTCTCCTCAAATGGCTGAGTAAATTAAAGCTTGAAAAGCTGTTTCCAAAACAGAAAATACTTCAGATACATGTAGCAGGTTGAAGAAATTTGAAAAACATGTCTTCACTGTCTTATGTAGATTTTTCAAACCAAAGAAATAATCCTACCAAATTACTCTCAGGCATTGCTCAACTTGACATAAAGCTCACTTCTAAAAGCCTTGTGAGAAAGACTGTCCACAATGGGACTTATTCAATGTTCATGAATACATCTTACCTCCTCTAGGTGATAAGCTTTTACAGACAGGAACAATGTCTTCTACATCTTTGTTCCTATTCCCCTCCTGACCTAAGATGATACCTTGCAAATAATTCCATCAACAAGTACACTTGTCCAAAGCAACCCAGATTCAGACAGTCTCATCATAGTTTTTGGTCATATATTATATTCATAACAAGTTACAGCTGAGCTGAATACTAAGAAACTAAAGGCCAAAAGCACTTTTCGCGATTGCAAAAGATACTACCTAGAGGATTGAAGGGAAAGAATTTTTCTATTTCTGGATAGGCATCATCTGAGGCAGGAACAGAGCTTTTTGCTTTAACAGTCTTCTCAGTCATCTAGAACAGCCAAAGAAAATATGGGTTAGTGAGAGTGGAAGTCTTATTAGCTGATTAGTTTTTAAATTTGTCAATTTCATGCTGCCTTCTAAGAAGCCATAATCCTTAGTTTTCATAATTGCACGTAAATATACTTCAAATAATATGATTCAAATGTAATTCGAGTAGCATGACTCAAAAGTTAAAATCTGAAATTTAAGTACCAGCACCTGTCAGCATAAGTGATCAAGAATGCAGTTAATTCAGAGCTAATCAATGCAATTATTCAACCTAACAGAGGAGAAAATGGGCATGAATCACCCAGGATAGTAGCTAATCATCAAAGCCATTTTTGGCTTATAGGAGTGCGATTTCTTCCACAAGTGTTACCTTAAATTATTTGCTTGGTTAATATTAAAAACAAGTTTGTGTTCCTCAAATACACACACTGAGTAAGAGGCAGCAAGACACTGTCAAGGACTTAGAATAAACACCATGGGCAATCTTCTAGTCTGGAGTTGACAGGTCTACTACAGTCTACTATAGAAGGGTGCTACAATGGAAGCTGGCATGTTCCTGCTTTATCTCACCTCACATATGCATGCCTAGAATTCCCTATGGGGTTCTCACACTTCAGTTCTGTGTCTCATTGTTTTTGCCATGTCTTTGCAATTCCTGTATTTAATATTTTTCTTTAAGTTAATTCACTTTTTAAAGAAGACATCCTTATCCTAAGTTGCACTATATGTAATTCACTAGTTGTTTCCTAATGCAAATTTAAACAAAACAGTTATTCAAATAAAGTGTTAATCCACATGCTAATGTCATCTTTCACAGCAAAGTCCTCTCATCTGGGATACACAGACCTGTAGCTTGTGACTCACACAAAGATCAACATGCTAGCAAATTGTCACCTAACAAGCTGCTGCTTGCCCTGGAAGGCTAGGAGAATGGCAGCACCTGTGCTATTAAAGCAGCAACAGAACCTCTTAAGGCACCCTCTCTCTCAGTATGTATCTGTAAGTGGATACCACCAACCAGTTTCTCTTAAGGCACCCTCTCTCTCAGTATGTATCTGTAAGTAGACACCACCAACCAGTTTCAAGACACTAGTTAAGGACAGGTGAGGCAAAAATATGCATTAGCTGCATCTGAGATTTCCAATCTCAAGGTACCAAGAAGTCCACAAGGACAATCTGAGTCTCCTCCACTACTCTGCTTGCTAACCTCTATTTCCCTTCTACTTACTCAGAGGGAAGAAAGCTAGGTAGGATGATGCCAACAGTCATTTTAAGAGTCGAAAGTGCTTAAGTGTTTAAACAGTGTCTTTATAGCCAACACTTACCTTTTTGGCAGAAAAGCTTGGCTGTTTTTGTTTGAGGGGTCCCTTGGTCTTTACAGACTTTTCTGTAGCTCTGTTGACAGTTCCCAAAGCCTTTCTGGTAGCTTTAGGTAAGGCTGGTGGGGCATTGAACGTTTTGCCAAAACGTGGTGTTGAAACTTGAGATCTCCCATCTAAGGCTTTGATTGCTGAAGAAAAAGTCTTACCATAAGAATATTCCAGCAGCAAAATACCTGTACAACTTAAATACTGTGTATATAAACTTGACCTCTCACCCCCAAACCCACCCCCCACTTTTGGTAGTGGCATGGCTATGATAGGCCTAATAGCAGAGATTCAGTAACTTCCTTAAATCATCTCATTAAGGTATTAAAAATGAAAAAGGACCGATAACAAACGACTCCAATTGCCCAAAAAGTACACTAAATGTCTCGTCCAGCTCCAGGCCACGTCCACAATACCAGTGTATCCGACTGCAGCCTTGTATACTTACAAGGTCCAGACCCCAGCTTCAGCCCATCCTTAGCAGCCACACGGGTGCCTGGTTCTCCATTTTCCTTATCAACATAGATCAGAGTAGCCATTCTGGATTATTCTAAGAATGAGAAATACATATTAGATATTGGGGAAGGTGGGAGAAGCAAAGGTATAGCAACATACCAAACTTTCTATCCTAGGAGTGTCCACACAAAAACAAGAGCTAAACAGCGGAACAGTCACGGGCGTGAGCCAACAAGTACTTAATCCAGCTCTCAAATCTTCCAGCCTGAGTCAGAGGCTCTAAGGTCCCGAGCAGCGCGCAGTTTGGGGCTGGCACTCATCAGACAGTTGCCGTTTGTCCAGTTAGCAGTCCGAGACCACGCTCAAACGGGCTCGGAGCCATCTAAGCCCCGGGCAGTCCCCCAACCCCAGCCCCAGCTTCAGCCCCAGCCGCAGCCGCAGCCCGCCTCCTTCCCCGCCGGAGCCGGCTCAACTAACCACCCGCGACCCTCCCATTCACTCACGCAGGTCTTAACAGCCGCATTCATCTGAGGCCGCCGTGAACGGACGCGGCGCACTCCTGGTTTAAACCACAACTCGCGGCCCAATTGGCTCTTCCGCCCAGGAGGCGGGGCCGTAGGCGTGGTCACCAAGTAGAACCAATGGAAAGGACCTAAGCAGCCAGGGCTCCGCCCCAAAAGCTCTTTCTTGCAAACTTTGTGGCACGTTTTCTGGGAAGAAAAAAACTAGGATCGTGTAATATTAAAAAATAAATCGAGAGGCTTTTTTTTTGCTCTCCATATTATTAAGCTGCATAGACTGAGGTACTGACTCAATAACAATGTTTTATTGCTTTAAGATATTTTTATTTAGATGACCCTGTAAAAAGGATGGAAAATAAATAGAAATATTGTAGAAATGGGGGAAACAACCAATGTTGGGTCTAAAGAATACTAGCAGAGAAGAATTTAAAATTAAGAAGAAATGTAAGTACAGGTAGATCAAACAGCAGCGTTTGAGTCATTCTCTTATGCTTATGATTAAGAACGAACTGATCATTCCCTAATCTTAGGACTATCCTCAATACTTCAGGCTAAGATGCTGTTTCTATTATACCATCACGAATCTGTCTTAGGAACAAAATTATGATTCTAATGAATACATAATTTAGTCTTCCCTTAAAATTGTATCCTTTGATAGTGATTTATTTTAAACCTCTAACATCTCAATAATACATTAACCAAAGTTGCCTGGAAGGGCTTGGCCAGGGAGCAAGAGAATATCAGAGAGATAATAAAGATATAAAAAAGGAATTCCAATTTCCCAGATATGAAAAGAAATTTTGCTTGAAAAAGTTGACCTTTTCCTGTTTCTATAGTAAAATGGAATACATTGAACAACTACAAGATGAAGATATAAATTCAAAAGATAAGGCTGACCTGTGTCATTCAAACTCCGCTTCCCACAGGTCACCATATATGCATTTTAACCTGCAGATCAGCTGAGAGAGAGGAGTTGATTCCATATTACTCTTTCACGAAAGGCTTGACGCTATACCTGACATAGACATGGTTCTCAATATATGCCAGTTCATCATCTCTTTTTCCCTGGCATTTCAGGACCAATATTGATTGAATGATTCATTCATTCACAAATATTTATTGAATACCTATTAAATGCTGGACATTATACTAGGTTATAAGAAAAGAGCCTAACTTAAGGTGAAGAAAAGAGGAAAGACAGAAAAATATGCATACCTTTATTGTCCCTTCACTGTTCTTTTTCCTTTATCCCCATCCCTTATTTCCTCCTGTATCTCCTAAATTTTACATCATCATATGATATTATCAGCACTCAAAGTGTTAATTTTTAAGACTAAATCTGCACAACACCTATAGCTTCCAAGTGGGGATTCTCTATCTACAGAGGTTTTGAGGTGCAAGGTTTATCTTAGGATGTCTTCTTTTTTTCACCAACAGAAAGCACTGTTTCTCCTAAGGTCATGCAGCAGCTGTAAACCATAACCACCCTCTCTGAATAACCACTGTTTTCTTACTAATGATGCCCTCAGACCAGCTTTGCTGTTCCTATTACTGGAAATACTCAATTACTAAACCACCCTCACTCATAACAGCACTTAGTCCCTAATCAGTTTCTCCCAATCCTTCTTTACAAACAGCAACCCATCCAGAACCAATCCCGGCTTTCCTAGACCTTCCTCAGAACCCTCCAGAGGGACCTCAAGTCTTAGAGAAGATTCAACTGTCTTGTCCTGCGCTTTCTGATTCCTCTTCGAGATGCGCTCTCCTGGTGGTTTTGGCTAATTAGGCCTTAACACTCCTAAGCAAATTTCAGGAATATTTTTAAGTGGAAAAAAACAAAGCCTGAGTGATTCATAGACTCTATTCACTTTCACGCTAGTCTCTGACACTGTTTCTTCATCTACTGCCCTGTAAAAGCAAAATTAATATTTATGTTCCTAAACTCCAGGTATTGCAAATTCTTAATACGAAAAAAATAGATTCTATTATGTTGGGCTATTTTATTGAGGCAGGAATGGTAGCTACTTTTACTTTTACATTCAAAAAGGATTCACGTTATGGGGGGGAGGGGGAGAACAACCAGAATAGAAAGCACAAAGAAAAAAAAATCACAAGAAATTCTACCACGAAAATTAGTTTATTTTCCAGTGTTTTATTTCACATGTATACTTTTAAAGAAGGGATGGGATAGCATAGATACTGTTTCTCCAAAATGGAAATTGTCGTATTTTTTTCTAATGATAACGTGCCTTATGTTCTCACAGCACCTGGTATTCTTTTCATAGCAACTTTTTACAGCTGCTAAATCTGAATACTTGTTTCGGTGTCTTTCGCACTCTGATGTAAATCTGAGGGAAGACACTGTTCACCAAATCCCCAGCATGTTACACAGCCTGGCTACTAATTAGTGCCAAGTTTAACTGCTTTTTTTTTTTTTTTAAGCTGATACGTCACCAACTTCCCCATTCATTTCATAGTCCCCTGGTGAGGCTTAAGCTCTTGTCTGTTCTGGTCTTTTTTTTTTTTTAACTTCCTAAAATTCTCCGATTCTAAAAGAAAGCTCCTAAATAGAAGCCAAAAAGAAGCTGCCCAACTTGAAACTCCCCACAAGCCGGGTAAATAGTGCGATAGGCACAGCTAGAGTTCTCGCGTTTCCCACGGCGCAGGAGGACTGGAGGCCCCCCTCCGCCCCCGGCCCCGCCAGGAAATTAGTGCGCATGTGCCGGTCATCCGGAAGTTACCGCAGTGGCCGCCGGAATTAGGCGAAAAGCCGGAAGTAAACATTACGAGATTGGCTTGGATTCTGTCGGATGGACTTGGGGCTAGCTGCGGCGGGACTGGGTAAGAAAATATTGTTAGAACTTGCGGGCGACGGGGAGTTGGGGAACCTGAGAAAATGAGTCGAAGGCTCCTAATTATTGGATACATCTTCACGGGGGTGATGAGCCCTCAGGTGTTGAGGGAGCGAGGACGGGGGACCGAAAAGGAAGCCACTGTCCTGAGACCCATTCATGGCACTCGTGCCCTGCCAGGCCAGGCCTGCGTCTTCAGGGAAACAGTCGGGATAACTATGAGAGTGTCGCCTTTGTGGCGGTGCCTCGAAGACCTTGAGCAATCCCCGGACTGCGAGCAGGGAAAGCTGCTTCCAGTACCCAAATTGACAGACTGTATTTCCTCGCCAGAAAAATTTACTTGAGCTTCAGTTTTTCCTGTTAAGTCGAGATGATCCGACTTCAGTGGGGTATCATGCGGGTATAAATGAAAACATCTATGTAAGTAAAGCGCTAAACAGTGTCTTACGTAAGCCCTCAGTAAGTGGGAGCTATTACTGTTTTTAGTTGGAGAAAATAGGTCCCTCCACAGCGACGGAAACTAGTGCGTACAACTTGGTGACTATAATACTTTATTCAGTTTTAGTTTTTAATATTTCAGGCCCAGAAGCCAATGTTCTGTGGACAAGTATAACATACTGGTTTAGAGAACTGACTTTGGAGTCAGAGTTGTGTTTGAAGTCCTTATTTCTTACTACAATGTGTTCTTGGCTGAGGATCTTACCTCTCAGAACCTGTTTCTTCACTGTAAAATGGTGTTCATCAGACCTATCTACTGGGCTTATTGTGAAGATTAGATGAGGTGATACACGGTAGGCTCGAGAAATGGTAGCTGTTTTAATAAAGATTAAATTTACCGTTCCTGTGCTTCACTTCGCAGTATATTTAGGCCATCAGTTTATATGTTACACAAATATATGTGGAGGTTTTCTATAGGTCAGACATAGAAGAGAACACCTTTGAGAAGCATCGTAGACCCCCAGGCATTGAGCACTTTCCACTGGGAAAGAGCTTGTGTAAAGGCCCAGTGTCTACAGGGAGCACGGTGTGTTAGAGGAACTACAAGAAGGTCTATGTAGTTAGTAGAGAAGGAAGCGGGAATAGTTGTAATGGTGAGGCTGGAAGGTAGGCAGGTGCCAGACCATGGTGGACCATGTAGGTGTGTTAAAAAGATGTCAGTTTTTAGAGTACGAATGATAAAATCCTTTGGAGCGTCATTTTTTTTTTTTTTTTTTTTTTTGAGACGTAGTCTAGCTCTGTCGCCCAGGCTGGAGTGCAGTGACGCAATATCAGCTCACTGCAATATCAGCCTCCTGGGTTCCGGTGATTCTCCTGTCTCAGCCTCCCGAGTAGCTAGGATTACAGGTGCACGCCACCACGCCCGGCTGATTTTTTGTTTAGTAGCGACGGGGTTTCGCCAGGTTGGGCAGGCTGGTCTCAAAGTCCTTACCTCAGGTGATCCGCCCGCCTCCGCCTCCCAAAGTGCTGGGATTTCAGGTGTGAACCATCGCACCCAGCTGTCACTATTCGTTATGATAGTTATTAGCCACTTGTGGTTATTGAGACTGGAAATGTGATTAGTTTAAATAAGTGTAAAACCCATATCAACTTTTAAAGACAGAGGTTTTTTTTTTCTAATTCAAATTTGCAATTATAATATGTTGGATATATTACATTAAATAAAATCTTGTAAAAGTAATTTTACCTGTTTATTTTTACTTTTTTAATATGACTACTGGAAAACATAAAATTACATATGGGGCTAGCATTGTATTTCTCTTAGATGGTGCTGTATTGAATTTTTGGACGGTACTGCATTGGAGGATTTTAAGCTTGGGCAGTAGGACATTGTATTAGTCTGTTTTCACATTGCCAATGAAGACATACCCCAGACCTGGCAATTTACTAAAGAAGTAAGTTTGTTGGACTTAACAGTTCCACGTGGCTGGGGAGGCCTCACAAACATGGTGAAAGGTACCTCTCACATGGCGGCAACAATAGAGAATGAGAGCCAAGCAAAACGGGTTTCCCTTTATCAAACCATGAGATCTCGTGAAACTTATTCATTACCAGGAGAACAGTATGGGAGAAACTGCCGCCATGATTCAGTGATCTCTCACCCGGTCTCTCCCACAACACTTGGGAATTACAGGAGTACAATTCAAGATGAGATTTGGCTGGGGACACAGAGCCAAACCATGTCAGACATGATATGATCAAATTTGTGTTTTGAAAAATTAACACTGCAATGTGGAGAATTGATTGGAGGGAATCAGAAGAGTCCAGTAAGTAGGAAAAAGTAATAACTTACACTAGGGTGGTAGCAGTAAGAATGGAAAGAAGTAGATGCATTTGAATGATACTCAAAAGGTGAAAATAACGGTTCTTAGTGATGAGATAGATGTAGGGATAAGCTGAAGCACTTAATGTAAAGGGACGGATGATGTTGTCTTTCATTAAGATAGGGAACAGTAGGAGATTAGATTTCAGAGGGAAGATCATGAGATTGAATTAAGACGTATTGAGTTTAAATGCCTCTGGCCTCTAAGTGGAGATGTCAAGTACGCAATTGGATATATGTATCTGAAGCTTAGATAAAAAGTCTTGAATAGAAAAATACATTGTTCCTTTATTACTTTTTATTTTATAGAAAAATAAGTTGGAGAGCCAGCAGTGTTGTATTGTGACCATTGAAGCCTTGGAAGTAAATGAGCTTATCCATTAGTGGGAGTTTAGAGTGGCTTAAAAGGTGCTGACTGAGCCTTGAGGAATCCAACATTAAATAACTGGGCAAAATTTGATGACAACAGAGGTACAAGAAAAACCAAGAGGGCCAGGCGCAGTGACTCACGCCTGTAATCCCAGCACTTTGGGAAGCCAAGGTGAGCAGATGGCCTGAGGTCAGGAGTTTGAGAGCAGCCTGGCCAGTGTGGTGAAATCCTGTCAGTACAAAAAATATGAAAAAATTAGCCGGGCATGGTGGCGGGCACCTGTAATCGAGCTACTCAGGAGACTGAGAATCGCTTGAATCTGGGAGGCAGAGGTTGCAGTGAGCTGAGATCGTGCCACTGCACTCCAGCCTGGGCAACAGAGCGAGACTCTGTCTCTAAAAAAAAAAGAAAAAGAAAAACCAAGAGAATGTAGTGTCAGGGAAGTCAAGACATAATGTATAAAAAGGGAAGGAACAGAGCTGAAAAATGTCCATTGGATTTAGCACAATGGTCCTTGATGACTTAATGATGTAACTCTTTTCCTTAGAATGGTAGGGAATGGAGGGCTAAGTTAGAGTGAGTGAGGATGAAAATAGAAGGTGAGGAAATGGAGGCAGTGAATATAGATAACTCTTGAGATGTTCATTCTTGAAGGGGTACAGAGATAGGACCCTCTTTTCTCTCATTAAGAGTTACTGTGTTAGAAAAGTTTGAGACACATACACAGAAAGAGGGATTAAGGATGTATATGAGAAAAGAGTCCTGTGAAATTTTAAATACACGTATGTGTCTCTCTCCATTTGTAAATTGGAGTTGAGAGAGAAACAGTGCTAACAGTATGTAGAGACCTTGAGGAGGGGGAAGAGACCCTTCCTTACACATAATATAGGAGAAAAAAAAACATATGAAACAGTATATATTATTAGGATGTATTTTTGGTAGTTTGAGTGAATTCATGAAGGCCTACTTTTTACTGTAAATTTAACTTCTTTTCCTAGAGGAGGCCAGATAACCATGTCAGCCACAGTTGTAGATGCAGTTAATGCTGCACCCCTGTCGGGGTCCAAAGAAATGAGTTTGGAAGAACCAAAGAAGATGACCAGAGAGGACTGGAGAAAGAAGAAGGAGCTAGAAGAACAGCGAAAATTGGGCAATGCTCCTGCAGAAGTTGATGAAGAAGGAAAGTAAGTACTTAATTTTTTGTATGATCCATTCATTCAGAATTCAAATTCATGTCTACTTAATTAATTTTTCATCCTTTGAGAGGAACCTCTCTTCATTTATGTCATTTTTGTTTTTTATTTTATCAAACTCATATGCATATGGTTTAATAATGAAATTATGTTGAAGGGCTTATAATGAATAGCAACAGTCCTTTTTTACCCTTCCCACCCCGGCCTGCTCTACAGAAGTGACTGCTGTTAAATCTTTCTATTTTGAGTTTTTCTGGTTGTTACCGTCACATCTCTAGATAATAATACCTACACAATTATTTTAATTAATTGACTATAGACATTATTTGAACCAAAACTTCTTGTGATAGAAGATTTAGATTACTAACACACATCTCTATTTTCCTTCCTCTCTTGTCCCCCTTCAGTTATATCACTATTCTTAGTTTCTTAGTTGGAAATATTTTCACTCTAAAATAAATTATTTCTTTATTTTTAATTATTCTTTATTATAGTATAGAGATAGCAACCTTGTTCTCTTCCCCCACCACTGCAATATTTCTGTTCTTAGATTTTGTATAAGCTACCTTTGTAATTGTAATACTGATTATTTTCCAATTTTATCCTTAAATTTTTTTTTTTTACTTTAATTACAGAGACATCAACCCCCATATTCCTCAGTATATTTCTTCAGTGCCATGGTATATTGATCCTTCAAAAAGACCTACTTTAAAACACCAGAGACCACAACCAGAAAAACAAAAGCAGTTCAGCTCATCTGGAGAATGGTACAAGAGGGGTGTAAAAGAGGTATGTAGGCAACCTGTATACATCTTCATGGATATGGAGAGTTTAAGAACTTAATGTAAGAATTTTTAATGCAATACTATTTAAAGTAGAAACAGATAATAAAACCCTTTATCTGGTATTGAAATTCACAGTGCATTACTATTTTATCTTTGTGTTTCTTATATAAATTTTACACTCCTGAACTCTTTAAAGTTTCACATTTATAAATGTGTGGAGACTCTAACTCATTTTCCTTTTAACAAAGAAATCATTTCACTAGACAAAATAGTAATGACAGTCAAAGTTATTTCTAAGTTACGTGGTTAAGACATTTTCTTTGTTTTTCTTTATATATATTTATAGAATTCCATAATTACTAAGTACCGCAAAGGAGCATGTGAAAATTGTGGGGCCATGACACACAAAAAGAAAGACTGCTTTGAGGTAAGTTCACCTTTGAAAATTTTGAAAACCGTTGTCAGAGTCTTTCTTTTTTCTTTGTCAGAGAGCTAACTTCTCTTTTACTGAAATCACCTATATTTAGGTACAAGTTAAATAAAAATTAGTTTCAGTGGAATTGGTTCAACACCAACAAAATTTTCTACTGTAAGACTAACTGAAAATTGAATAGATCGTAAAGTGCCCACTCTGTAAAAGTTGTATGAAGTTTTCCTTTGGGCCATAAGCACTTAGGAAAAGATTAAATCTTACTCTGTTTTTAGAGACCTAGGCGAGTTGGAGCCAAATTTACGGGTACTAATATAGCTCCAGATGAACATGTCCAGCCTCAACTGATGTTTGACTATGATGGGAAGAGGGATCGGTGGAATGGCTACAATCCAGAAGAACACATGAAAATTGTTGAAGAGTATGCCAAAGTTGATTTGGTGAGCAAAATTCCCTGCTTTCCTGGGGTTTTTAAAGAATCGTCCTTTTGCTGTATCTCTAGCAGCTCTACTTTTCAAATCTTGAAGCACTTTAAAAATGGTAGCATTTTTATAATAGTAGCGGTACTACTGTATAGGCTACCTTTATAATTGTAATATTGAGTAAAGGAAATAGTGTGCTAGCCATACTTGGCAGCAGTTTCTTCTTATTTGATTCTTATATTGTCCTTTACTCCCTGACTTAGGTAGCAAAAGATATTGGAAGCATGAAGACAGATTAGTGTCCAAAGCTTTTGGTTTTGTGAGGTTAGAAATGTATGGCCCCAAGCTATAGCTTGCCCATGAACCTATTTTATAGTTGCCTCCCATAGCATTTGGGAGTAGTAGAAAGGGAATGGATAATTTGTTTCAGAAAATTTTATTTTATTTTAACCCAACTTCAGTTTTTACTGTTATGATTTGACCTATTCACCCTTATTCCTTTGAAGTCATAGTCACACTGCCTTTTTTTTTTATTAGAGGTATTTTAAAATTATAAGATTTCATATAAAAATCTGGATTTCATCTTTTCTTGAATATTATAATATATGGTAACCCCACGCCTGCCTGGTAAGAGTCAGTCATCTAGAGTTCTGTGGCAACTGCTTGTTTTTGTCAGGGCTTGCTCCCTGCAATTTACTACTGATGCCATTTGGCTCAGTTTACATTAATGCCTGGTTCAAACACTGTGTAACTCCTGCTCTTTATAGAGTAATAGGTCTAGGGCTACAAGGAATCCCAAAGAGATAGGTTTGTTCAGTGACCTTTTCTGAAATAAATTAATTTAAAGTTATTCATTTTAAATATATAAAAATTTAGGTGGTGACTTGAATGTTGTAAGTAAAATTTAAATGTTTACTTTTTCTTTCTTTTTTTTTTTTTTTAAAGGCAAAACGAACATTGAAAGCCCAGAAACTCCAAGAGGAATTAGCCTCAGGAAAATTAGTGGAACAGGCTGTAAGTAATGAAAATGATCAATAAAAAGGTTTTATTTCTTTTAAACAAAGAAATGAAAATTGAAACAAGAATTCATTTTATAGCTCTTCAGTTAGGAAGAGAGAAATGCTATTGGGGGAAAAATAAAACTGATACTTTGTATACAGTTCATAGTAATATAAATTGATGCAGTCAGTTTGGGAACAATATTGCCACTATTTATATTTAGACACACACAAACATTTACTTTTTCAAGTTAAATTATTAGAGCTATCCATCCTAAAGAATTTTCTAGAGTTCAGAAAAATCATGATGTGTAAAGATAGTACAGCATTTTTCACAATAGTAAAGAAATTGAAATAGCTTAAATGTCCAGGAACAGGGAATTGGTTAAGTGCATCTGCATGGTGTAATGCTGTATAGTTCTTAAAATGGCATTTCTCAAGACTTCATTAACAACACTGGTTAACACTTGTATTTGAATAATACATGAAAAGATAGTATAATATTATCACACAGAAAAAAAGACCAGAACACTAGTTTTTATTTAATGTAGAATTTATGAATTTTTCTTTCTGTCCTCTTTCTTTAGTATTTTCTGCATTTTCCACAATGAATATGTATTAGTTATATAACTGGGCAAAATATTTTTTATATGAATGAAAGGTCTATTGCAGCCAGTTTTTTTTTCTTTTTTTAAAATCCTTGTCAATAGAGTAAATATATTATGCATATTAGAGTTGTCAAGTTTCTTTTTAACAAATCTAGGCACAAATAAATAGTAAACATTTATAGTTTTTTAGTTTAAATTTCTAAAAGGGACTCTAAACCATGTATAAGTAACAAAGCAAACAGAACTTGAAATAATTACCAAGTAAGCAGTTACCGAGTTACTAAGGTAACCTATCAGGCAAGTTAACATCGTAAGTTACCAGATAGGTGTTTAAAATCCATCTCTGCCCGAGCGCGATGGCTCACACCTGTAATCCCAGCACTTTGGGAGGCCGATACGGGTGGATCATCTGAGGTCAGGAGTTCGAGACTAGCCTGGCTAACATGGTGAAACCTCATCTTTACTAAAAATACAAAAATTAGCTGGGTGTGGTGGTGAGCACCTGTAGTCCCAGCTACTCGGGAGAATCGCTTGAACCCAGGAGGCAGAGGTTGCAGTGAGCCGAGATCGCGTCACTGTACTCTAGCTTGGATGACAGAGCGAGACTCTATCGCAATCAATCAGTCAATCAGTCAATGAATAACAAAATCCGTCTCTGCTCCATGAGACATACATGCTCTTAGAAAAGTGAATTTGCCAGCCGGGCGCTGTGGCTCACGCCTATAATCCGAGCACTTTGGGAGGCCAAGGCGGGTGGATCCCAAGGTCAGGAGATCGAGACCATCCTGGCTAACACGGTGAAACCCCGTCTCTACTAAAAAATACAAAAAATTAGCCAGTCGCGGTGGCGGGCGCCTGTAGTCCCAGCTACTCGGGAGGCTGAGGCAGGAGAATGGGTGAACCCAGGAGGCAGAGCTTGCGGTGAGCCGAGATCATGCCGCTGCACTCCAGCCTGGGCGACAGAGTGAGACTCCGTCTCAAAAAAAAAAAAAAAGTGAATTTGCCTCTCTGAGCTGCAGTTTAGTATGTCTGAAATAGAAATGATAACACCTACCCCCAGGAAGCTTATATACATATCACATAGTAAACACTGGGTAATTAGTAGCTATTATTGTTGTGATTATTTTTATTTATTACTAACTTTGGGAAAAGAAAAAGGGCCTGTTTCTTTTGTTCTAATGTATTCTCTGTTGTTTGTTGTAAACGTAGTGTAATTTATTTCCCCAGTAAGGATACTTAATGTATGTAAGGGGCTAATGATTTTTGCCCACTCGGATGCTTGGATTATTTTTTTTTTTTATACTTTAAGTTTTAGGGTACATGTGCACAACGTGCAGGTTTGTTACGTATGTATACATGTGCCATGTTGGTGTGCTGCACCCATGAACTCGTCATTTAGCATTAGGTATATCTCCTAATGCTGTCCCTCCCCGCTCCCAGGATGCTTGGATATTAAGATGAACCACATACAGTAGATTTAGAGACTTAGCTGTCACTATAGAAATGTATGTAAATGTCTTTGGTGAACTAGCAAATAGTGGGAACTCAAAAAAATTATTTTTTACAAAATATTTATATTTCTCATTTTGAAAGTAACACATATTAAGTGGAAAAAAATTAGAACATAATATAAAAAAGAAAATATCCCTGTGTTAATTGTGAACATTTTGAAGTGGGCCTTTCCAGGTCTCTCTTGTCCACATATACCTGTTCATGTGTGCTAGAATACAAAATGTTTCTTACATGAATCCATCTTTATATATTCATTTATTACCTTCTTTTTTAATTTAACAACATAGAGTACAGTGGGAACATGTTTTCTGTCTATATTTATAGACCTATAGCATCATTTATTTTTGTATGAATTCACATGGCTCAAAAATTAAAACAATTTAAGAAGATGCACAGCGAAGTCTCTCCACCCCTGTTTCTATCCACCCTAACACTAAACTTCCCCTCACCCCAACTCTTTTGTGTATGTGTGTGGCTCCTTTCAGACTGTCTTGAATAAATACAAATACAAATATATACCCTTATCCTACCTGTCTCTCCCCTCCCTTTTTTTTAATCCAAAAAGTTAGGAAACGATACATACTTTTCTGCCCCTTGGATAGAATCACTTTTAATGGCCGTTCAGTGTTCCATGGAGTGCAATACATTATATAACCAGTGATCTATTAATTTGATTTTTTCCCAATGTTTTGAAAAAACATTGCACATATACAACACTGCACATCACATTCTTATACATCTTTATATAATTGACATGATACTAGGATAACCTTCTAGAAGTGTATTTCAGTGAGTTTGTATTTCTAAAATTTTTATGACATATCACTTAGCCATCATTCAGAAAAGCTATGCAGATTTATGCTTCCATCTATATAGTATATATACATACACGTGTTTCTGCATCTCCTCACTAATGCTATAATGTATTCTTTTTTTTTTTAAGTATTTTTAATCTTTGAAGCCTTTATGAAGGGACATGATGAAATACTGACCACGTTAGTGTAGGCATTCTGTGGAGTTAGAAAGTATTCTGACCAATTGCTAGCGAAGAAAAGTGTATCCTTGTGACAAGGAGTTTGGCCTCTCCTTAAATTACAATACTGTGTCACTTGTAGATTTTTTTCATTGCCCAAACTTCACTTTGGCTGTGAAGACATGAACCTAGTAATATTTTCTTTTTGGACTTACTAGGAAACTAGTAACGTTTAATGAATACAGTATGTCTGAAGACTAACACATTTAGAAATTAATATTTATTGGATACTTTGGTCATCTTAATCTTTCTGTTACCATTTTGTGGTTATAATCTTAATTAAAATTCTCTTGAAATTTGCTGGCTTTATAGACAGTGTAATAAAATTATTTACAATGGCACTCTTGTATTCAGAATTTTTGCGCTCATTACAACTGAGAAGTGTGAGAGTTTGTTCAGTTAGAATTAAGTTTTATTATCTTAGTAATACTTATTATTTATAATAAGTTACATATATATTTTATTATATAATAAATATTTATTATATAATATATATAATAAAATATTATATTTTATTATATATAATATATAATAAGATATTATATTTTATTATATATAATATATAATAAAATATTATATTTTATTATATAATATATAATATTATTTATAATAAGATAATAATACTTTATTATCTTAATAATAAAGTTAATTGGATTAAGTGGAATGAAATTATGAATGATTTTTCTTCTTTCATGATGCAGAATTCTCCAAAACACCAGTGGGGAGAAGAGGAACCAAATTCTCAGACGGTAATACATATTTGCTGTCTCTGAGTATATGTTAAATTTTTAAATTTCTGATGGCTAATAATAAATAACACTAATAATAGCTTTTAAAGAACACAAGTAAATAAGGGTTTGGTTAAAGGGAAAGGGAAAAAAAAAAGAACTGCATGCTGCTTTCTTTTCTTCTTACTTTTTTTTCCTTCCTCTCCCTCTTTTAGGAAAAAGATCATAATAGTGAAGATGAGGATGAAGATAAATATGCAGATGATATTGACATGCCTGGACAGAATTTTGACTCCAAGAGACGAATTACTGTCCGGAATCTCAGGATTCGAGAAGATATTGCAAAAGTAAGTCTTGTCAGCTTAACATACATATTTGAAAAATACTTGTCTTCCCAGCATAAATTTTATCGACTCTGGGTAGCATATGGATAATATAGTCAGAGTCATTCTGAGATAAGGTTTCATTCTGTTTTTTCTCTTCACCTGTACCCCAGAAATGTATACACACATTTATTTAATTGATCATGTTTAACTTCTCCAACTAGTCTGCTGAAATCTTTTTGCTGTGAGTAAACATTAATTTATTCTTTAAATATTTTTTTCTTCTAGTATTTGAGGAATTTAGATCCAAATTCTGCCTACTATGATCCAAAAACTAGAGCAATGAGAGAGAATCCTTATGCCAATGCAGGAAAGAATCCAGATGAGTAAGTATCAAGTTAAATGTACAGATTTCAAGATGAGGGAAAGTTAATTGTTTTCTGACCTGACCATAGATGGTGTTCATTTTAATTCAGATTCAGTTTTACGAATTAATTTTCCTTAAATCAGTCTCTGAAACATTTTCTTTATTTGTATTTACAGAGTGAGTTATGCTGGAGATAACTTTGTTAGGTACACAGGAGATACCATTTCAATGGCTCAGACACAGTGTAAGTGTTTCCTCTATGTCAAGGCATTTTATATCAGCTCATAAGACGTTTGGGATTGTTTAAAGCTTGTTTTCAAGAAGCATACAGTAATGCAGCTGCCAACTCACTAAGATGTTTTGAATTACTCTAGTGTTTGCATGGGAAGCCTATGACAAGGGATCTGAAGTGCATCTACAGGCAGATCCTACAAAGCTAGAGCTGTTGTATAAGTCCTTCAAAGTCAAAAAAGAAGATTTCAAAGAACAGCAGAAAGAAAGCATCCTGGAAAAGGTAATTTTGACCAAAATGCTAAAGAAGAACTTCTGTTAAAGAGAAGTTACTAGTTAACAAGCGTTAGTTTTACATTTGGAAAATAATGCAAAGAGAGCCCTCTTAATCCATGAAGAATAGTCCTTTTCTTCCTTTCTCTTAGTCAGATGGTATACAATTTTGTATGAGCTTTTGCAGCAAAACAAGCTACCTCAAATCTTAATCGCTGAAAATAAACACTTATTGTTTCTCACAGTTGGCCAAGTCTCCTGGTCTGGGCTTGCTCAGCTGAGGTTAGATGATGAACTAAGATGCCCTCACTCTTGTGTTTAGCAGTTAACAGGCTAATTGTCCTAAGGGGACCTCTTCTGGGACAGCTCATCTCCACCCCATGTGGTCTTGCATCCTCTAGTAGGGTAGCGCAGCTTTTTAAAATGGCATTCTCAGAGTTCTAGAGAGTGGCAGCAAAAAGTGTGCTGTGGTACATAAGTGCCTTTGCTTGCATCACATTTGCCAACTTCCATTGGGCAAAGCAAATAACATGGCCAGGCCCAGATTCAAGGGATAGAGAAAGACTTCGTCTCTTGATGGGAAGAAAAGCAAAGCCCTGTGGCAAAAGGGCATGTATACAAAGAAAAGAGGAATTTATGGCCATCTTGTAACTTACTGTACTCAACAGATGAATAGCAAGTGAGACATCTTCTATTTGCCTCAGAAAAAATTTGTGGCTTTTTTTTTCCTACTGTGCTTTCTATAACAAAACACAGTAAAGAATGTTCCCTTTCTTTCTGATTAGAAATAAATGTTTTCTGGAAATTTAAATGCAAATCAGGTTGTAAAATGTATTGAATAATGTCCAATGTCCTTTTAGTATGGTGGCCAAGAACATTTGGATGCCCCTCCAGCTGAATTGCTTTTAGCCCAGACTGAAGACTATGTGGAGTACTCAAGACATGGGACAGTCATCAAAGGACAGGAGCGGGCTGTTGCCTGCTCTAAGTATGAGGAGGATGTGAAGATCCACAATCACACAGTATGTGCTAAACTGGAACAATTTTGTGTCCTTGTTGGTTTTGCTCTGTATTGCATTTTTCCACTACAACTTTATTAGCTAACCATTTGTATGCTCTATGCTTTAAAAAAAAAATTTTTTTAACTCTGTTTCATGGAATTTTTTCAAAAATAGAAAAATTTTGAAGGAATACTATGTTCATTTATATACCCATCAGCTAAATTCTGAAATTTTTAACATATTGCCTTATATGCTTTGTCTAGTTGTATATGCGCATATGCACAGTTTTACATATATATGTAAAATACACATATATACACACATATAGTTTATGTATACATTTATTTGACTGAAACATTTGGAAATTATGTATATCATGACATTTTATCCATAAACGCTATATCACATATCTCCTTAAAATGAGGATTTTCTTCTATATAACCATATCGACATTATTGCACTTTAGAAAATTAACATTAATTCTATATCACCTAATATCTAGTCATTAATCACATTTTCCAAAATATACAGAAAAATGCCTTTAACACCTATTTTTTGTTTTAGTCAGAATTCGTTTCAAATTTCTTTTGATCATTATGCGGTTATTATGTCTCTTTTCTAGAGTGTATCTCTTCATTTTCATGACGGTGACCATTTAACAGATTAGGCCAATTAGTTTGTAAATTGTCTCATATTCTGTATTGACTGGTTCCTAGTAGTGTTATATAATTTGTTTCTCTATCCCTGTATGTTTTATAAATAGGAATTCAGGTCTAACGGCTTGATTGGATATAAGTTAAATATTTTGACAAGAATATTTAATAAGTAATGTAGTATATTCGTATTGCATTGTAAACATCATAAAGCATATATTGTCCTTTGCTGTTCTCTTGAAGTAACCAAACTACAATTGTCTCTCTTAGTTGAGGGTCAAAAACCTAACTCCCTATAGGAGCCAGACCAGTGATCGTACATGAGTGAAGTGAGCCAGGCAAATTGTACAAACTGGAGAACACAAGCCCTATCTAATGGGGCATCCACTGTTCAGCAACAGCTGATTATTGCCAAGTGGTTATATAGGCCCAGAATTTCCCACTCCTACGTTTTTCAAGAGAAGTCAGATATCCTAAATTTTTTAATAGGCTTTTGGGAATAGAATTTAAGAGTTTTGTAACTACAGGTCCTGCTTCTCACACTTCAGGTCAAACTACCTTCTCCCTGTTAGCCAGCCTTGAATCCCCATAATTTTTCTCCCAAATTACCTTTAATGGGCTGTATTATTTTATACTCCTATCAACAGTATACAGAAGTTTCTAATTTCAGCTTCCTTTTTAAGCTTTTTAATTTCTCTCTCTGCAGCATATCTGGGGATCGTACTGGAAAGAAGGCCGATGGGGATACAAATGCTGTCACTCTTTTTTCAAGTATTCCTATTGTACTGGAGAAGCTGGGAAGGAGATTGTTGTAAGTAATTGTCTTTGGTTCTTAAAGGTATAAAACAACCGAAGCTCCTAAGTCAAACTAAAACATGCTGTCTCATGTTTCAAATTTTAACTTGTTCTTAGATGATTAGTAACTATGACACTCAACTCAAATTACATGTATTTCCCACAGAACTCTGAGGAGTGTATTATAAATGAGATAACTGGGGAAGAATCTGTGAAAAAACCTCAAACCCTCATGGAGGTAAGTTGATAATCATTTGTCCTGAATTTTTAAGTCCTGGAGGGAGGGCTTTAAAACCTGCACCTGAGTTATTTTTTTTTCTTTTGAAACAGAATCTCATTCTGTCGCCCAGGCTCGAGCGCAGTGCACGGTCTGGGCCCACTGCAACTTCCGCCTCCTGGGTTCAAGTGATTCTTGTGCCTCAGCCGCCCAAGTAGTGCACCTGAGCTTTGTTTTCACATTAATAACACTGCATTTCAATCCGCCCTTTCAGCTGCATCAAGAAAAACTGAAAGAGGAAAAGAAGAAGAAGAAAAAGAAAAAGAAGAAGCATCGAAAGAGCAGTTCAGATAGTGATGATGAAGAAAAGAAGCATGAAAAATTGAAAAAGGTAATTTGTGAAGTCTAAATAGTAAAAGTGACAAGTAACAGTATTCTTTGTTTTTTGGGTTGTTTTTATTTTTTTGAGACAGGGTCTTGCTCTGTTGCCCAGGCTGGAGTGCAGTGGCGCGACCTCAGCTCACTGCAACCTCCACCTCATAGGCTCAAGCAATTCTTCTGCCTCAGTGTCCCAAGTAGCCGGTATTACAGGCACATGCCCCCATGTGCAGCTAATTTCTGTATTTTTTTATAGAGCCAGGATTTCACCATGTTGCCCAGTCTGGTCTCAAACTTCTGAGCTCAGGTGAACTGCCCACCTCATCCTCCCAAAGTGCTGGGATTGCAGGCATGAGCCACCGTTCTCGCCAGTATTATTTGTAAAGGCCTTTATTTGTAATGGCCTGTGATCTAGTCCTGTCTCCAAATGCATTTTTACAATGATGAAACAAGCCTAGAGTCTGAGTGATTTGCTCAAGTTATATTAATGGAGATATTGTGAGGTGTAGGTATTGCCTTCTTCTTGGAGTATTTAGTAATTATGACTAATGGACAGAAGAAATGTGCATTCTAAAGCATTTTAGAGTTATTGGCATGTTGACCAGAAAGAATTGCCTTCTAGCTCCATAATTTGTAAGTTTTGGCAAGTCCTTGAGAAAAGTCAGAATTGTAGTCTCTACCAGAAGCATCATTTGTGAGCTTGTATAAGTAAAATGAACCTCATTTAATTTTTGTTATTAAATAAAATTTCTTCAACATTGATTTAAAATGTTATAGAATGTTTTGTGCTGTATAAAAATATCATATAAGCCAAATAGTGATTAGTTGTAGCTTGACAGTAGAAGGGCTGACTCCAAAGCTCTTTCAGGCAATCTGCGTTTTTGATAGAGCAGTTCATATTCAGTGGGGTCTGTTGGTACTCTGCCACTTTTGAAGAAAAGACATCTGATGTAGAGCTGTGATACACATTTTATTCCTCTCACTATAGGCACTGAATGCAGAGGAGGCCCGCCTTCTTCATGTCAAGGAGACCATGCAGATTGATGAGAGGAAGCGGCCTTACAATAGCATGTATGAAACTCGAGAACCTACTGAAGAGGAAATGGAGGCATATAGAATGAAACGTCAGAGGCCAGATGACCCCATGGCCTCTTTCCTTGGACAGTAGTAACTAGTCAGAAGACCATCCAAGATAGATGCAGCTGATACATTCTTTTCAGCTTCTTATTGATGATTGTAGATAGAAAAATCCTTGTTTATTCTTCTTGCTGCCTGGCTTTAATAAATATTTCAGATGCCTCACAGTAAGTTCACTCCTTTCCATACTGAGGAAACAAGAAAAGAAGAAGAGGCACATGACGTGTGCTTTTGGGAATAGAATTTAAAATTGGATTAAGATTGTATTTCCAGTTTTTTTTATTTATTTATTTTTTTTTTGAGACGGAGTCTTGCTCTGTCACCCAGGCTGGAGTGCGGTGGCGCGATCTCGGCTCACTGCAAGCTCCACCTCCCAGGTTCACGCCATTCTCCTGCCTCAGCCTCCCTAGTAGTTGGGACTACAGGTGCCCGCCACCATGCCCAGCTAATTTTTTGTATTTTTAGTAGAGACGGGGTTTCATCGTGTTAGCCAGGATGGTCTCGATCTCCTGACCTCGTGATCCACCCGCCTCAGCCTCCCAAAGTGCTGAGATTACAGGCGTGAGCCACCGCGCCTGGCCTATTTCCAGTTTTATGTGAGTCGTGTAAAAAAGCCTTGGCTCTCTACCTATTAAGAATGTCTCTTTCTCTACATTTATTAAGCTTCAAACTTTATTGCTTCGATTTTTGTGGCCCTATATTTAGTATTAGCACACCTTTGTTTTGAGAAAAAAACAGGGCTTTGTTTTTTTAAATAATTACTAGCAACTCTGTGACTACATTTATTTTTATTTTTTATTTTTTTTAGAGACAGGATCTTGCTATGTTGCCCAGGCTAGAGAGCAGTGGCTTTTCACAGACACAGTCATAATGCCCTGCAGTCTTGGGCTCAAGCGATTCTCTCTTCCTTGGCCTCTGGAGTAGACTAAATGTGTTAGTCTTTGAATGGAAAACAACTATTTTCTTATCATTGGGTCAATATTGACTGATCAGTAGTAGGTCTTTTACCATTCTGGACATAAGTCTAGGTGTAGAAATCCTTTCCTTTATCATAGAGGATATGGTTTACGTTACCGTTTGTTTTCATTGTGATTGCCCCTATGTAACAATAATGAATATTAGATTTTTTAAATTGTAGAATATCCTAATATTTATAGCCAGCAGCTGTTACTTTGTTTGTAAAATTTGCAAAAAAACAAAACCTGAAGTTGGTTTATTGAAAGAATTATAAGGATAGCTCGTAGGGATATTAATAATAGATTGCCATGATCCTGAAGCCTCTTCTCAGAACACTGTGAAGATAATACTGACAGAGTGGAATCAGTGAAAACAGCCTAACAAAACCTCTGACATCAGTATATCAACTTTTAACAGCCCACTGGCTTTTCTAAACTACCAAAAACCACCTGTAGGATACTGCATTAAGTCAGCATCTCCGAAACAGTGGTGTGAGTAACTGAGTCAAATTGTCAAGTACTTTGGATATACATAGTGTCTAGCTTTAGATTGGTATGAAATTAAACAGCAATGCAAACAGATTTAATTCCTATTTACTTTAAGAATGAAAAACAATGTTCATTTTCCTACCCAAACAGGGTGGTTCAACATAAAGGCTGATGTTGTGTCTGTTTTGTATTTTATCTTTTGTTAAAGATACATAAATGACAATACTTAACTGTGAGTGGTTTGTAGCATTATTTCTAATATTTGGCAGAAAAGTTGTTTATGGGACAGGGAGGGGAACCTGGATTAGCTTCTGTGAGTTTAAGAAAATTTCAGCATCTTGTCACCTAACCTTTCTGGACCTCTTTCCCTCTTCTATGAGGCCTGGTTTACTTAGATTTAGGAAGAATTCTGTAATATCCAGAATCATATCTTCTGTTTTATTTTGGAAAAGTAATGCCTAGCCAGCCTGGCCAACATAGCAGAACCCCGTCTCTATGAAAAGTACGAAAATTAGCTGGGCATGGTGGCACACGCCTATAATCCCAGCTACTCAGGAGGCTGAGGCATGAGAATTGCTTGAACCCGGGAGGTAGAGGTTACAGTGAGCCGAGATTGCGCCACTGCACTCCAGCCTGGGCAACAGAATGAGACCCTGTCTCAAAAAAAAAAAAAAAAGAAAAGAAAAACATAATGCCTAGGACATTACTCAGATTGCGCTTTGATTTTATTATCTCAATAATAGCTGCCTTTTGAGTGCGAGAATTATGTACTGTAATTGTCATAATGTTATCTCCTTCCTCAAAAGAACTTCATGGGGTAATGGATGATATATAAATTTTACAAAAAGCACATGGAATTAACTCCAAGTAATCTGCACAAATCCTAACCGTTGGAGTCAGGACATGAAGCTAGCTGTGGGATTCTGAAGCCTACCCCTTTCTCTAGTATTGAAGGCCCTAGTTTCTTGACCAACAAGGCTGGTCTTTAGCAGTTTCTTCCATCCACAAAAAACTTCAGCAGCCCGTCAATATTTACCAGGCTCACCCTTAACACCTGAAAATGATGTATCTGGCCCACATTCGTTGACGCCCCACCACTCCTCACACACACTAGTCTTATGGAATGCTTCTAACAAGATTGTACAAAAATGAGTAAACTCATTAAGTTTATAAGAATTCTGGAAAGACCCCCAAACAGGAAAGGGCTATATTCCGGTTTCTTTCAACAACGTTTCCTAGTTTCTACTTGGGATTTTTCTCTAAAACCTCTCTAATATGGGTTTATTTCTTTGAAGTCATGTTGTTGAAAGAACTTTAAATAAAAATCTTTCGGATAGATAATGATGACATGGAAATTCATCCCTATGCTCCCACTTACAAAAAGTGGGATCACCTTGCATGGGCAACAGTACACAAGCTATGGAAGCTCATCCTCCACTGCTGAAATGTCTAATCTGAAATTACAATGAGCTTCCTTCTCTTTTTCTCTCATTTATTCCACATGGAACATGGCAATTATCAGGCGTTTTATCTCCAAGCTCAAAGCCCGACACAATATAAAAGTTTCAGTGCTCTGCATGTTAAAAAGAACTATGTGGAGTTTACAGCCCCTTCCATTCCTGAAATTGTACAGTTCATCCTCTCTGGCAGACACAATAAACAAACGATTTCTTGTTCCACGTACACAATCTAAAAAAAAAAAATTGGGGAGGGCTAGCGCGCATGCTCAATACTCAAGCCAGCCAGCCCATCCCACAGCCCTTTGCTACTGCGCCTGCGTGTGGGAGACGCCTCTCCCAGTTTACGGGCGGGAAGCACCCTGGAGAACCCGGATGGAGCCCGGGCCTGGCTGAGGCGGAGGTTGTTGCGGATGCTTCTCTCTCCAGGCGCACCGCAGATTCCTGCTCGGGGGTCGGACCCGAGGAACCGCCGTCTCTACTGGTTCCGACGGCCAGAGGCTGGGCCCTAGGCTGAGCGGAGAGTGGGACTGGAGCCTGAAACGGGCGCCTAAAAGAAGCCCGAGCATCCCATAGGCCTGCGCCTCAGGCTTGGAGACGGGCGGGCGGAGACCGCGCTGAGTCTTTTTTTTTTCCTAGCAGCTGGCGTTCTTATCTCACCCGGGAGGCTGTAAAAATCTCCGTCCTTAACAGTAACACCATCAGGTCCTATCAGTTAAGAGCTGCTTGTTATTTGCATGCATTCTTATAATTAAATCTCCTAACAACCCTGTAAGGTAGGTACTGTTATCCCCTCTGGAGGAACTGAGGCTTGGAAAGGTCCCATCCTGTAAGTGACAAAGCCACGATCGCAGGCGTTTGCCCCTGGAGCGTCTGCCCAGCCACCAAGTTCCTTCCCCCATTCTCCTGGCTATTGATTTTAACTGTAAAATGTAATGGTTAAATGCTCTGCCTCCCCAGACACCTGCGCCTATCATGATCTTGCATACGCAGTGGCTAGAAAGAAGTTGAATTGTATTTGGTTTGGAGTTTTAGGTTTACAGCTGCACTTTGGTGTTTTCACTGCTGGAATATATATATTAGCATTCCCTAAATATTTGTTTTGTGAGTGTTCACTTTTAACTGATTTTTCTCATTTGTAATACTTTTTCATATCTACCCTTCATAAACTTGCAAAAACATTTTACTTTGTTATATCAGATCTTTCATTAAGCATCTGAAGATAATCTCTCAAAAGAATCATTCTTAAAATGAGTGATATCTATCTTAAGATAATGCTTTTTATCTTTTTATTATGGAAAGTTTCCAAAATACATTAAAATAGAACGGTGTAATGATGTGTACCCATCATCCAGCTTCAAGAGTTACCAACTTAAGGCCAGTCATTTCTTTTATCTCCACCCCGCTTTGTGCATGTTTGTGAGTGTGCTGAAGTACAGTATTTCAAAGGAATCCCAGACATCTTATTTCACTTGTAAATAATTGTCTGTATCTAACAAATGAGGACTTTTTAAAAACACAACCACAATACCATTATCATGCCTGTTTAACAATATCTCCTTATCATGATGCTTTTTAATGTTTACGTTTTTTAGGATACTGTAATTCCTAAATACCACAAAAGCGCAAGTGTAAATTGTGAGGTTCTAAAACACAAGCCTCTTGGGCAGTAAGTTCATCTTTGAGGCCCTTGAAAATTCTTGCCACCTGTTCTCCCTTTTTGAGGGGGATGGAGAAGAATACTTTAAATTGATTTTCCTAAAACTGTTCAAAACAGATAAATTTTAAATTAAAATATACTTGAGAGACATAGTCAAGGTGGATAGGAATGGACTCTTAACAGATCTTGTAATGATTTCCAGTTTGTTTTGTTTTTGAGACAGAGTCTCACTCTGTCACCCAGTCTGGAGAGTGCAGTGGCATCATCTCGGCTCACTGCAACCTCTGCCTCCCAGATCAAGCGATTCTCCTGCATCAGCCTCTCCAGTAGCTGGGATCACCATGCACAGCTAATTTTTGTATTTTTAGTAGAGACGAGGTTTCGCCAAGTTGGCGGGGCCAGTCTCAAACTCCTGACCTCAGGTGATCCGCCTTCCTCGGCCTCCCAAAGTGCTGGGATTATGGACATGAGCCACCCTACCCGGCCTTTTTTTGAGACAGAGTCTGGCTCTCTCACCCAGGCTGGAGTGCAGTGGCGTGATCTCAGTTCAGTGCAACCTCTGCCCCCTGGGTTCAAGCGATTCTCCTGCCTCAGCCTCCCGAGTAGATGGGACTACAGGCATGCGCCACCACACCCAGCTAATTTTTGTATTTTTAGTAGAGACAGAGTTTCACTATGTTGGCCAGGCTGGTCTGGAACTCCTGACCTCAAGTGATCTGCCTGCCTTGGCTTCCCAAAGTGCTGGGGTAACAGGCGTGAGCCACCGTGCAGGGCCCCTCTTGTAATGATTTCTAATGTGACTAAAAACATTTTCCTTTATTCCCTCTTCCTCCCCAAATATTACATGATAAATATACATTAATAGAATACAGAAAAATAAGGATTTATGGTAATGTCATAATTTTATCGTCATTAATTAGAAGTGGTTCTAAGCAAAAGTGGTCATGTAGTCTCATTACTTGACAAAAGTCTTAAGATCAGCTCTTTAAACTTCAGGTTGTCTTATTTGATTGGCAGACATCCTCCAATTTAACAGGCTCATAACAACCTTGTAACAGCTCAGCTTATTTTATTGGAGTACACTTTACAACTAGTTCATCTTGGTAGATCCACTTGAAAGCGAATGCTTTAAGTGGATATTCTTGGCTTGTGATTTTTCTTTTAATGGCCAAAGTGGGCATTCAGATTTAAATGTGTACCTGTTACTTTATTTCAGCCACATTCTCTGGCACAGAACTTTGGAAACTTTGGGGATCACTTACTTATCTTGGAGATAGAATGTTTTCTAAGGTATATTTGAGCCTACCTGTGGATTATGCCTTTACTCGTTGCTAAAGGGAGAGAAAGAGAAAAGACATGGCTTTCATTTTAGGTTTCAACTTTCATAGGAGGCTGTCATGAACTCAGAAAACGTAGAAAATTTAAATATCTGTTAAAGCATTGGGACCATTCACTTAGAAACCTAGAATATTTGTTAGCTAAGGATTGGTTTGAAGGATATGTTTTCATTCCCCTAAGTCTGACTACTTAACCAGGTTGTGTTTCAGGACTGCCTGAACAACATTATTTCATATTCTTTTGTTCTGCTTCTGGAGAAGATATGTATTCGTTCTAAGGTAGTGCAGGGACGTGTATATTTTGAAAGAGTTTCCCAGTGATTGTGATGATATGGTATCTCTTGTCACAGATCACTGTTCTAGTTACTATTTATAAGAATTATCTAAAATGCTTATTTATAATACAGATTCTAGGCCCCCACTCCATAGCTGGAGAATCAGAATCTCTATGGGTAGGGCCTTCTACATCCTGTCTTTGGGTTAAACCAAACCTTAGGCATGCTGCTTATTTTGTATATGTGCGTGTGTGTGTTCTTGACTGCTTTCCCTTAGAGGTATTTAGGTGGAAAAGCATCATGAAATTCGTTATTTTACTTAAGAGTGTTCTCCTATGAGAGGGATTTTTCTGAAGTCTCGGTAAGAAGAACAGTTGTGTTCCCCTGAGCAAGTTGTTTTGCTTTCTTTTTTTTTTTTTTTTCCCACAGAGACTTGCTCTGTCGCCCAGGCTGGAGTGCAGTGGCATGATCTTGGCTTAGTAGCTGGGACTACAGGCGTATGCCACCATGCCCAGCTAATTTTTTGTATTTTTAGTAGAGATGGGGTTTCACCATATTGCCCAGGCTGGTCTCGAACTCCTGAGCTCAGGCAATCCACCCACCTCAGCCTCCTAAAGTGCTGGGATTACAGGCATGAGCTACCCCGCCTGGCCATTTTGCTTTTTTATATGGACACTATGAATCATGGACTGATAGTGTGTTACACTTAGCAGCAGGGAAGCTCTGAGCCAATTTGTAGCCTACCTTTGCATCAAGGGTGGCTTAATCAGACTTAAAGACCTATTTGAAATTCTCTGCCTAAGTTGGAGTCAAAACTGCTCAAGGTTCAAATAGTATTACAGACCTGTTTAGTCTTTAACTATTAAAAAGAACTACCATGTTCTCACTCATAAATGGTAGCTAAATAATGTGTACACATGGACGTGGATAATGGAGTGATGGGTAAAGGAGACTTGGAAGGGTGGGGTGGAAGAGTGGGGTGGGAGGGAGTAGATGAGAAATAATGAGTACAATGTATGTTATTTGGGTGACGGATACCCTAAAAACCCTCACTTTGCCACTAGGTGGTCTATGCATATAACAAAATTGTGCTTGTACCCCATAAATGTATACAATTATTTTAACCTCCATGTCAGAATCCACCCTGCCTTATTTAGTGAATTGCTCCTTTATTCAGTGATTCTTAACTGAGGGTATGCATACATCTTTGGGTCTGAATGGAAGAAGGTGGTGGTAGTGAGATGCCCTTTCTAGGGATACAAAATGTGCTAGATTTGTTTGTAACATACATTATTGAAAACAAGTTAAGCCATAACTATAATTCACCAATAAAGGACTTACAGGTGTTCATAACTTGTCTAAGCTCAAATCTCCCATATATAACTTGCTGGCAAATCATTTATTCCAGGGCATTAGCTATGAGTTGCTAGCTTTAAGTTGAACTATATCCTGTCATGGCTTACTTCGAATTGACATGCTGCAGGCTGTATCTTGACATATACAAGATAGCATGTGATGTGGCTTTGTTTTAATTCAGTTAGCCACTGGTTTTTAATGTGTGGGTTATATTTTACTCCCAAAGCAAAATTCTGTGGCATCTCTGGAATACTACCTGAGAATTTTTGTGTGCCATGTCGAAGAAACGCAAATGGGATGATGACTATGTTCGCTACTGGTTCACCTGTACAACGGAAGTAGATGGAACTCAGCGTCCACAGTGTGTGTTGTGTAACTCAGTATTTTCAAATGCTGACCTCAGACCATCAAAACTGTCAGACCATTTTAACAGACAGCATGGTGGTGTGGCTGGGCATGATCTCAATAGCCTGAAGCATATGCCAACACCATCTGATCAGAGTGAAACCTTGAAAGCATTTGGAGTTGCATCTCATGAGGATACTTTATTACAAGCATCGTATCAATTTGCGTATTTATGTGCCAAGGAGAAGAATCCTCATACAGTAGCTGAAAAGTTAGTGAAACCTTGTGCACTGGAAATAGCACAAATAGTTTTGGGACCAGATGCACAAAAGAAGCTTCAGCAGGTACCCTTATCAGATGACGTGATCCATTCTAGAATTGATGAAATGAGCCAGGATATCTTACAGCAAGTTCTAGAAGATATCAAAGCCAGTCCTCTTAAAGTGGGTATTCAGCTTGCTGAGACAACTGACATGGATGACTGCAGTCAGCTAATGGCATTTGTGCGCTATATAAAAGAAAGAGAGATCGTAGAAGAATTTCTCTTCTGTGAACCATTGCAGCTATCCATGAAAGGAATAGATGTGTTCAATCTCTTCAGAGACTTCTTTCTGAAGCATAAGATAGCACTTGATGTATGTGGCTCTGTTTGTACTGATGGTGCCTCCTCTATGCTAGGAGAAAATTCCGAGTTTGTTGCCTACATGAAAAAAGAGATACCTCATATCGTAGTCACACATTGTTTATTGAATCCTCATGCACTTGTCATAAAGACATTGCCTACAAAACTGAGGGATGCTCTGTTTACTGTGGTGAGGGTAATAAATTTCATCAAAGGGAGAGCTCCAAATCATCGCCTATTTCAGGCTTTCTTTGAAGAAATTGGCATAGAATATAGTGTCCTCCTTTTCCATACTGAAATGAGATGGCTTTCCCGAGGCCAAATACTTACTCACATTTTTGAAATGTATGAAGAAATAAATCAGTTTCTTCACCACAAGAGCAGTAATTTAGTTGATGGCTTTGAAAATAAAGAGTTTAAAATTCACCTAGCATACCTTGCAGATTTATTCAAACACTTAAATGAACTCAGTGCATCTATGCAGAGGACTGGGATGAACACAGTATCAGCTAGAGAGAAGTTATCTGCTTTTGTTAGGAAGTTTCCATTTTGGCAAAAACGAATTGAGAAAAGAAATTTTACCAATTTTCCTTTTCTTGAAGAAATAATTGTTTCAGATAATGAAGGCATATTCATTGCAGCTGAAATAACACTGCATCTGCAACAATTGAGCAACTTCTTCCATGGATATTTTTCCATTGGAGATCTTAATGAGGCAAGTAAATGGATATTGGATCCATTTCTTTTTAATATCGATTTTGTTGATGATAGTTATTTAATGAAAAATGATCTTGCTGAATTACGAGCTAGTGGCCAAATCCTAATGGAATTTGAGACAATGAAGCTTGAGGATTTCTGGTGTGCCCAATTCACAGCGTTTCCAAACCTGGCAAAGACAGCTCTAGAAATCCTTATGCCATTTGCAACTACATACCTTTGTGAGTTGGGATTTTCATCATTTTTACATTTCAAAACAAAGTCCAGAAGCTGCTTTAATCTGAGTGATGATATCCGTGTGGCTATTTCAAAAAAAGTTCCTCGTTTCTCAGACATCATTGAACAAAAGCTACAGCTACAGCAGAAGTCACTGTAAGCTGATATACTTTTTTAATGAATAATTTCAATCTTAATATCATTGTAAAATTAAGCTGTAATTCTGTCTCTTTCATATTTATGATATACTGAATTCTATGTCTAAAAAACTTAAGAACTTTAATTTTGAATGAGGCATGTGAAAATATGTTTTGAGAATAAAAACACAAACAGCAGAAAAGATTAAGTACTACTGCCTAGTTGCTATCATGAGATTTTCCTAATTCTAAGTATCTGTTTAACCTGTTCGTGTGGTATATGAAAAAGATACCTAAGCACTAGAATATCCAGCTAAATGGTGCAATAGGCTAGAAATTGAGCCAGGAGAAAAGAGAAGATATCCCAGAAGTCAAAAAGGCAAAATGAAAGATTGAGTTTGCCCATCTTTGTTATGGAGAGGTTAATGAAATCAGAAGAGGATTATGAAATATAATGGGAAAAGGAATGATCTGGCTTATATAAGACTTATTTTTAAATATACTCTTTGGAGTTAGTCTCACAGTGTCCATTCCCCTAGCTCCTGTGCTATGAATATCATATTAATAAATAGCCTAATATATTAATCACTGTTTGTCATCTTTAAATTACTTCAGAACTCCAAGTTATCAAGGCTGCTGAAAAGGAGATTCCTGAGCCTTACCCTAGAGATTGTGATTAGTAGGCCTGTGATAAGGTCAAGGATCCTCATTCATAACCAGCTTTCCAGACTGTTCTGATGGATTCTTGGATTCTTGGGTCCTCTGGGTTCAATTTTTCCTATACTTATTTTTCCTTTACCCTAATTTTGTCACTTATATTACATCTTATATGTATTTTTCTAAGTTCAAAATGTCAGAGTATAAATCATAAATAAATTGACATGAAATCAATGGAGTAATTCAAGACCATCAAAAAACTCCCCATGGGAATCTAACTTAGCACACTTTTTCTGGATGATAATTTGGCAAAATATTTTTTAATTTAAATAAATTTTCATTTATATTTTTAAACAATATTTTATCAAAGTACTACATGCTCAAGGCTGGGAAAAAATGATATAGAGAGTCCTTTAAGGAAAAGCCACAATCCCCTTCCTGCCCAATTACCCATTTCTTCTGTAATTTCTTGTGGTTCCACCCACATCTCTTAAGTAGTATGTTCATACCATGACATATAGCAGTTGAATCAGCTTTAAAAGTTATATATTGACTCCCCTAGATAATATGTAAGGATTGAATTTATAAAATATCCATCTCTTCTACTCCTCTCAATTTTTTATTATTATTACACTAATGTTAGTCTCTTTGTTGGTTATTTATAGCCCTTTGATTAAGATTTTTTCCTCTATAAATTTATCATGTGGAAAGAATCAGGAATGTCCAAAAGTTTTACTTATAAGGTGGCTAATCAGAACATTTTTATAATACTGAAAAATAAAAAATAAACCTGAAGGGAAATGGAACCTGACTACCAAATTTAGATGCCACATTAGTACGCAAATCAAAGTTTATATTTTATCAGTAAGTATAAATACACACCTTTTTTCACTTAAAAATATAGTAACAGAATATAGGTCCTAATTTTCCTATTACAAGCTAACATCAAAGACAGAAAAATTTCCAAACTAATATGGAAATCTAGATGTGTAGGCCAGGCGCGGTGGCTCATGCCTGTAATCCCAGCACTTTGGGAGGCCAAGGCGGGCGGATCACTAGGTCAGGAGTTCGAAATCAGCCTGGCTAAAATGGTGAAAGCCCACCTCTACTAAAAATACAAAAATTAGCCAGGCATGGTGGCATGCGCCTGTAATCCCAGCTACTTAGGAGGCTGAGACGGAAGAATTGCTTGAACCCAGGAGACACAGGTTGCAGTGAGCTGAGATTGTGCCACTGCACCCCAGCCTAGGTGACAGAGTGAGACTCCATCTCAAAAAAAAAAAAAATCTAGATGTGTATATATAAAGTTTAATCTGTATGCAATTCTAAAGTTAGGAAGGAGGTAGGAATAGGGACATGGGCATGTATGAAACCTAGGATTTAATAGTATGATAGAAGGACCAGGATGAAATGACCTTTGATAGCCAGTCTTTCATTAGGTCTTAGACTAAATTAGTTATTGCTGCTCTGAAACAAAAACTCAAAGGACATTTTTAAGGAAATGGCTAACTAGGGTTTTTATTCATTTTCAAATTCTACAACAATTTATTTTCTCCTGATCAAATGAAAGAGCTGCAGTGTTTGCTAAAATGAAGGAATTTCAATTTTTTTAGTTTAAAAATGTCCCACAATGGTACATATATTGGAATTTTTAGTCATGTGTTGGTTTCTTTTTTCCCAAAGAAGAGATAATTACTTTTCTTATGTTTTATTTTAGAGTCATTGATAAATTTTGAAAAGGAGTAAAAATAGAATAAAAACATAATCTTCATGACCAGCAGATGTCACTCTCTGTATAGGTTTGAATGAGAAAGGAACTTTACTCACATTACAGATTTTGCCAAATAGCTGATTTTAAACATCTCTAGAAAAGGTACTAGTGGCTCAAATTTAAAATTCCTTACCTGCGCCTCTGTGGACTGAAAACTGGCAGGCAGAACTCTGTTGGAGCCAGTAACCACGAGACTGCAAGAAATCACTGGGAAACCCAGGTGGGAAAGAGAAAATATCAATGACTTTTTCTGTAATACAAGCATGTGCATTTTTGACATCCTCACTGTTTGTCTAAGCCACCAAAAACTGCTGAAAGTTAGTAAATAATAGGTCAGCATTTTCAGGCATGAGCCAATGGGAAGCAAAACCAAATAGACTTACACTTTTTTTTTTTTTTTTTTTTTTTTGAAGCAGAGTCTTGCTCTGTCGCCCAGGCTGGAGTTCAGTGGCGCCGTCCCGGCTCGCTGCAAGCTCCGCCTCCTGGGTTCACGCCATTCTCCTGCCTCAGCCTCCTGAGTAGCTGGGACTACAGGCACCCGCCATCACGCCCAGCTAATTTTTTTGTATTTTTAGTAGAGACGGGGTTTCACCATGTTAGCCAGGATGGTCTCGATCTGACCTCGTGACCCACCCGCCTCGACCTCCCAAAGTGCTGGGGTTACAGGCGTGTGCCCACGCACCCGGCTAACTTATACTTTTAAAGAGTGAACTTGATGATACTTGAATTATATCTCAATTTTTTTTTTTTTTTTTTGAGACGGAGTTTAATTCTGTCACCCAGGCTGGAGTGCAGTGGTGTGATCGTGATCTCGGCTCACTGCAACCTCCACTCCCGGGTTCAAGAGATTCTTCTGTCTCAGCCTTCCAAGTAGCTGGGATTACAGATGCCCACCACTGCGTCCAGCTAATTTTTGTATTTTTAGTAGAGATAGGGTTTCACCATATTGGCCAGGCTGGTCTCGAACTCCTGACCTCAAGTGATCCACCTGCCTTGGCCTCCCAAAGTGCTAGGATTACAAGCATGAGCCACTGCGCCCAGCCTCAATTTTTAAAAATAGGCTTTGCGGCCGGGTGCAGTCGCTCACACCTGTAATCCCAGCACTTTGGGAAGCTGAGGCAGGAGGGCTGTTGAGGACAGGAGTTCAAGACTAGCGTGAGCAACATATCAAGACCCCGTGTCTACAAAAAATAAAATTAGCTGGGCATGGTAGCACATGCCTGTAGTCCCAGCTACTCAAGAGACTGAGACAGGAGGTTTCCTTGAGCCCAAAAGGTTGAGGCTGAAGTAGGCCATGATGGTGCCACTGCACTCCAGCCTGGGTGACAGAGTGAGACCTTGTCTGAAAAAAAAAAAAGGCTGGGCACAGTGGCTCACAGCTGTAATCCTGGCACTTTGGGAGGCCATGGCAGGAGGATCACTTGAGCCCAGGAGCTCAAGACCAGCCTGGCCAACAAAGTGACACCCTTTCTTTACAAAAATTAGCCGAGTGTGGTGGCATGCCCTCATAGTCCTAGCTACTTGGGAGGTTGAATTGGGAGGATCGCTTGAGCCCTGGAGGTGGAGGCTGCAGTGAGCTGTGATTATGCCACTGCACTCCAGCCTTGGCAATAGAGAGAGACCCATTAAAAAAAAAAAAAAAGCTCTGGATAGTATACAGGTTTTTTTTTTTTTAGCACTAAATTATATCAAATACTATGAGCATGGCTTTAATATCTACCAGGCATTTAGAAACATTGAATTTGAAGCTTTCAAAGTCTACGTTAATTTGAAGGGCAGTATAAGGTTATTGTGTGTTGTGATTTGTGCTTCTATGAATAAAGAGAGACCTTAGATTATTTTACTTTTGTTTTACAAATTTGCTGTAAATCTTATCATACTTCAGCAATGGATTGAGTCCTGCCTCAGCTACTGATTAGTTGTATAAACTTTGTAGTTCTTGGCATATAGGAATCAAGAGATCTGACAGTCTGATCATCTTGTTTTGACCTGCTTAGCATTCATTCATTCACTTGCTTCTTTTAATAATAACACCCTGATTTTTCTTGAGGAACTATTTTCCCCCCACTATCAGTCCATATTACCCCCTACTGGCTAATTAGTTAGCTGTAGTACTTTTGCTGGAATTAATAGGAAAGATGCTATACATTCTAAACTAATAGGATGTGTCTGGACTTCCAGTGGTCGGTTTTGCTACCTGTATTAGGGTTCTCCAGAGGGACAGAATGAATAGGATGTATGTATATGTGAAAGGGATTTTATTAGAAAGAATTGGCTCATATGATGCACAAGGCGAAGTCCCACGATAGGCCATCTGCAAGGTGTGGATGAGAGAAGCCAGTAGGGATTCAGTCTGAAAGCCTCAAAACTAGGGAAGCCAACAATACAGCCTTCAGTCTGTGGCTGAAGGCCCTAGAGCCCCTGGCAATCCACTGGTGTAAATCCAAGAGTCCAAAGGCTGAAGAACCTGGAGTCTGATGTCCAAGGGCGGCAGGAGCAGGAAGAAGCATCCAGCATGGGAAAAAGAAGGAAGCCAGGAGACCCAGCAAGCAAAAGCTATTCCACCTTCTGCCTCCTTTGTTCTAGCGGAGAACAAATGTAAGCTGTAAATGCTTACATTAAAAAGAAAAGTCAGCCAGGCATAGTGGCTCACGCCTGTAATCCCAACACTTTGGGAGGCCGAGACAGGCGGATCACGAGGTCAGGAGTTTGAGACCGGCCTGGCCAACATGGTGAAAACCCGTCTCTACTAAAAATAAAAAAATTAGCTGAGTGTGGTGGCAGGCACCTGTAATCCCAGCTACTTGGGAGACTGAGGCAGGAGAATCATTTGAACCCAGGAGGCAGAGGTTGCAGTGAGCAGAGATCGCACCATTGCACTCCAGCCTAGGTGACAGGGCAAGACTCTGTCTCAAAAAAAAAGAAAAGTCAATACCTAAACTTCCACCTAAAGAAACTAGAGAAATAAGAGCAAACTAAACCCAAAGCAAGCAGAAGGAAGGAAATAATAAAGATTAAAGTGGAAATAAATGAAACTCACCAACAATAGAGAAAATCATAGAAATCAACAGTTAGTCCTTTGAAAATATTAACAAAATTGACAAACCTTAAGTTAGACCTAAAAAAAACAGGAATGAAAGGGGACATTACTACCAACCTTACAGAATCAAAGAAGGAAATATTATGAACAATTGCATACCAACAAATTAGATAACCTAGATGAAACGGAAAAATTAATAGAAAGGCACAAACTCCCAAAACTGACTCAAGAAAAAATAGGAAACCTGAATAGACCCATAACAAGTAAAAAGATTGAGTCAGTAATCCAAAAAAAATCCAAGGAATCAGAGAAAGGCTCAGGGCCAGATGGATTCACTGTCATCTGATGAATTCTAACAAATATTAAAAGAACACCAATCCTTCACAAATTCTTCCAAAAAAATGAAAAGGAAGGAACACTTACCTCATTCCATGATATCAAACCAAACAAATAACATCACAAGAAAACTGCAGACCAGTATTCCTTATGAATATGCTTATAAAAATCCTCCATAAAATACTGGCAAACTCAATCCAGCAACGTATGACAAAAATTATACATTGTGACCAAGTGAGATTTATTCCAAGAATGCAAGGTTGGTTCAGTGTGAAAGTCAACCAGTAGGATACATCAAACTAACAGAATAAAAGAAACCACATGATCATTTCAACAGACGGGAAAAAAAACACTTGACAAATCCAATATCCTTTAATTAAAAAAAAAAACTAGAAATAGAAGGAAATGTCCTCAACTTGATGAGCATTTATGAAAATATGAAAAACCCACAGCTAACATACTTAGTGGTTTAAAAAAAAAGCCTTCCCTATAAGATCAGGAAAAGTCAAGACTGTCTACTCTCACCACTTGCTTGGTTTTTTTGAGACAAGGCCTATCTCTGTTGCTCAGGCTAGAGTGCAGTGGCACAATCATGGCTCACTACAGCCTCCACCTCCCAGGCTCAAACGATCCTCCTGCCTCAGCCTCCTGAGTAGCTGTAACCACAAGCACACACCACCATGGCAGGCTAATTGTTTATATTGTTTGTAGAGATGGGATTTTGCCATGTTGCCCAGGCTGGTCTCAAACTCCTGAGCTTGAGCATTCTGCCTGCCTTGGCCTCCCAGAGTGCTAGTATTACAGATGTGAGCCACTGCTCCCAGCCACCACTTTTATTTAACATTGTACTTGGAGATTCTAACCAGGACAATTAGGCAATAAAAAGAAATAAAAAGAATTACTTTTTATTAACATTTGTTATCGGACATGGAAGCTTTAAGAGGTGTATTCAGAGCATCCCCTGGTGTCCCAGACATAGTCTTTCTTGCTGCCATTGTGTAGCAGCAACCCAATTTCTCCTTAGTAATCATTATTGATTACCCTAGCCAGTAAAATATTCCCCCTCTTTGCGTATTGCTTCAGTGACATGAGCCCAGTACTAATGGTGATGGACAGAATTCATTTGCCAGATAATAGGACCCAAAATGACAAATCTATAATTTATTACAGGAAAAGAACATAGTATAGTATCCGCATTAAAGTACAGATATGCATCATACCCAAAGGCTGCCTCATAAGAAGAGGTCTGGAGAGGACAATTTTGAGCACTAATTGTCAGGGCCTGTGGTAGGCAGAAAAATGGTCCTTCAAAGGTGTCTGCATATTTATCCCTGAAACCTGTACATATGTTACTTTACATGGCAAAAAAAGACTTTGAAAATGTGATTAAGTGAAATATCTTGAGATAGGAAGATTATCCTGGATTATCCAATGGGCCCATTGTGGTCACAAGGGTCCCTCTCATAAGGAGACAGGAGAGTCAAGATGTGAGGATAAAAGCAAAGGTCAGGGAGTCAGAGTTTTGAAGATGCTACTCTGCCAGCTTTGAAGATGAAAGAAGAGGCCACCAGCCTAGGAATACAGGCAGCCTCTAGAATTTGGAAAAGGTAAGAACAGATTCTCCACTTGAATTTCCAGAAGCAATCAGCCTGTTGACTGACAACTTTACCTTAGTTCATAAGACTGATTTTGGACTTCTGACCTACAGAATGTAAGATAATAAATTTATGTCATTTTAAGCTACTGATTTTGTGGTAAAGTGTTAGAGCGGCAATAGGAAACTAACACAGGGCAGTAGGGACACACTCTCTTGGATCAGGGACCAACAGTATGAGCATGGAACACCTCAGAACCAGAGTGCTCAAAATGGAGCCTCGGCTGGGGTTTCTTACTCCCTGCTGTTCACACAGGCGTATTTTTGGCACATAACCAGCCCCAGCAACCAAGTTTTTGTGTCCCTGGAGGAAGGAGAACAGCGGGAGGGACAGAGGTCTCTAGGTATAAATCATTCATCTGACTATTACAATAAACAGTGTTGACAAACTGGTACAAACTACCCTGAAACTCCTCATACATAAGGTTACAAAACAATATTATTAATCAGGATATATTATGCCTTGACCAGGATTTGGTGTTATGCAAACAGGTGAGGCCAATTTCAGGCCCACTGGAATTCATCCTCATAGCACAACCCCAAAATGATCAGTGACAGTCTCAACTTACAATTCACTAAAACCACTGTTATATCCCCTGGTGGAAGCATTCCTCTCTTGGGAAACAAGACTGCCAAAATAACAGTTCACAGATGCAGCAAAGGGAAGCACAGATTCTGTGAGTGGATTATTAGGTGCAATAGTAAAATGAGCCACTCCCACTTTCACTCCTTGATTTCTGGGCTCATATTTTGACCTTGGAAGTTAGGGTTACATATCTTTGGTTATCAATTCAAAGCACATACTGCATCCTGTGAAATAGAACCTAATCCTTTTAGGTTATTTTCTCTCAGTTGCAAGTAACTGAGTCTTAAGTAAATCATTCTATCATTCTAACAAAGCAGATGCTTCTGGGTGATGAAGTACATGACAAAACCAATAAATTCCATGGGCATCAGTCTATTGCCACACTTTGTTATGGACTGAATGTTTCCCCCCCAAATTCATATGTTGAAGGCCTGACCCCCCATCAATATGACAGTACTTGGAGATGGGACCTTTGGGAGGGCGTTAGGGTTAGGTGAGGTCATGAGGGCAGGACCCTGGTCCCGTGAGATTAGTGCCCTTATAAGAAGAAGAGATACCAAGAGATTTGTGCAAGATGGCAGCTGCCTACAAGGCCAAGAGAAGAGGCCTTAGAATGAAACCTACCTTGCCAGTACCTTGATCTTGGACTTCACACCCTCCACTGTAAGGAATAAATTTCTGTTGTTTAATTCACCTAGTCTGTGGCATTTTATTGTGGCAGCCCAAGCAGACTAATACATACTCCTTTGCTAATCTTTGATAAGAAGTAATGTGATGCATGATACCATGACAGTTAATAAGGCTGACAGAGATAATAAAGGCAAAGTCATATCCAGAATATGTATCTTTTCTAGTGACAGTAAATAGAAAGTGCCCACTGTAATCAACCTGCCACCAAGTACCTATGTTAGGCGCTCAGTGTTGGTCCCTGCTGTTGGCAGGTCAGGCACTCAGCATATCAAACTTGGTGAGGGGAAGTCCATGTTGTTGAGCCTAAATGTAAGTCTCCATCCTTGCCAGCATGGCCTCTCTTGTACATGGACCTATTGGGCAGTCATTGGGAAGGCTGGTTAAAGAGGCCATCTGATATCCACAGAGTATGTCATCTTTTTTTCTTTTTTTAAACTGATATTTGAGAGTTATACATATTTGGGGTGTACATGTGACAGTTTTACACATGTGTACAATGTGTCATGATCAAATCGGGGTATTGTAATATCTGTCACCTCAAACATTTTTCTTTGTGTTGGGAGCATTACAATTTTTCTAGCTATTTTGAAGTATACAATAAATTACTGTTAACTATAGGTTCCCTACTGTATTATTGAATGCTATAACATATTCCTTCTTTTTTTTTTTTTTTTTTTTTTTTGAGACATAGTTTTGCTCTTGTTGTCTAGGCTAGGGTGCAATGGTGAGATCTCAGCTCACTGCAACCTCCACCTCCCGGGTCCAAGCAATTCTTCTGCCTCAGCCTCCCGAGTAGCTGGGATTATAGGCGCCTGCCACCACGCCTGGCTAATTTTTGTATTTTTAGTAGAGACGGGGTTTCACCATGTTGGCCAGGCTGGTCTCGAACTCCTGACCTCAAGTGATCCATCTACCTCGGCCTCCCAAAGTGCTGGGATTACAGGTGTGAGCCACCATGCCCAGCCCCATATTCCTTCTTTATAACTGTAATTTTTTTTTTACTTAATTACCAACTTCTCTGCATTCTCCCCTGCCCACCACCACCACCACCACCCTACTCTTTGCAGCCTCTGCTAACTACCATTTTACTCTCTATCTCCATGAGATCCATGTTTTTAGCTCCCACATATGACTGAGAACATGTGATATTTGTCTTTCTAGGCCTGACTTATTTCAGTGAACATAATGACCTCCAGTCTCATTCATGTTGCTGCAAATGACAGGATTTCATTCTTTTTTTAAGGCCAAATAATATTCCATTGTGTATATATACCATGTCTTTATCCATTCATCCATTGATGGAGACTTAGGTTGGTTCCATATGTTTACTGTTGTGAATAGTGCTGCAGTAAACATAGGAGTGCAGATACACTGATTTCCTTTCTTGTGGATACATACTTAGCAGTGGGATTACTGGATCATATAGTGGTTCTATTTTTAGTTTTTTTGAGGAACCTCCACATTGCTCTCCATATTCACTGTACCACTTTACATCCCTACCAACAACGTATGAGCATTCTCCTTCTCTGCATCCTCACTAGCATTTATTATTTTTTGTCTTTTTGGCAATAGCCATTTTAACTGGGGTAGATGATATCTCATTGTGGTTTTGATTTGCATCTCCCTGATGATTAGTGATGTTGAACATTTTGTCATACACCTGTTGGCCATTTTTATGTCTTCTTTTGAGAATTATCTATTCAGGACTTTTGCCCATTTTTAATTTGGATTATTTAGTTTTTGCTATTGAGTTGCTTGAGTTCTTTATATATTGTTCTTTTATTATTATATTAATCTCTTGTCAAATGGATAGTTTGCAAGTATTTTCTCCCATTCTGTAGGTTGTCTTTTCATTCTGTTGATTGTTTCCTTTACTGTGCAGATGCTTATTCATTTAAGTTAATCCCTTTGTCTATTTTTCTTTTGTTGCCTGTGCTTTTGAGGTCTTATTCAAAAATTTTTTCCCAGACCAATATCCTGTAGGGTTTTCTCTATGTTTTTGTCTAGTAATTTAATAGTTCTTGGACTTAGGTTTAAGTCTTTAATCCATTTTTAGTTGATTTTTGTATGTTGTAAAAGAGATCTCATTTCATTCTTCTGTATGTGGATATCCAGTTTTCCCAGCACCACTAATTAAAGAGACCACCCTTTCCTAAGTTTATTTTCTTGGTGCCTTTGTCAAAAATGAGTTGGCTATAAATATGTAGATTTATTTCTGGGTTCTTTTATCTTTTCCATTGGTCTATGTGAAAGAGTGTCATCTTGTCTTACTGTTTATTGAGAGCCTCCTCTGCAGTGGATGGATGTCTGTGTTAGTTTAGGTTCAGCAAGGCAGTCCGGAAGACCTCAAGCCAAAGTCAGCTGTCACAAGAGACCCATATATTCCAGCAATAGGCGTGGCTAAGTATTCCTGCCATGCTCAGACATTTGCTGGGGAGAGCTCCCAGGAAGCGTGAACCGGCACAAGTACAGTGATGAAATTCAGAATGCATTAATTTCAGCCTCTGGGGACCCTGGTTAATTATGTTTCCTGTAGTTGACAGCTGCAAAGTGCATTCTCATGGGCACACAACATCCTTTGGTAAGTATTCATCTGGAGCACAATTATCTTTAATTCTCTGCCTATTCTAAGAGGTCCATTCATGTACCTGTCCCCCACACCTTTTTGTCACTTATCTTCTCAATCTGTTTTTTCCAAGTCCCTGATCGTCCATCAAACCATTAGTAACTTCCCTTGACTACTGCAGTTTAGATCCATACTTATGGATATTGTTCAATTCAGACATAGTAGAGAACCAAATGTACTGCTCAAAATTTTCTCTAGGAACTTTTCCCTTCATTAGGATCTTTCCAAGACATACCTGATCGGGGTTGTAATGCTGCAATAGATTTTGCAGCAACCAGCTTGTACCAGCATATTGGTCAGAATAAATTATAAGCCAGTTCTAAATTTCTTCCTGCTAGTCAGCTGGTCATAAAGAACTCCCCATGTAGCCTAAATTATGGATTGAGAAAAAAGAAGGCTTGCAACACAAGTAGGTGTCAATGGTGTTAAGCCACTTACTCAGGCAACTTGCTTGTGCCTTCCAAATGTGCTTAATCTTTGTTTCTTCTGTACTTCTTTCCACTTGAGGATAGATTGCTGCTATGCTCACTCCAATTTATGGCTTGCTGGATCAAATAGCACCCTGTCCCATGGTTAGATGCCTAGTATCAAATCAGTGACTATTTCTCAGGAGAAAAATAGTTATCTACAGAAGAGGGTGTGGATTTTCTCTACCACCCCAGAGGTCAATGCTTCAGTTCTCCTATTGGCATTTGCCAAAGCCTCCATAAAGAATTCCTATTTGCCACATTCAGGTGTCATTGGATCTGCTGCCTCTTAAGCTGCAAGTGGCAGAGTAGCTAGCACTACAGCATGGACTTGCTGCAGAGCCATTTCGGGCTCTGGTCTCCACTCCAAACTGGCAGTCTTATGGATTACTTGGTAGATGGGTCAGAGCAGCATCACTCATTTGTGGTATATGTTGCATCCAGATTTAAAAAGAAGCTCATCAAGCACTGTTCCTCTGCTGTATAGTGGTAGGTCATGCAAGGCACAGCAACTTCTTGTTCACCTTGAAGGGGATATTGCAATATGCTCCAGACTATTAGCACATCAGAAACTTTGCTAAGGTCATGAGTCCCTCTATTTTTGTGGTGGTTATCTCCCATTCTCTGACCCACATGCATTTTGCTAAGACATCTAAAGTACTTGCTACTACCTTCTTATCAGATCAGTTACTCTGGAATGTCAAGATGATCGAAATCTCTGCAGACTATATTATAGCAGTCATTAAGTTAATATATCCCTAAGGCAAGTCTGTGAAGGTGATCTCTTGGCTCTGTCAGGTAAAGACAAACTGTTTCTGGTGTTCATTGCAAATTGGTATAGAGAAAAAAAGTCATTTGCCTTATCACTAAGAACCTCTTAAGACTTTGGATTCTTTTCTCTACATTATGCCAGAAAGTTCTGAGACCTCAAACTTATTATATATAGGTTACTGTTTAGTCCAAGTTTCTGTCGTCTAAGTAAGTAAATTCTTAATACAATCTAACACCCAGAATCTCTGATAAGTACTCTCATACCAGTAAATTTGGCCTGTTATATTCCACCTTCTTTGGTCTAACACTCTTAGAATCCCATTCCAATATATATTGACCAGGTTTCAGCCTATAGAAATCAGAAAAATCTTGCAGTTCTTTTGGATTATAAAGTATTTCCTTCGGAATCAGACTTTGTATTTGTTCCCTTGGAATATGCTGGGTTTGACCCTAGTTACGTCCTGGTGGCAACAAGGAGTAGTTAGGCTGTGTCTTAGAGAATATAGGCACCTCCTTGAAAGGCTCTTGCCTCAGGTGAGGTTATTACATGGTCTTCAAGCAAAAGATAGCTAATCTCAGACATGGAAGATTTTCAGCTTCATCCAAGTCCATGAAGATGTCCTCATTCCAAGTCTTGGGGACACTTTCCAAATTCTCACCCTAACTTTCGCTGGGAAATGTGGGCTATGAAATGTATCTAAATCTCATTTAGATACTTTTAGGACTGCCACAGATGCTCTCTAGTTCTCTGACAAAGACTTGAGCTGAGATTTGAAAGAGCTGAGTGTGACATTTTCTTCCTGTAAGCACTCCATGCACTCAGAAGCAGGCATCCCACCTCACAATGTTTATAGTCATCTTCATTCCAAGCAGCCACGTGGGCCCCCAAGTCACCTGCCTCAGGGGGTTCTTTATTACAATAAATAATTTGAATATCAGTGTCATACCAGCATCCCATTTCATGACAAAAAGCTCAACATTTCATTCAAGTCTAAAGACAAACCCAAACACCTCAAAAATTCCATCTTTGAGAGTCTGTTTCCTGGGACTCCTGATCCCAATTTCTGAATCAATCAGGGTTCAGTCAGGATACATAAGCTATACCAGTTACTTTCACAGGGAGAATTTAACATAAAGAAGTGTTAAGCAGGTATTGGAGAACTTGAGGGGCAAAAGGAATACTATAGTAAATGCACAAAGCAGCTACCAGCCCTACAGCTGGGAGAACATGGAGAGTAATTTGAGATTATTAAAATGCAGAAACTTTGATGGAGGGCCCCACGGAGCTGGGACTGAGAGAGCATCTGCCATCTGATACTGGTTGTCTGAAGAAGTATAATGAGACTGAGATTGTGGAAAAAAATGCAAACTTGAACCAGCTGCTCCTACGGGAAATAACTGTCATTGCCAGGGTAAGGAACAGTTGCTTAGTGACAATGACAGTAACAGGAACAAAACAGAAAGGACCAAGTTCCTTGCCACTGTTCTTGACTTCCAATCTTCTTCTAGTATTCCCTATTTGCAGGCTGACAGAAGGCTGGCTGGTAAAGAAGAAATGGGATTTGCAAAGTACCAGCCCTGGCATCACGTAACTGAGTTTGGAACTGAGACTATAGCTTAATAACCAATACGGTGTGTGTCTGTCTGTGCATGCGTACACTTGCACGTGTGTTCATGTGTGTTTTCCGAACCATTTTAAAGTGAGTTCATCGTGTGCCTTTACCCCTACATACTTCAGCATGCATCTCCTAAAAATAAGGACATCCTTTTTTTTTTTTTTTTAAACAGTTTCACTCTTTTTGCTCAAGCTGGAGTGCAATGGCGCAATCTCAGCTCACTGCAACCTCCACCTCCTGGATTCAAGTGATTCTCATGCCTCAGCCTCCCCAGTAGCTGGGATTACAGGCGCACACCACCACCCCTGTCTAATTTTAGTATTTTTAGTAGAGATGGGGTTTCACCATGTTGGCCAGGCTGGTCTCGAACTTCTGACCTCAGGCAGTCCACCCACCTCGGCCTCCCAAAGTGCTGGGATTACAGGTGTGAGCCACCATGACCAGCTGACATTATCCTTTCTAAGTACAAAACCATTCTTCACACCTGATAAAAAGTAATAATTCTTTAATATTACCTAATACTGAGACCATATTGAAAGTCCCCCCCAATATCTTTTATTTCTGATTTTATTATCTTTTATTTCTGAACCACCTTTTTATTTTTTCATGACATTAAAATTTTGAAGAATATCCCACTTAGTTGATTGGAGTATCTTCTTATATGCCATTTAACGAATTATTCTAGGTTTTCTGCTAATCAGAGGTTAGGTTGAAAGGCTTTATTCAATTCAGGTTAGTATCATTTGATTCAGTTTAGTAGGTATAAAATGCCAAATTGTTACATCCTTGGTAATGCTAAATTTACTTAATTGGTTACAGAGTAGCCACCACATCTATGTTTTTCCCTTTGAGCTTTTTTTAGAATGTCTTATCTTTAATATGTAATACATGCATATGGTAAATTGCAACAGTACAGAGAAAGCTGTGACTCCCGTCCTATCTCCCAGCTCCAGAATTCTCCCCAGAGGCAGCTACTGTTACCAGATTATGGATTTTTAAAGAGATAGTTATTAATAAACAAGTATGTGCATGGGTGCCTGGGTACATTGTGTGTGTGTGTGTGTGTGTGTGTGTGTGTGTGTGTGTGTGTGTGTAACCTTTTTTTCTTCACAAGTAGTAGCACATTACACATTCTTGAATACTTCAAGATTTTTAATTTAGTGTCAATAAAATAAATTTACTGGATGTAAATTAAGTGGATGAGGCATAGTCTTCTGAGTGTTATTTAAAGGACATCTGTAGAAGTCTTTTGAAATACAAGATTTAGAGAAATTAGTCACCTTCTGCTTCAGAACTGCTAACAGTTAAAATACCCCTTTCCAGCCACTAGCAATATCTCATTTATGCAGTTTAATCATGTCTCATTTCCTTAATGTGGGACTCCTACTTTTCTTCCCAGCCAAAAGGCAAAGATGGATCCTTTATTTCTCATATTCCCTCCTAAAATCACGCGGGCAAAATGTGGCAAAGCCTGTTTCTGGACTCATTCGTAGGCTACTTTCCTCAGAACCTGATTCTACAAAGCAGAAGCCTCTAGAACTTAGCAGGGCATTTTCTCAAATCAAATGTTAGTTCATTTCTGATCCACACACTGAGTGGAGAAACCTCATCAAGAGCTTTTTGCATCAGATTCCAAAATGAAGTCTTTCCAGCTGAGGCCCTTCGAGTTACATCTGGAAACTGATTGGAGCTTTTCTGGGTCAATTCTTGTTGAATGTAAACGATACCTATTTTAGTCTGATTTCTTCTACACTAGGACTCTGTCTCAGAGCTTTAACTTTTTTTTTTTTTTTGGAGATGGAGTTTCACTCTTGTTGCCCCGGCTATTGGAGTGCAATGGCGCGAACTCAGCTCACCGCAACATCTGCCTCCCAGGTTCAAGCGATTCTCCTGCCTCAGCCTCCCGAGCAGCTGGGATTACAGGCATGCGCCACCACGCCCAGCTAATTTTTTTGTATTTTTTTAGTAGAGATGGGGTTTCTCCATGTTGGTCAGGCTGGTCTCGAACTCCCGACCTCAGATGATCCACCTGCCTCAGCCTCCCAAAGTGCTGGGATTACAGGCGTGAGCCACCGCGTCCGGTCAGAGCTTTAACTTTCTTAAAATCTGAAATGGGGCCAGGCGTGATGGCTCATGCCTGTGATCTCAACACTTTGGGAGGCCAAGGCAGGTGGATCACCTGAAGTCAGAAGTTCGAGACCAGCCTGACCAACATGGTGAAACCCCGTCTCTACTAAAAATACAAAAATTAGCCGGGCATGATGGCACATGCCTGTAATCTCAGCTACTTGGAGGCTGAGGCAGGAGAATTGCTTGAACCTGGGAGGCAGAAATTGTGGTGAGCCGAGATCACGCCATTGCACTCCAGCCTGGGCAACAAGAGCGAAACTCCATCTCAAAACAAAACAAAACAAAACACAAAAAAAACCTAAAGCAAGAAGAGCCTCTGAGAACTCTGGTTCTTCTTTTCCTTCCCATGAAAACTACTCGCTTGTTGACGCCCTCTGCCCAGCTAAATATAGTCTAGTAGAAGGAACTTATGGCTGGGTGCAATATTTTGGTTATCCCAACTCTGACCCTCATTCAATGTGTAATCTTGGGAAGATGACCTGCCTCTGTGCCTCAGTTCCTTCAGGTGTATAATGAGGGAAATACTTTTCCCAAATTTGAAAGATGGAACAAAAAGCTATTTAAAAAAATTTTTAAGAAAGCATATCATTGTAGAGGGATTACTATTATTAACCATCCAAACTCTGGCACATCCCCAGATCCAGCTCATCCATAAGAGCAAAAGAAGAATTTCCAAAAACTACAACACAGCATAGACTTTATTTTTTATTTTCTTGGAGGGAGGGATGTTGAATAACATATTCCCATGGTTTTAAAAATCAAATCATTCCAAAAGACAAGCAGTGAATAAGCCTCCCTCTCACAATTGTTTTCCAGTTCCCCTCTCCAGAGACAACTTCATGGGTTACAATTTCTGTATCCTTGCAGAAATAATTGTTTTTATGCCCATGTGTGTTTGTGTGTTTTCCTTGCCTTTCTTTTATTAATGTGTATAGTAGCGAACTATATACATTGTTCTGCTCCTTATTTTTCTCACTAAACAGTATATCTCAGAGATCATTCCATATAAGACATAGAATTCTGCCTCTGTGTAGATATGTATAGTGATTTATTTAATCAGCTCCCTGTTATTGGGCATTTAGATTGTTTCCAATCCTTTATTAAACAAGGTTGCAGTGAATATCCATATGCACATTCCCAGAATAAGTTCCTGGAAACAGAATGGCTATATCAAAAAATAAATTGTGTATTTTTAATTTTTTAAATAAATCAGCAAGCTTTCATTTGGGTTGATCTTGTTTCATTCTAAGTGACATAATACACAGAGCAGCCAACATTCACTTCGACATCATGGTCTTTTAAACCTGGGCTGTTTTGATCTTTTCCCTCATATGGCATTACAACAATGAATACAGTTCTCCAGGCTTGAGGTCTTAGAAGTCTGTGGAATGGCAGCAAGTCCTCTCTATGAACAGCTATCTCCCCGGTACTGCCACATTGGTGAGCACCATCTGGAATTATCTCATTCTGGAGAAACTCACAGACCCTTATTAAAAGTAAGCATCTGAGAACTTGGGTCTTGGCCATCAGCTGTTTGGAATGATTCAACAATAGTTTTAAAATATTATTTTATACCAAAATTGGAGAAAATAAAAGGCTGAAAATGGCAAAAAAAAAAAAAGCCTACATTTAAATAATGAGTGTAAGTCAGAAGACTTTCTTCTTGGCTCCACAACCATTAAATCATTGAAGGTCTCTGGACCTCTTTGTCTTCGGGTATAAAATGAAGACCGTGGACCAAATTATTTCTCAGGACCTTTCCTCCTTTGATATTCTGAAGATTCAGATGCAGCATAAGGGGTACTTGTCCTCCCAATCTGACCATTTTCAAAATGCAAGAAGTGTCACAAATCACTACATGATTACTATCCAAATGGGTGATACAGTTGTGAAGGGATTTAGACAGTGATGTGCTGGTGAACAGGCTGGGGGCTGGGGTAGAGGGAACAGTGCTCTGATTTGTAGAATTTGCTGATTTCATGGTGTGATTACTTTCACATTACCAACATGACATCACTAAACTCAGAGTTGGGAAGAGATGCATGGAATTGGCTGCTGGGATCCACCAAACCACCAGTTAAGAATGCAAAGAAGGGATTTTCTTCATACTGTTCTATGCTGAGAGGACTTCATAAAAGAGGAAAGATTTGGACTAGGCATTGAAGGATATTGCTTAGGACTTTCCATGGTAACTGACAGAAACAATTCAAACTAGCTTAAAGAAAGAAAAAGAATATGAGAATGAAACTGTTTTAGCACAAGTATCTGAAAAAAGGGCTTTAATAATGTAGTCATGGCACTTGCTCCACCTTTCAGTTCTTCTTGAATCTACTTCTATTTGTGTATTCATGTCATTGTCTCCTGCCATAAGCAGGCTGTCTCCAAGTGGCAGGAAAAACATGGCTAGTGGCAGCCCAGGGGCTACCTCTTTGCAGTCAACAATTCAAAAGAAAAGCAATGCACTCTTATGGAGATCACGTGGAAAGACTGATTGGCTCACATGGATCTCATGCCCACCAATTCAACTCCTAACTGGGCAGAAAAGGAAAGGGTACGTAATTCACATGCCCCTGGCACTGTAGCCAGAGAGCAGACAGAGCACTAGGATAGACCTCTCTTCCCCTACCACCCAAAACACATGAGAGTCATCCAAACAGAGTTCACCAATGGAAAAAGCCATGAATTTCTGGTAGAAATAATGGTAAGGCTTTGTGGAGAGGCAGAAGAAGATATAGTAATTAGAGGGAATGGCATATGTAGGTGCAGAAATGTAAACATTGATGGTGCATTTGGGAGTCAGTGAGAAAACCACCCTGAGCAAAGCAGAGCTTACCTTTAAGACAGTGGTTTGCAACAGAGGGCAATTTTGCCCCTCTGGAAAGATTTGGCAAAGTCTGAAGACATTTTTGTTGTCCCAGCTGGGGTCGAGGAGGGCTGCTACTAGTAGGTAGTATCTAGTGGGTAGAGGCCAGAGATCCTGCTAATCCTACAATGCATAGGACAGTCCCCTCAACAAAAAAAGGCTGGGTTTAGGCTTTATCCTCTGTTACACAGGGAAGCATTAGAAAGATATTTAGAAAGACTAAGGTAGCTTGTACATACCCTGCTCCTTCTGCCTGGCACCACTCCTCACCTTGGCCACCTTTGTATGACTAGCCCTTTTTTATCCTTTGGGACTCAGCTTAAATATCACCTACTGAAGAGATCATCTAGACTTTTCAATCAAAGTAGGTTATCTCACAGACTTCATACCGTTATTCTTTCCCATGTTTCCCTCTTATTTTCACCACAATTTTGAATTATATGTTTATTTGGTTGCTGGTTTCACATCTGTCTCATAAGGAGAGACCGTCCTTATTCATTCATCACTGTGAGCCCAACATCAAGCAGAGTGCCTGGTGCATTGTAGTTGCTGATATTTAATCAATGATTAATCTGAAGGTTGATGGGAGGATTGAAATGGGGTTGAGCATAGGAGGTGGATAGAAAGAGGAAAGAAGGCAGTCCTCTAGATTTCTTCTCTGCTTGTTCTGATCCACACTCATCTCCTTTCCCTGACTTTCACAGCACCTATAGTTCATAACATGACATGTCAGTTAGGATTTTAAGCAGACATGAATTTAATAAAAAGAATCAAATAGACTCAGAACCATTGCAGAACAAGTTCTGGCTTGAGCTTGCAGGAATGAGTCCCAAAACCTGCCGTCGTACTAACCCCACCACCCCAAGGGATGTGGCCTTCTGCCACAATCAGGAGGCCGGCGACTGGCCTAGTCTGACTACAAGAACACAACATCTTAGGTGTAATCTGGGGATCAGGAACTGGCAGAACTCTAGAGTCACACTGCACCTTCCAGGTCACCACCAGCAAAGTAGATTCCTCCCAGGCTGCTGCCTCCTCTTCACATAACTGTTTTTGTTTTTTGTCTTTTGTTTTTTGTTTTTCTGAACACAATTTTGAATTCAGGTCTTTCCCAGGTGCACAGGACTGGCTAAACCTAAATTATAATGGGAGCCCCAACAGCAAGGAGTCTAGGAAATGGATTTTTAGCTTTCTAGTCTCTGTTGTATAGGAAAGCACACCAAGAAAAGTTTGGACAATTGTGGAACAAGCCAATCTGCCACATCTGCCTCATGGCTGCCCCGCTCTGTAGCCATCAATGTCATAATATCATTCATCTTCTCTAGATGGATACTAGCATGTTCTCTAGATGTGAATGGATGTGAAATGAATTGCATGAAATCGAAGGGGAAAATCCTCCTCTTTCATGTTCACACTTTGCACCTTTCCTATGGCACTTAATTGTATTTTGCCTCCTGGTGTAATTTGTGTTCTCATTCAGAAGTTCATCTCTTTGTCCCCATACTCATAATAGGTAATAAATGTTTATAGACTGTGGCCGGGTGCAGTGGCTCACGCCTGTAATCCCAGCACTTTGGGAGGCCGAGGCAGGTGGATGACCTGAGGCCAGGATTTCAAAACCAGCCTGAGCAAAATAGTGAAGCCCCATCTCTACTAAAAGTACAAAAATTAGCCTAGTGTGGTGTTGCGCACCTGTGGTCCCAGCTACTCGGCAGGCTGAGACGGGAGAATCGTTTGAACCCGGGAGGTGGAGATTGCAGTGAGCTGAGATTGTGCCACTGCACTCCAGCCTAGGCAACAGAGCGAGACTCCATCTCAAACAAACAAACAAACAAATGTTTGTAGACTGAATTCAAGCAGAGAGTAAAGACAGAGAGAGGCTAGGGAGAGGAAGTTCTAAGCCCCATTCTAGCTTGACACAGTTCCTGCAGCTCGTGGAACTGCCACTTGACAAGTATTTTGGATTGCATGCTACATGAAGCCATCACCACTGCAAGGAACCATAGGACAGGGACCCAGGAACTCTGCTAGGCTTCAGGAAACCTAGGTTCCAAGTATCCTTCAAAAGTTGGGAAAACATGTGCCCCCATTCAATCAGTAGTGTTTATTAAATGTTTCACACTACCAGGTGTAGCAGCACTGCCTTTCTTAACTTTTCATTAACCTTTTTTTTTTTAACCAATGAGAGCATGCCAGTGATTTCAACCTCTGTCATGATGGAGCCACATGGATAACACACAGATATTACCACTCTACTCTAGGAGAGGGGCTTTCCTGAGCCCTTTAGATTCTGAATGGCCTCCAGGCATTCTAAGCAGTTTCCTCACCTTTCCAATTGCTGACACATCTGACCCAAGAGGCGGTGGATGGAAGTTTCCTTTCCAGCCATCTGTGTATCAACACCCTAAACTCCACTCCACATGTTATCATTCCTTCATTTTTTGAGCTCACACTTCCCCTACATTCAGACAAGTCTCAGTCATCTCTCAGGGTTCACCTGAAACATCAGTTTCCCAGGCCTTCCCCTGACTGCCCAGTTTATACTTTAAGCTTTTCTTTTCTATAACACTCATTTCACTTGTAACCACTTGTGTCATCCCCAGCTGGAGGACTCTAAGTTTCATGAGGGTAGGCATCAAGCCTATTTGTTTCCCTCTATGTCCCCAGCACCTTGCTTGGGGACTGACACACAATGGATGCTTATTAAATATTTGTTGAATGAATGTTTGTTGAGCCTACAAACTTTCTTTCTCAAATAGTATTTATGTAATATTAGTAATAATTCCCTACATAGTTCAATGGCTTACCAAACATCTTTATGAGTTAGTGTCCCAACTTTGGGGTAAAGGCAGTGCAGGTAATATTATTCTCCCAATTTTTTTAGAAAATAAAACACCATCTGTGAGATTATCTGACTTGATTAAGGTAGTGGATACAACATTAGAATTCAAATGCATATCTGTATTAAAATTCTGACTGTAAATTTTGTGTCACTTACCAGCTGTTAACCAGATGCTCTGGCTGTGCGGAGTGAAATATGGGTAGCTAGTGGAAGAGAGCAGTGGAAGGAACAGGGAGAAGCAAAAGCCAGGCCTTGGAGGATTTCCTTTCCTCCAGTGCCTGCTTGATTCCCAAATAGGATTGGTTTGCCTATCCTGGGACCTGAGACCCTCCCTAAGTTTCTCAATGACTTGAGGCTGGGCCAGAGAGTGAGTGAGACCAGTGAATCCTCACCTTCTGGGGAGAAGAGAAATGAGAGCTGGGACACAGGGGAACTCACCCACACTAGTGTGTATGTGCACACTCACATCCGGACAAAATCCACACCAAGGCATGCATAGAAATCAACACATAGAATGAGCCACTGCACAGTCATACACACATTTAAACATGCACCCCACATACAGATGTCTAGCCACTATCGTGTACATCTAACCACTGATGTGCACTCCAGTTGTACACCAAGCTGCCATCTTGGACATGTGCATGCACGTGTGCATACACCGAACAGCCCTGATGAAAATTTGGATAAACGCACGTACGCACACACACAACTAAACACATCCCTATGATTTATCATCACACTCAAGTACATGCACACCTTTGCAAACGCGTGGGAAACAATCACTCTGATCACTCTGGCGCACAAAACCTCCAAATACACTAAAAAGCTCTACAAATGCAGAGATGCATCGACACACCCGAGTTGTCATCAGCACTGCAAGTTTTTTCCAAACAGCTGCTAAAAAGAGAATGCTGCGCTGCGGGCCAGCCCACGTGACCGAGAGGAAGGCTCTCCCGCCCATGACGGGATGGGAAAACTATGCCTGGGGCCGGCGCTCGGCCCGGCTGCTGCCGCTGAGGAAAGCCGGGACGCGGAGCCCCGCCGAGAGCTTCTTTGCTCCGGACGCCCCTGGACGTGGCGGGCAGCCGCGAGGGTGAGTGTCCTGCACCGCGGTCGGGCGGGGGCGGCAAGTGCGCGCGGGGAGGAGGAGGAGGAGGACTCGCACTGCTGCGGGCGGGGCGGGATGCGGAAGGTGGGAGAGCTGCCAGCGCGCCTTTATTGCGGGCTGGGCAGCTCCTGCATTCCTGCCTCTCGACTTCTGCCTTCGTATTATAATACAAATTAACATGTTTTGAGTCCTTACTGTGTGCCAGGCTCTGTGCCCAGTGGTTTACCCGTTACAGTAGTAACACCCGTAGCTCTGCCATCTATTGAGCGCCTACTTTGTGCCAAGTCCTGCCAGCACTTTACTTGTGCTCTTTCATTTTCATGACAACAGATTATCCCCGTCTACAAAAGAGGAACTGGGCTCAGAGACATTAATGACTTGGACAGGGTTGCACAGCTAGTAATTGATAAAAAAGGGACTTGAAGTCTGGTAAATCTGAGTCCAATACCCGAGCTAACAATCACAGTTAACATTTACTGAATGCATTATTTCACTTAACCTTCACATTTATTTAAATATATGATACAGACTGGCAAACTGAGCTCAAAAGGTATTGAACGGCAGGCAGAGATTTGTACCCAATGCCTCATGACTCTCTTCACTCTCCTTCCCCACCTAAACTACTTGTCTTAATATGCTTTGTCCTTATTTCTCCATCCCCACTGCTGCCGCCCCATTCTAGGACCTCACTTTTCAGCTAAACAATTGCAGTGGGCCCTAATAGTCTCCCAGCCCAGGTCTCTCCTCTGACACCATGGGTCCCTTGCATTACCTCATTGTGATCCTCCTCTGCTCCTTGACCACAAAATTGCCCTGCTTGGAAGCCTGCAGAGGTCCCTTCCTTAGACTGGTCATCTCTCAGAGACCCTGTGTTTCCACCATGCTGAAGTAGCAGTAATAGAAAGACAATGTCTTACGTAGGTTAATCCAAGGCTGGTGCTCAGTTAGCACTGTTAAAAATCTGTCCTCTCATATCCTTATTTTTGCCCTCCCTCTGCACCATTCTCTATTCTGTCATCTGGAGTAATTATATCAATTACTCCTGCTTTCAACTGCCCGATCCTCAAACTCTCCGCACATTTCCAAGCATCACTACAGCCCTTCATTGTAACACATCAGATTCACTGCAGAATTTGTTTCCTCCCAAATGTCTGACATCTCCCCATCTCCTAGCAGGGATACCACACTTACCTGTCTTCCAATCCTTAAACCTTAGGGTTGCCTTTTGTTTTAAATGTTATAAAAGTAACGATGCTCATCACAAGAAATTCGAACAGTTCAAAAAGGTAGAAAGAGAAAAGTAAAAGCCCACGCACTCCCTCCCAATTCTGAAAGGCAACCCCTTAACAAGATTGTGTCTTTTCGGAAAGTATTTCCCCAACCCTTCTGTACATATATATACTCTGTATTTGTGCTGTTTTTTTTTTTTTTAACTCAAAGAGAAGCATACTTTACATTCCATGGTACAACTTGCTTTTTTCACTTAACAGTGTGTCTTCGCCATGTTTTCATATCTGCATATACAGGCTTACTTTGTTCTTCTAATGGTCATAGTGTGTCATTGTATGGATGAATTGAGATTATTTTTCACAAGGCTGGAGTCATGTTTGAAGCCACTCTGTCTCCATCGAATGTTCAGCAAGTTCTCCAAGGTGTCACTTTTTTTCTCTGCAAATCTCCCTATTCTTCCCCCTTGTCTCGCTATTCCTTCTCTTATGCTGACCCTGCTGATCAGACAGTCTCTCCTGCTGTCTCAATCACTGATGCTTCCTACTCCTGAATGTTCACTGTGGGGTAACAGAGTCTCTCTCCACACCCACAGCTTCACCCACTCCTTCTTCCTGGTCAAAGGCCTGCCAACCTTAATTTACCTCTGTGAGATGAACTCTTGCATAAATCAAACTTCTGTTAGTTATATTCCATTTTAGCTTCTCTTTATTTTATTTTATTTTATTTTATTTTTTTTGAGAAGGAGTCTCGCTCTGTTGCCCAGGTTGGAGTACAGTGGCACAATCTCGGCTCACTGCAATCTCTGCCTCCTGGGTTCAAGCAATTCTTCTGCCTCAGCCTCCACAGTAGCTGGGACTACAGGCGCACGCCACCTCACCCAGCTAATTTTTGTATTTTTAGTAGAGACAGGGTTTCACCATATTGGCCGGGCTGGTCTCAAACTCCTGATCTTGTGATCCGCCCACCTCGGCCTCCCAAAGCACTGGGATTACAGGCATGAGCCACCGCCCCCAGCCCATTCTAGCTTTTCTTTTGAAAGGAATTATGTGCCAAATATTTTTTCAAGCAAATAACCTTCCCCTGGATTTGTTCACTTCTGTTAAGTGGCTTACTCCTATAACACACATACACATGCGCATACACATCACTGCCCTATTAGTAACTCCCCTGTTAGCTGAGGGGCCATGGTAGAGAAACATGAGCTCTGGGCCCTAAGCCAGCAGGCCTGAGTTCCACCCAAAAATTGACCTAGGAAAAGTAATTTTTCCCTTTTCTGAGCTCTGTTTTCTCTTCTGCCAAGTGGAGATGACAGTATCAGCCTCTTAGAAGTGTGGGGAGATTTAAAGGAGATACGAACATCAAAACTTTGAAATAAGAACACACAACATACATGGAGAATCATTACTCTTTTCCTCTAGATTAGGGGTTGCAAACCCAGATACTGACAGAGACTGTGCACAATGTCTATAGGAATGGGATGCATGACATTGGGAGTGGTGAGGACTGTGGACACTCTAGAACACAGGCTGTCTGTCCTAGTCAGCGTGGGGCACCGTGACAACACCACAGACTGGGGAGCTGCAACAATAGACATTTATTTCTCATGATCCCTAGAGGCTGGAAGCCCATCATCAAGGTATCTGCAGTGTTGGTTTCTTCTGAGTCCTCTCTTTGTGGCTTGCAGGTGGCCATCATGTGCTGTGTCTTCACATGGTTGTCACTCTGTATGTGTCTGTGTCCTGATCTCCTCTTAATGTAACGACACCACTCATACTGGATTAGGGCCTACCCATATGACTCATATTACCTTGGTTACCGTTTTTAATGTCCCATCTCTAAATACAGTCCCATTCTGATAATCTAAGAGTTAGGACTTCAATGTGTGAATTCTGGGGAGACACAAGTCAGCCTGTAATACCTTGTCTCAAGGGGCAGCTACCTGTTGACCTGCCCAAATGCAGGCTCAGTGCTGCCCAGATCCTTCTGCTGCCCAAGAAAAGCTGCAAACGTTGATGTTAACAGAAAATCTCCCAAGTTTTACATTGGCAACAATTTCAAATTAAAAACCCAAAACAAAAAGTACAGAGTAGTCTGTGATCTGTGTGAGGCCACTGATAAGCCAACTGATCCCTGCTTGTCTAGGCTATAATTTCCTCAGTGGCAGAGGCATGTTCCATAGCTTTTTAATCCTCCTCAGCCAGTCTTTGCACGTTGTTTATTCTTTTTTTTTTTTTTTTGACAATGTCTTGCTCTGTTGCCCAGATTGAAGTGCAGCGGCACTATCTCTGTTCACTGCAGCCTCTGCCTCCTGGACTCAAGCGATTCTCCCCACTCAGCCCCCCAAGTAATTGGGACTACAGGCATGCACCACCACACCCGGCTAATTTTTGTAGTTTTTGTAGAGATGAGGTTTTGCCATATTGTCCAGGCTGGTCTCGAACTCCTAGGCTCAGGCACTCTACCTGCTTTGGCCTCCAAAAGTGCTGGGATTACAGGTGTGAGCCGCCGCACTCAGCCTGCACATTGTAATATTAATAAAAAGTTAAAAGCTAATCATTGAATGACTAAATTTGAATTTTACAATCTTGTGTAAAGTAGGGCACACCTGTAGAAATCCTGTACCTCTTTGCATTTATGCCCAGCTATACAATTGCATCAGCTATTATAACTGCTTTCATTGCCATTGATGCCAAAGTTTGCAAATGTTCAACTCCTCACAGGGTCACTGTTACGGCCACTTTACAGATGGGGAAACAGCAGACCCAGGTCTACCCAGGTCTACCCAGGTCTGCTTGTTTATTCTCATGAGTGTGGCAACCTTCTCCCATGACATCATCTCTCTCTTTGTTCTCAGGAATGATTATTGTATCAAAAATCACTACTGTTACTGAGTGCTTACTGTGGGCTGGTTGCTGCATTATCTCATTAAATATTCACAATTACTCTGTAAGGGAGGTGTGAGCAGTCAAATTACTCAAGGGAGGCATTCCTAAAGACCTCAAATAATTCAAAACTGGTGTCATTAAAAGCTCACGGGCTGAATGGAAAACCAAACATTGTATGTTCTCACTCATAAGTGAGAGCTAAGCTATGAGGATGCAAAGGCATAAGAATGACACAATGGACTTTGGGGACTCAAGGGGAAAGGGTGAAAGGGAGTGAGGGATGAAAGACTACAAATAGGGTACAGTGTATACTGCTCGGGTGATGGGTACAACAAAATCTCACAAATCACCACTAAAGAACTTACTCATGTAACCAAACACCACCTGTTCCCCAATAATCTATGGAAATTAAAAATTTTTTTAAAAAGCTCACCTGCTGAAGAATGGTAGATATTTCTGATTACCTGTTAGGACAGTGCTGTTATGTGGCTATAGCATAAACACAGTTTACAATTTACAATTCACACTGCCTTACAAGATCCTTGACAACTTTTAACTTGGGAAAATTGGGGTTATTTCAGATTTCACACATCAAGTGAAACAATGAATATTCAAATTCAAATAAGGCCATACAGTATTATTTTTCTCATTTTACAGACAAAGAAACTGAGGCCTAGAGAGATTAAATAACTTGGCCCAAGTTCAAACAGCTGGAAAACGACTTAACCACCAGACCAGCTCGTGCTTCTCTAGGGGTAGACCTGTATCTGATTTTTTTTTTCTTTGTAGAGATGGCGGGGTGAGGTGGGGGGAGGTCTCACTTTGTTGCCCAGAGGGTCTCACTTTGTTGGCCAGACTGGTCTCGAACTTCTGTCTTCAGGTGATCCCCCCACCTCAGCCTCCCAAAGTGCTAGGATTATAGATGTGAGACATTGTGCCCAGCCCTGTATCAGAAGTTTAGGGTTACTCTGAACGCCCATCAAGGCCTGACCAGAAATGACTCCATGGAAGTTCTTGGGTTCACCCAGAAAAGTCAAGGAAAACTTAGCCTTTTCTCCCTGTCCCCTTCAAAGTTCAGATTTTGTTTCTCTCCCTCAGTTCTTAGATCTTCAAGTGTAGTCCCTTTTATGTCATTCCCAGGGATTGTTGCCTAATCCCAAAATTTCCTTCCCCTGCCGCCTGCCTGGTCTTGAATGCTGTTATGTCTAGATGCTGTTAGGTGCCTATTACAAAGGAAAAGGAGAGTGAGGCTTTTCTTTCCTGGTTACACAGGTGTGCCGGCTGGATGCTCAGGTAAGCAGACAGTATAACCTGCCCAGGTAGTTCTAGGGATCAGAGTGGGCCCTACAGGAGCAGCAACTACATCTTTTCACCTCTAATTCCCCAGTGTCTGGCCTCAAAGGCAGTAAAAATAAACCATACTATTTACTGGGTATCCATGTGCCAGGCTACAGTATCATGCACACATGCACACCTCATATCCCATTTGGCCCTGTCGCTTGATGAGATGAGCACCATCCCACTTCTTCCCTGGTCTTTGTATTATGGAGCACAGACATGCCAGGTGGCTCAAAGTTGTGGAGCCAAGGCAATACCCCATCCTTCCCTCAGAGCAGAAACAGCAAGGCAGGAAAAAAGGCCCAGCCTCCCTAGGACTTTTTTTTTGGTAGCACCTGACAAAGCCATAACTCAAACTAATAAGTGAAAATGGGAATTTATGAGAAGCTACAGGAGTCTCTACCTGAAATGCATGCAGGACTCAGGGTGGCAGATCAGGACTGGTTTTTGTTAGTTCAACTGCAGTTAGTGGCAATTACAATTTTAAACAAGGTCTTAAAACTCGTATCATTACATTCAACATCCATTATCTTGTTTGATTTTCGGAAGGGCAAGAAATAATAAAATAATAGAAGCTAATGCTTTTATACCTCTTGCCATATGCCAGGCCTTATTCTAGAAACATTAAATCCTCGTAACAACTGTCTAAGGTAGGTTCTATTATTATCGTGTTCATGTTGGAGAGGAGGAGACTGAAGGGGAGAGATTAAGTAACGTGTAAAGGTACTACAGCTAGTTCATGGCATCTGAACTCACACAGCTATGCTGGAGCTATTATGGAAGCCACCATGCGGCTATCGGAGACTTGAAATTCTCCAGTCTGAATTGAGATCCGCTGCAAGTGTGAAATACATCACTGGGCTTCAAGGACTTAGTACTAACTTAAGAATGTAAAATGTCTCATTAATAATTTTTATGGTGATTACATGTTGAAATGATGATATTTGGGAAATCAAGGGCTAAATAGCATTGAAATTAATTTCACCTGTTTCTTTTTTACTTTTTTAATGTGACTACAAGACAAACTGACACATGTGACTTGCGTCATTTTCCTATTGGGCTGAGCTGCTCACACCCACTCCCCCACCGCTGTGGTCAGGCACGTGGAGACTGGCCCTGAGGATGCGATATGGGGATGTGAACACCCTCAGCCGCCTTCTCTACCCCTCACATCTCGCACAGCTGCTGCATTCTTCTCTCCCATGGCAGTCCTTGGTCTCCACGTGGCAGAAAACAGCTGCAGACAATGCCAAAGCTTGATGGCTTTGTCTTCAGCCGCTCCAGAGCCTGACTCTTGCCCTCATTGTGCAGAGGAGGCAGCTGAGGCTCAGATGTGCAGCAGGCCAGGGCCCAGGGGGTGGGCTCCACTGCCCACCACGTTATACACCACGTTTGTCATTTTGTAAAGGCTGGGCTTGTATATATTAGAAGGTATAATTCTTCAGCTTTAACATACGGGCTGATTTCCTGTGTGCTTTCAGGAATTCTTGCTGAGACAAACCCCTGGCTTCTGAGACCTTGTTAGATCGTGATGTGTCCTTGGATCTCATTTTCTAGGCTGAACCAGAAATGAGGAGAGAGAAAATAGCAGATCAAATATTTTCTGAGGCATCCTGTCAAGTGGGCCCCAGGACTTTTAAGCCTCTGTATTTAGACTCTGGATTCTGGACAGTTTCCAAAAGGACGCTGATCTTGAGATCTGGAGAGAGGGGACATTTCGTGAGTACTGTGAGGAGCGGCAGCCAGCCGCTTTTTCCTCCAAAGGATCTCTTTAGCTTTTCAGAGAAGCTGGAGAGGACTGTTTCCAATTTACTTCCTGGAATTCAGGGAGGGCGTGGAGTGTTTTTTATTATAGTATTCTATTCTCCCATCAAAGTGGATTTTCAGCAAGCTTCATCTGCAAGCAAGCCTTGTCCCTTTTAACACCAAACACAGGGAGAATTGCCCTGCTGGGTGAGATTTGGGTGTCCTCCTCCACCAAGGATGAGGCCTCCCCTGAAACACTCCGGGGGCTCCCAGTGGGAGTTCAGGACTGTGATCCCTTAGTTCAATTGCAACTAGTAACAATTACAATTTTAAATACGACTCTAATTTTGTATCACATTTTGTTTTCAAATCCACTATCTTATTTGATTCTCTGAATAACCCTGTAAGGCAGACTGGGCAAATGTTAATATCTCCATTTTACAGGTGAGGAAATGAAGGCCCAGATAAGATGAACTGACTTTTCCACAGTCACGTGATCAGTAAGTTACAAAACTAGGACTGGGACCCCAGTCTTCAGAATCCAAGCCCAGTCATTGCACTGGGTTTTCCTCAGTAGCCAAGTGAGGCTTTGTCATCCGCACGTTTATTGAGACCCTTGTGATCCCCTTGTTTTATAAATTATAATAATGCCGGTGGGCTGGGGAGGTTCTCAAACGCCAGTGGGACCTCGACCCCAGCCAGTGTCCAGGCGCTTGACACCATCTCCAGAAGGAATTCAAGGATGAGTCAGAAAATTGTGGAAGTATGGTGATTTTTTGCAAGGGAAAACAGTACACACTCAGGAAAGGGGGCTGTGGGCATTCTTAAGAGAGAGTTGGGCAGAAGTGTTTGGGGTTTCTATCTTTATGGGTTTCTTTAACCAAGAGGTGGAATATCCATGAAAATTCCTGGAAAAAGGTGGAGATTTCCCGGAACTGTGGTGCCACTCATTTCTACACCAAATATGGGTGTTCTCGGAGCTGTCGTGGCACTGGTGGGTGTGTGATTGAGTACATGAATGAGCGTATAAAGAGGTCCTAGGTGAAACCTAGATCAAATCCATCACCATGTTGGGTCCAGTGGGTCTTAGCCAGCTTGGTCCACACCCTGTTTTTCAGGGTCTTATCGGTCTATATAGCCTCTAATCATGTCAAATAGCTGCCTGGGGTTTTTCTCCTATGACCACCCTGGATTATTCCTGTCTCTGTAAGGGTGGCCAGTTCATTCAAGGTTATTCAACAGCTGCGTGTTGAGCACTTACTCTATGCAGTGCTGCGCTAGGCTCCAGCAGCCCAGCTGAGAGCAACATGCAGGGCCCATACGTTCCTGGACCTTCCATTCCAGGGAAAGAGCCAGAGAGTTAACAAGTCAAGAAACAAACAAATACATAATCACAAATTGGGCCAGGTGCCTTGAAAGAACAGGATGCGATAAGAGCATATGCAGGATGGGTGCAATGCTTTGGATCATGTGATCAGGGCAGGTCCCTCTGAGGAGATGATATGAGACCTGAGACTTGAAGGATGAGGCTGGCAGCTACCTGAGGGCTTCCCAGAGGAGGTTAAGGATTGGGGGCATTTTAGGCACAGTTCTTTCCAACCGTGGGGCGTTTACAGTGTCAAACACTGGGCTAGATAGAATCTTTGAATGCATTCCTTCACTCACGTCTCACACAAACTGCCTGAGGTAGGTATACTATTATTTTCATTGCATAGTTGAGGGAATCAAGTGCTGGGTGTTCCATGGCTCTTAACCATGGAGTTAAATGCCACTCCTATCTGTCAGTGTGTCAAAACCTGATAACCAACAGGTCAGATTTATTTGAGCATAATTTACATCTTCCAGTCTGCAACGGGAGACTGTTCAGCACCCAGGCCTAGTAGGCTTGCTCAAGACAAGTATTCCTGGAGCTTCTACTACTAGCAGACACATTCAGGAAGGATCAATGAGAGGCCCACATCCCCACTTTTGGCACCTCTCACATCACAGTCTGGGCAGAGGGCCCTTGGGAATAAACCAGAGGGCCATGTCCTGTGGGCCAGGAGGAAGACTTCCCTGACAGTAGACCCAGCCTGTGGCACTTTAGCTCCTAGCACTTTTCTAGAACATGTGTATTGATGAATCATTAGCTACTTAACAGAGAGATGAGAAGCCCAGGGACTGGGCAGCTGAAAGCCAGACTTAAGAACTCATCCAAGTTCAGCCAGCTACGGTGGCTCACACCTGTAATCCCAGCACTTTGAGGCGAGGCAGGTGGATCACGAGGTCAGGAGTTCGAGACCAGCCTGGCCAGCATGATGAAACCCCATCTCTACTAAAAATACAAAAAATTAGCCGGGCATGGTGGTGCGCACCTGTAGTCCCAGCTACTCAGGGGGCTGAGGCAGGAGAATTGCTTGAACCCAGCAGATGGAGGTTGCAGTGAGCTGAGATTGTGCCACTGCACTCCAGCCTGGCAACAGAGCGAGACTCCATCTCAAAAAAAAAAAAAAAGAACTCATCCAAGTTTAGCAACCCACAATTCCATTTCTGGGGTTTAACCAACTAATATTTTTTATCCCTTTAGTAGGAAGGCTCTAATGAAGGCTTCCATATTCAACTAACACCTTCCCACCCCCAGAAAGGACAATTTAGGAACTCAGATTGTTTTTTTACAGGTGAGAAAGGACTAATACTTACGTTTCTTCCGGTTAATTGGACAGCTCTCTATGGAGCACCTATTCTATGTAAGGCATTCTGCAAGGCTGGCCCCACCCTAGGGGCCAGAGAGGGAACAACCTAGCCCCTATACTGTAAGGGGTCAAAAGCAAGGAGGGATTTGATCTGATTCGGGTTAGAAAAGCAGAGGAAAAAAGAACAGATTTGTATCAAGGGGTGTCAGTGCTCTCTCTTCTGGATTTCAGTCACTGTCTGGTTTTCTCTTCGCTGTGGATTTTCTTGAGGGCAGAGTCTGCGTCTCCAACACTTACTAATTAAGCAAATATTTCTTAAACATTCACTGTGTGTGAGGAAGTTTGAAGCCAGGTGGCCAGCTGGGGTCCTGTACTCATGGAGCTTACATTTTAGTGGAGACACATGGGGGAGGCAACCAAATAAAGTGAATATGGGTGAGTGGTTTCAAGTGCTGGAAAAGAAACAAAGAGCTGGGAAAAGGGAGCTTGCAGAAAGCGGGCACTGGCTGAGAGGGCACGTCAGGGAATGCCTGGAGGAAGTGACATTTAAACTGAAATACAGCAGATAAAGAGCCAGCAAACCAAGAGGGTGGAGCCGTGAGGTTACTGGTGGAGTGGCTGGAACCTTGGGGCTGAATGGAGCTTGGCCTAGAAAAGGTAGCGGGGGTGGGTGCTGGGCCAGAGGAGCCAAGGGAGCCAGGGAGGAGCTGAGGTTGGGGCAGAGGCTAGAGCCAGCTCAACTGGGGCCTTGTAAGCCATGGCCTGGGTTCTGATGTTTGCTATTTTAAGCCAGCACCTACTGGAGGGTCTTGGGGAGTGACACCCTGATCTTTTGGTTCAGGCCTTGGAAACTCCCCCATTAACACACCAAAGGGGCTTATGGTGGGGACCCAGGGCCCAGGAGGCTGTCCCTTCCACGCCTCTCATCACCTTGTCTAATCCAAGTGTGGGCCTCTCAAAGGACAGGAGGTTTTGCTCAAGCATTGATTTACTCCAGCACCCCGAGAGAGAAAAAGCATCACTTGTACATTTTCAAAGTCATGTACTGTGTGTGTAAAAATTGTAAAATAAAATACAGGGCATCAGAGAGATTTCTCTACGGCTGTGTGTGGTTTTGGCATATGCTTCAAGGTCTTTTCTGTAATGTGGAATATTTAGGGGGAAAAATATAAGAAATGCTGACATAATGGAAAGCATTTGGGTACTAGGATCAGCCAAACCCAAGTTCAAATATAACTTCTGCCACTAACTACTTGTGTAAACATAAGTAAATTAGCTTCTCCAAGTTTCAATGTCTTTTATAAAGTGGGGGGAAAATAGCAGGGGCAGGAAGCAAGGTGGCATGGATTAAGCATAGTTTTCAGAGGCACACAGACATGGGTTTGGACGCCATCTCCATTAATCCCTGATTGTGTGACTCTGGGTAAATAACTTCACTTCTTGGAGTATCTGTTTTTTCCTCTGAAAAAAAAAATGGGACAATAAGGGCTCAGGTACGCTTCATAGGGCTCTAGTAAGCTTTGTATAAAACAATGCAGCAGGCTGGATGCGGTGGCTCACGCCTGTAATCTCAGCACTTTGGGAGGCTGAAACGGGTAGATCGCTGGACTGGAGTTTGAGACCAGCGGATGACATGGCAAGACCCCATCTCTACAAAAAATACAAAAATCAGCTGGGCATGGTGGCACGCTCCTATAGTCCCAGCTACTCGGGAGGCTGAGGAGGGAGAAACACTTGAGTCCGAGAGGTGGAGGTTGCAGTGAGCCGAGATCACGCCACCGCACTCCAGCCTGGGCGACAAAGTGCGACAAAAAAAGCAATGTAGATACAGGGCTTCACACAGTGCCTGGAACATTGTAGGTGCGTAATAAGGTCAGTTTGCTTCTGCCTTGGTTTCCCCATCTGTAACTGAAGAGGTTGGATTAGATGGTTCCTTGAGGCCCTCCCCAAGTTCTTGATTCTAAATGTATTTAAAAGGTGCTAGCTGAGAGTGGTGGCACATTCCTGTAGGTCCACCTACTTGGGACAGAAGGCTGAGGCAGGAGGATCACTTGAGCCCAAGAGTTCAAGGCTGTAGTGAGCTCTTGCACCACGCACTCCAGCCTGGGCAACAGAGCAAGACCCCCATCCCTAAAAAGAAAAAAAAAAATTAAAGAAAGGCCCTGGAAAAGTTAATCTGCCTGGATTCCTTGGGGCCTTAGTGCACCTCTAAGCACCCTGCCCCCAGGCTTTCTCGACACCCTTGTGTAGAGAGTGGGGTGAGGGTGGGGCAGGGCACAAGCTGGGAGCAGGGCTATTTGGAGCCTTGTTTTTCTTGGAGGTGTTGTGGAGGCAAGGAGACTCTCCTCTCCCTCCCTTCCTCTAGGTTTGGAACTAGAATCTAGTCTCCCCGCCTTTATTTCCAAAACAGTTCCTGGCTCTAGCTCCCAAGACTCCTCTGGGACTCCAGGAGCTTCAGGCTCCAGTTCAGAAAACGCTTCCTCCCTGTGTGTCTCAGACACACACCCTTCCACCCAGGCACTGGGGCCTGCCGCAAACCAGCTTTCGCAGACAGGCATTCCCTCTTTGTCCAGAGAAGCTGGTGCAAGACCATTGTGGGCAAGAGAGCAAATCCGCCTTCCTCTTGTGGAGCCTGTGTGGCTGGGCATGGAGGTCAGAAGAGAGAGGGGAGTTGTCAGCTGTGACAGATGGTTCCCTTTCTCTCCCTCTCTCTCGTCCGGCTGGCTCTCTTTTCTGCCTGTCTCTCTCCCTCTCTCTCGTCCGGCTGGCTCTCTTTTCTGCCTGTCTTCAGCTAGCTGTTTGCAGGATTCTCATCTGCCTCGAAGACTCGCTTCCACTTCCTCCCTCCCTCTCTCCCTACTGCAAAATGGTTGTAGACTGCAACTTTCCAAATCATTTCGAACCTGCTTTAAAAATTCAGTTTCTATTCTGGGGGTCCCAGATGTGCTGCAGCTCACAAATAAGGCCAACCAGTTTTCCAGGACTCTCCTAACGTAGACAAGGGGAAGAAATGGTGATTCACAGGGCCTGGGGAGTGTCTAGGCCGTAGTTTTCCAAAAGCACCTGTCATTCATGTAACATTTCCACGATGTTTGCCATACCTGCCTACCATCTCTACTATTATTTATCCCACCTAGGTTGAGCAAGCGTGACATCAGAAATACAATCAAACTGCGTCCTTATTTTTGCCTACCCCTCCCTACTTATAATTTAGTCAGTGAGGGGAGCTCCTCCCCCTGGTTGAAGTCTCCACTCCCAGGCAACCCACACCTCAATTTCCATTCGAAGGTGAGATTTCTTCCTGCTCCCCCAGTGAAGGTGTGAAACGGGCAAGGCCATCTGCTCCCCTTGTCAGCTCACCTCTTTCCAAGTTGAAGGGAGGGGAGGTACAGGGACAGGAGGAGGATTTCTAGATGTTTCACGACTGGGGCGGGCCTAGACTGCTCTGTGTCTCTGTGCCTGGCAGACATTTAAAGCCGTCTTTTCCATGGGGGCCTTTTGCAGGCTCTTTGGGAGTAACCATTTTGGGCCCTGTGATTGTCACACTGCTGGGATGTGGGCAATGAACATTTTCCTTTCTCTGCAAGTCTAGGCCTTCCCCTCAGCATCTGTTTCCAGGGTTAAAGATCCTGGAGGGGGCAGGAGGAGAGGTATGGTCAGCCTGTTTCTGAGGGGAACAGCCAGAGGCAGCCAAAAAGCCTGGACAGGCTCCAAGAGCCAGGGGCCAAGCAGAGTCTGAAGGGAAAGGGGATTGAAAGCCCAGAAGGAAAAATGAGTTCCAAAGGTCAATGCCTGAGTAATGCCCCTGCTGTGCAACCAGGACCACAGCTGCAGAGGATCCCCCTAATACTTAAACGCTCTGATTGGATAGCCACAGGCTGAGTGAGGACTACAAAGCCCACAGTGCTTTGTATCTGGAAAGAGAACAGATTGAAGTCTGAAAGGCTCAGCATTGGAGCTAGAAGAGACCCTAGAGACCATCTACTCTAGTGGTTCCCAAAACAAGGTCTCTGGACCACCATCAGCAGCATCCCTTGGAAACTTATTAGAAATGCAAATGGTCCAGCTTCACCCCAGAACTAATGAATCAGAAACTTTGGGGATAAAGCCCAACAACCTGTGTGTTAACAAGCCATCGAGGTGAGTGTGATGCGCACTGAAGTTTAGGAACCACTGCTCTAGCCCAGCCCCTGTTGTTCAGGTGAGGAAACTGAGGCCCAGAGAGGGAAAAGGGTTTGCCTAAGGTCACAAAGCAAGTTGCCATTTTATAGTTAATCACCATGGCAGGAAGTCATGCCTGGGATGTTCCCCCTCCTGGTTTCATTCTTGAGAGAGAGGCTGTTAATTACAAAGCAAAGGAACTGATTTGTTGAGAGATCTTGGGCAAGTTGCTTATTTCTGCTCTGGGTCTCAGTTTCTGCGTATGCATAGTGAGGGCAGGGAGTAGATACCTCCAGGTGCATAGCACACTGATCTCCAGTGGGATCATGCTATTGCTGCCATCAGCCTTAAGGACACGGTCTAGCCTGGGACAGGAGGGCACAGGCTCTGGATCTGGACAGCCTGGTTCAAACCTTAGCCCTGCCATCTACTCATCGCATGATGTAGACCAGGAGTGTCCAATCTTTTGGCTTCCCTGTGCCACATTGGAAGAAGAATTGTCTTGGGCCACACATAAAATACACTAACGATAGGTGATGAGCTTTAAAAAAATCGCAAAAAATATCTCATGATGTTTTAAGAAAGTTTACAAAACTTGTGTTGGGCTGCATTCAAAGCCATCCTGGGGTGCATGCGGCCCACAGGCCCCGGGTTGGAAAAGCGTGATGTAGACACATTGCTCAACTTCTCTGAGCCTCTGCTTCTTCTCCTGTATCTATTCTATAAGGGTATTGTGAAGATCAAGTAATGAATGGAAAGCTCTTAGCACATGCCTGGCGCACAGGAAGCGCTTGGGGGAGGAGCTGCTACCACGGCCTGCCAGGGTCACTCAGGTGATGGTTGACCTCCACTCAGTAACTGAATCCTCAGCCCTCCTCATGTGCAACCCTGAGTCTCCCATGAGAAGCAGACTAGTTGCAAAGTCACCTACAATTCAAACATTACCCTTGTAGAACTGTAACTTTCTAATTCATGCCACAGATTTGGATGAAACCATGGATCATTTCTCTCCATTCACAGCTCCTCCCAGTCATCAGTCTCTGGGTCATAAGTTCTGCATCCATTTCAGCCACTCTGGAAGATGATGGTCTGTTGATGAATGCCTCACCCCCGAGACCCCTTCGAAGTGTATTCTGGGTAATGACTCCACTCACCCAAATATGTCCTCAAGATATGACGACTCTGTCCACATCACATCTACTTGTATGTGATGCAGGAAAGAGCAAGAGACAGAAATCCAACTGAGTGTATCCCAGCTGCCTCCTCCTGTGCATCCCCTCTGACCAGCCCCAGGTCAGCTTGGTGGCCACACTCACCTGTCACAGCTCTCTTGCCTCCCACAGGTAACCACCATGATCCCCTGGGTGCTCCTGGCCTGTGCCCTCCCCTGTGCTGCTGACCCACTGCTTAGCGCCTTTGCTCGCAGGGACTTCCGGAAAGGCTCCCCTCAACTGATCTGCAGCCTGCCTGGCCCCCAGGGCCCACCCGGCCCCCCAGGAGCCCCAGGGCCCTCAGGAATGATGGGACGAATGGGCTTTCCTGGCAAAGACGGCCAAGATGGACACGACGGCGACCAGGGGGACAGCGGAGAGGAAGGTAAGAGGCCTATACCTGCCACTCTCGTTCCCACCTGGCTGACAGCATCCGGCACGTGGGGGGTGTCATGAAGTTAATAAAACTAGTATTAATCCTCTTCATTATAAATCAAATTACTATTTACTTATAAATCTATCTATATATCTATATGTATATATACATATATTTTTCCCCCTTGAGACAGAGGCTTGCTCTGTCGCCCAGGCTGGTGTGCAGTAGTGTGATCTCAGCTAACTGCAACCTCTGCCTCCTGGGATCAAGCAATTCTCCTGCCTCAGCCTCCTGAGTAGCTGGAATTACAGATGCGTGCCACCATACCTGGCTAATTTTTGTATTTTTTAGTAGAGAGGGGGTTTCACCATGTTGGCCAGGCTGGTCTCAAACTCCTGACCTCAAGTGATCCATCTACCTCACCCTTCCAAAGTGCTGGGATTACAGGCATGGGCCACTGTGCCCGGCCTCAGAGCAGTTTATTCTAAAAGGAACATGGGTATTGAATTTTGTGTTCCTGCCCCTGGTGCACCTTTGGGTTGCTAAGTGACTTTGGAAAAGTCTCCCAAAATATTACTGAGAACTCTTGATAATTGCAAGTGACAGAAACTCAATTTGTAGTCCCAAATGGAATGTATTAGCCCATAAAACTGAGACATCAGGCCAGGCGCGGTGGCTCACACCTGTAATCTCAGCACTTGGGAGGCCGAGGTGGACAGATCACTTGAGGCCAGGAGTTCAAGACTAGCCAGGCCAACATGGCAAAACCCCATCTCTACTAAAAATACAAAAAATTAGCCAGATCTGGTGGTGTATGCCTGTAATCCCAGCTACTCTGGAGGCTGAGGTAGGAGAATTGCTTGAACCCAGGAGGCAGAGGTTGGAGTGAGTTGAGATCGTGCCACTGCACTCCAGCCTGGGAAACAGAGCAGGACCCTGTCTCAAAAAAAAAAAAAAAAAAAAAAAAAGCCTGAGAAGTCCAAGAGCCAAGCTCCAGGAATAGCTGAGTCCAGGAGCTCAAATATCATTGTCAGGGCTCTGCTTCTCTCTGTGTTTGTTGTATCCTCACAAAGGCTGGAAGTTCTGAAATAGCACTGCTGGGGTCCGGCCCACATCTTCCTGGCTTCATCCACAGAGCAAATCTCAGAACGGCCAATTCTCCTTGGCCACATGTGTATCAATTCCCTTGACCAAGGAGGTGAGGTGCCTCCATTTGCAGGGCAGGCTCATGGACCCACCCCTGCGTGTGTGTGAGTGGGTGGTGGGGGCAGTCAGTCATTGTGACTGACAGCCCCGCTAGGACCGTATGAAATGAAATGGTGAAGGGCAACTCCCCAAAGAAAGGGATGCCAGGCAGACGGCGAGCAGAATGGATATACTCTACAGACCTTTCCGTTGTGACATTCCTTATATCTCCAAACTTTCACCCCAGCAACCAAGCACTTTTCAGTGTCAGCAGCATCCCTAAGCCTACATTTTAAGCAGTAGATAAATATAATAATTTTTATTTGTATGGCATTTTAATATTGACAAAGCACTTTTGGACATGTTGCCCATCTGACCATCCATATCGTGTGCCGGAGGGATTCTTATTTTCCCCATGTTACAGATGAGGATACTGAGAGTCAGAGTGATTCAGCTGATAGCAAAATGTCATCCTCGCAAGAACGTGAACTTTGGAAACAAACCTGGACACTGATTTTGACAAACTACTTAACTTCTCTCCAAACCATGGTTTCCTCATCTCTAAAATATGGATAATAATAGCACCTGTCTCACAAGGTTGTGGTAAAGATGAAATAAAACAATGTATGAAGCACCAGTCTCAGCATAGACATACAATAAATGTTAGGCACCCTGTAATTGACTTATTGAGCTCACATAGCATGCAGATAGCTGACTCCAAATCCAGGTCTTTTCCTACCACACCAAACTAATTCCTTCAAAGGTACCTCCTCCCCAGGAGATTAGTATAAAAGTAACTATCATAGTTTTAACTGGGTTGGGTCTTCCAGCGTGCTGGGCACTGGTGTCATGATATCCAATTTCCTGACCACGGCGGCAGACTCAGGTCTGGACATGTGCTCCAAGCAGGCCAGCTAGAGTTTTCCCTGAGATTTGCCTATGGATCCTGAGGGACAGAGTCTCTGCTGTTGACTTTTCCCCCAAATAGATAAAGCTTACCAGGAAGTTCTACCATGTACTGGGGCTGCCTTTGGCCATCTGTTCTGCTGTGTGTTGAGTCTCTGCAGAGAAGGAAGCCACCACACCAAGGAAGGCAGTGTTGGGAGAGTCCCAGCGCATGTAATTCAAACAAAGCTTGTCACCCTGGGGCCAATTCAGGATAACATCCAACCACCCGCCATCACCACACATACAAATTCACCTCCAGAAAAGTCTTTCAAGAGTAAAGTCAGCTTTTCCCAAAGTCTCTCAAAAAAGGTAAAGAAGAGGGAAGCACATTATATAATACATGGTAGGACCTCCTGGTAAGCTTTTTTATCTATTTGTCTCCCGCCAAAAACCCCAAGTCAAAATGACTTGGAGGCTGCGTGGTGGCTCATGCCTGTAATTTCAGCAGTTTGGGAGGCCAAGGCAAGAGTATTGGGAGGCCAGGAGTTTGAGACCAGCCTGGGCAACATAGGGAGACACCATTTCTACAAAAAATTTTAAAATTAACTAAGTGTGGTGGCGTGTGCCTGAAGTCCCAGCTACTCAGGAGGCTGAGGCAGGAAGATTACTTGAGCCCAAGAGTTTGAGGTTACAGTGAGCTATGATCGCGCCACTGCACTCCAGCCTGCGTAACAGCGTGAGACTCTATCTTTAAAAAAAAAAAAAAAAAAAAAGATTCTGTCTCTATTCCTCTTCTCTTGGCCCCTTTTCCCACCTTTTGTTTATTTTCATTTTTTCAAGAAATAGCTTTGTGACTTTTCTGAGTTTTATTTTTTCCCATTCTTTTTGTTTATTTTTAATTATATGAGTAATATACAAATACAGTCTCATTGTAATATATTCAAACAATACACATAAAGCAAAAGTCCTCCTTACTTACTACCCCTTCTCATCCTTCCCTCACCCTCCAGAGGTAACCACTATTAATTGGTTGGGTATGTATCTTTCCTGGCCTTTTTCTATATATTTACATATGTATTTAATAATACCAGGCATTGTCAGGCACTTAACATAAGCACTCTGTTCCTGAAAATCAAGTGTTCAGTAACAAAATGCAATTTGGAAACCTATTTCCGAATTATGTAAAATAGGAAAAATTCAGATGCATTACAGATTAACTCAAAACTCTAAAACACAGTGAAATGCCTACATACAAATGTATAAGAAACAAAGTAACTTGTTAGGATGTAAAATGCCTAAAACTTTACTTCCTTGATCACCCAGTTCATATGGTTCTAACAACCTTGTGTCGAGTGAACTCAAGTCATTATCCATATAGGTTTTGCTTAAAATGTTGTATTGAGTTGAGGGGACATAAACTAAATTGATTTTATGCAATCAGTAGCCAAAAATGTTGGATTGAGAGAAATGTGCATTTTATGAAACATTAGAGTATGAAACATCAAAAAGCCTTCTAAAGGAAAACACAACTGGGGGAATTGTTCTGCAGGGAATGCCAGCTAGTATTTAGGAATGTTTGCTATAGGCCAAGCACTCTTCTATGCGTTTAAATGGGTGTAGAAACATTTAGCACTGTGGGCCGGGTGTGGTGGCTCACGCCTGTAATCCCAGCACTTTGGGAGGCCGAGGTGGGCAGATCACGAGGTCAGGAGTTTAAGACCATCCTGGCTAACACGGTGAAACCCCATCTCTAATACAAAAAATTAGCTGGGCGTGGTGGCAGCTGCCTGTAGTCCCAGCTACTCAGGAGGCTGAGGCAGAAGAATGGTGTGAACCTGGGAGGCGGAGCTTGCAGTGAGCAGAGATCGCGCCACTGTGCTCCAGCCTGGGCGACAGAGCGAGATTCCATCTCAAAAAAAAAAAAAAAAAATAGCATTGTGGATTCCATTCCTTTTGTTTTTCAATTTTTATTTTTTAGAGACAAGGTCTTACTCTGTTGCCTAGGCTGGAATGCAGTGACACAATCATAGCTCACTGTAACCTGGAACTCGTGGGCTCAAGGGATCCTCTCACCTCAGCCTCCCAAGTAGATGGGGCTACAGGCACATGCCACCATGCCTGACTAATTTTTGTATTTTTTGTAGAGACTGTCTGGCTACATTGCCCAGGCTGGTCTCAAACTCCTGGCCTCAAGCAATCCTCCAGTCCCAGCTTCCCAAAGTGCTGGGATTACAGACGCGAGCCACCATGCCCGGCCTGCCTTCCTTTTAACACAAAGGATCTGGCCACCTGCTCTTTCCTCTTAGTGTATGTTAGAGAAGGTTTCATAGAGCACACGTAACTCTACTTTTTTTTTTAACGCCTGCATAGAAATCCACAGTATAGATGGACCGTAATGTTTTTTATCATTTGCCTTTGGATGGGCATTTAGTTGTTCCTATTTTTTGCTATTATAAGCAATGCTGCAATAAAATCCTTGTACACATGGGCAGGGCTTATATGCACTAGGCAGGGATTTTACTAAGATCAATGTGTTGAAATCAAGAGGCTTTTTCCAGTTCTCTTCTCAACCCATTACCAGCGCAGCCCATGGAAGGATTGAGCTGGCAGACAGACCAGACCCTTCCTTAGAAGGCAGGAAAAGGAAAGGGTGTGAACTGTTACAAGTTATTCTTTTTGCCCTGATCCACAGTGATTCTTGAAGGTAAGTATCATCATTTCCATTTTCCAGATAGCTAGCATTAGGATTTACACCCACTTCTATGTGTCTGCAAAGCCTTCTTGTTCTTTCTATTACCCAAGCACTCCTTCTCCAAGATTGGAAGACCAAGGCGCACCCCTCTGCCTAGGTCTGTGAGGATCCTCCATAACACCAGCTGCTCTGTCTTCCAGGTCCACCTGGCCGGACAGGTAACCGGGGAAAGCCAGGACCAAAGGGCAAAGCCGGGGCCATTGGGCGGGCTGGCCCCCGTGGCCCCAAGGGGGTCAACGGTACCCCCGGGAAGCATGGCACGCCAGGCAAGAAGGGGCCCAAGGGCAAGAAGGGGGAGCCAGGCCTCCCAGGCCCCTGCAGCTGTGGCAGTGGCCATACCAAGTCAGCTTTCTCGGTGGCAGTGACCAAGAGCTACCCACGGGAGCGGCTGCCCATCAAGTTTGACAAGATTCTGATGAACGAGGGTGGCCACTACAATGCTTCCAGCGGCAAGTTCGTCTGCGGCGTGCCTGGGATCTACTACTTCACCTACGACATCACGCTGGCCAACAAGCACCTGGCCATCGGCCTGGTGCACAACGGCCAGTACCGCATCCGGACCTTTGATGCCAACACCGGCAACCACGATGTGGCCTCAGGCTCCACCATCCTGGCTCTCAAGCAGGGTGACGAAGTCTGGCTGCAGATCTTCTACTCAGAGCAGAACGGGCTCTTCTACGACCCTTACTGGACAGACAGCCTCTTTACAGGCTTCCTAATCTATGCTGACCAGGATGACCCCAACGAGGTATAGACATGCCAGGGCGGTCCTCCAGGCAGGGAACAAGCTTCTGGACTTGGGCTTACAGAGCAAGACCTTGCAACTGTAGGCTGGGGGTGGGGGGTCGAGTGAGCGGTTCTAGCCTCAGGCTCACCTCCTCTGCCTCTTTTTTCCCCATCATTAAATCCAAACCTTTTTATTCATCCAACCATCTATTTATTCACTTCTTTTTAAAGTATCTACTGTGTAACAGGCACTATGCTATTCTCTGAAAGATGCAGCAGTGGACAAGACAGAGTATCTGTCCTCATGCAGCTTACATTCTAGCAGGAGATACAATTTACAAATATACAAGCAAATAATATAATCTTATGCCAGGATAGAAATGAACATGCCATGGTTGACAGTAATAGGAATAACAGGAGACAGGGAAGAGGTGGAAATTTGTTTCTTTTTTTAAGTGTGCGTTTTTAGGTTTACTTACATACAGTGACTCTCCAGATTTTAAGTTGACAACTCAGTGAATAATTTTTACTTATGTGCACACCCTGAAACCTCCATGTAGATCAAAGAACAAGCTATTTCCAACTTCTCACCTCCCTTCCCCCAAAGCTCTCTTAAGACCCCTCTAAGTCAGTACCTGGAAAATTTCCATTTTTGAGCTGAGTTCCAAAGAAGGAAATAGAGCAATGCAAAGGCCTCGAAAAGAGGTCTCCAGCAAAAGGCTCTGCAAGTGCAAAGACCTTGACAGGAAAGAGGGAGGGGCCAAGGTAAGAACTGAGAAGGGAGGCATGAGGCGTGAGGCTGGAAGATAATACAGAACGTCCCAGGCCATGGCAGAGCTCGTTCCATTCACGAAGGCTTATCAGAATACAAAGTGACACTGATAGGCGGATCATCTTGAATCTGCTCATTGCATGAGTCAAGTCGGCCACAGACTTGAGCACTTTATTATTAGTTAATCTTTTGCAGGCCCGCTTCTCAATGAATGAGATACACCAGGATATGCACGTGCACCTGAGAACCGCTGCTCTGAGATGGCAGGAATGGATCCCACGCAAATGAATCGCACCCCAAGCACAGGTGTTGCCAGTATGCAGGGATCTGGGGGCTTAAGAAGCTGCAGTAAAAGTGCCAGGTGCTGGCGGGATGTGGTAGCTCATGCCTATAATCCCAGGACTTTGGGAAGCTGAGGTGGACAGATCATTTGAGGTCAGGAGTTCAAGACCAGCCTGGCCAACATGGCAAAACATCATCTAAAAAAACACAAAAATTAGACAGGCGTGGTGTTGGGCGCCTGTAATCCCAGCTACTGGGGAGGCTGAGGCGGGAGAATCACTTGAAACCGGGAGGTGGAGGTTGCAGTTAGCTGAGATCCTGCCACTGCACTCCAGCCTGGGCAACAGAGTGAGACTATCTCAAAAAAAAAAACAAAAAAAAAAAAAACGCAGGTACTGAGAGCCCCATGAAACGATTTGCTGGAGATAATTTTCAGTTGGAGCTGCAGCTCCCTAGCAGCTTTCTCTGGCTGCCCGCCTAGTGAGATCCTCAGGGACAAGGATAGCTGCACGGGATGGTTCCGGAGGGAGTGGCCATCTCCATAAATAAAATGGGGTTTATTTAAAATAACTCCATTTTCTCTGGGCCGTAAATGGTTTGGGATTGGGGTGGGTCTGAAAAGTTCAGGAAAGGCTTTCTGGCCCAATCAGATTGACGTGTGGGTTGGGGTCCCCTGCAGCACCCCTGTGGGAAGGGGTCAGCTTTGGTCAGTGAACAGTTCTTTTTACCTTTTCTTTTTCTTACAAAAATAAATTTTAGGGGAGCCTTTCGCTTCTTCCTCTTCCTTCCCTCAGGGATATAGGCATTTGAAGGCATTTGACTTAACCCTTTGTAGCCCAGGTAATAAATCCAAACTCAGCAAGATGGGCTGGACCCCAGAGCTCTGTGGTTGCCACTTTTTGGCCCACATTGAACCGATGTCCCCTTGGCATCTACCAGGGACTCCTCAGGGAGAGTGTGGGAATGATGGGGGAAGACTCGTCACTCTTTTGTAGAGCGTGGGGCAGATGATAGCAGAGACCTTCCAGGGCCCAGGGCTGGGGTCTTGTCTTCCTTGGATGTGGTCTAGCGTTGCTGCAGATGGTGGGTTTGTGGCAGGTGGGCAGAAGCAGATGATGCAGTTGAGGCGGGTCTCTGGTAGCGAGTGATGTCAAGGATGAGCGCTCCTTTATCCCCTGACACTTCTGACGATGGCTGCCTCCTTGGTGAGCCACTTGGAGGTCTCATGCTGATCATGCGGGATGGTGGCCCAGATGAGGAAGGGGATCCAAGGCAGTGGCCTTCCCAGATGCACTGGGCCCCAGCCCTTCTTCCTAGCTTCGGCTGATTACTGTGGGCTTCAGCAACCAGGGCCTACCTGTAGGTCTCCACGTTTGTAAGCACCACAGAACCCAGTGCGTCTTTGTGCACTCAAATCGCCCTTGATCCAGGGGTATTTTCTCATTCAGAACACACTTTGAAAGGCGGCCATTCCCCTTCTGGAGAAAGCCTGGAGAATCTGCAGCTCCCTTAATTACAGTGCAAAGAGCACTAGACACACAAGGCCCTCACAGGCCAGCCCAACCCTGGGTGGAGCCTCAGGGTTCAGCTGACAAATTATGAGGGTCGCACTCCCTATGTCTAGGGGGGCTTCGTGGGCTGACTTCTGCATCAGGACTATGATGAGGGTGGGGGAGCGAAATTGAGGCACTCACGTCATGCACAAAATGTAAGAGGGTGACAAAAACCTCAGTAATCAATAGAAATATATATATTTTTGAGACAGAGTCTTGTTCTGTCACCAAGGCTGGAGTGCAGTCGCACGATCACAGCTCACTGCAGCCTCGACCTCCTGGGCTCAAGTGATCCTCCCACCTCAGCCTCCTGAGAAGCTGGAACTATAGACCTGTGCCACCACAAACGGCTAATTTTTAAATTATTTGTAGAGACAGAGGTCTTGCTATGTTGCCCAGGCTGGTCTCAAACTCCTGGCCTCAAATGATCCTCCCACCTCAGCCTCCCCAAAGTGCTGGGATTACAGGTATGAGCTAGCGCACCTGGCAGAAATAATTTTTTTTAAGATGGAATCTTGCTCTGTCGCCCAGGCTAGAGTGCAGTGGCGCAATCTCAATTTACTGCAACCCGTGCCTCCCTGGTTCAAACGATTCTTGTGCCTCAGCCTCCCGAGTAGCTGAGATTACAGGCGCCCTACCAACACGGCTGGCTAGTTTTTTTTTATTTTTTTATTTTTAGTAGAGACGGGGTTTCACCATGTTGGCCAGGCTGGTCTCGAACTCCTGACCTCAAATGATCCACCCGCCTCAGCCTTCCAAAGTTTTGGGATTATAGGAGTGAGCCACCACCCCCGGCCAGAAATAATATTTTAATACAATATTTTAATAAATCAAAAATAACCCAAAAACTCTATGATAAACAAAATATCAGAATGTTAAGTAAAGATGAGATCTGACAGGGCCGGGATCAGGGCGAGGTAAGGGAGGGCGAGTCATGCAAGAGCAGCTGGATCCTGGTGTCCATCCGCAGCTCGGGAGCCCTTGGCAGCCAGGCCTCGCAGGTGAAAAGGCTTTTTTTCCCTCCTGCCTGTCATCTTCACTCAGGCCACTAGGGGGAGAACGTCGACTACTCAAACCTCCAGGCCTGCGGCATGGAGGCTGGGAGATCCACCCTGGTCTTAGGCTATTTTCTAGATGGCCTGCCACAAAGCAGGTTGTTGTTCAGTCCATTGAAGGTCTCTTTCAATTCAGCAGACGTGTCCTGAGCACTCACTGAGGCAAGGCTGAAGAATGGACCCGGGGTCCCCAAACCAGGTGAGGAGTCAGATCTATCTGGCACCACAACCTCATTCAGCAGCCGAACCTCCTGCGGGGACAGCTTCCATGCGCTTTCATAAAAGCTCCTCAGCCGATTCTAACCCACAGCCAGCTTTGCCAAGCTCTGGGCCGGGCTGAGGGGAAAACTAACACAGGAAAGACTCGAGTTCTGCCCTTCAAGGGAGGACATTTTGTGTGCTTCCCTTGTCCCGGTGTCATTTCCACAGCTGTCCTCAGGCCGGGGTGGCACTGAGAATGGAGCACAGTGTGGGTTTGAAGGTCACCTCACAGGCCCAGCTCCTCAACCACAGCATCTGAGGGTGCTCCCGAAGACCTCTGTGGCTTCCCAACACTTTTCTCTCTCTGCTCCAGAGACAGAGACCCAAAAAGAATTTCTCCGACAGAGGCCGGGCGCGGTGGCTCACGCCTGTAATCCCAGCACTTTGGGAGGCCGAGGTGAGTGGATCATTTGAGGTCAGGAGTTCGAGACCAGCCTGGCCAACATGATGAAACCCTGTCTCTACTAAAAATACAAAAAAAAAAAAAAAATTAGCTGGGCATGCTGACGGGTGCCTGTAATCCCAGATACTCGGGAGGCTGAGGCACTAAAATTGTTTGAACCCAGGAGGCGGAGGTTATGGTGAACCAAGATTGTGCCACTGCACTCCAGCCTAGGCAACAGAGTGAGACTCCGTTTCAAAAAAAAAAGAGAATTTCTCAGAAATAGCCCAAAGATGGCTCTGGAAAATGGTGGGGTTTGTTTTTTTATTTTTTATTTTTTAAACATTCTCCATCTACTTTATACTTTTGCCTCAGATTGGCCCTGACTTAAAAACAATAATGAAGAGTTCAACCTCATCACAGGTATTTATTTTTGCTGATGCCATTGCAAACTTCCGACACTCATTTATCTCCACCCCAAGTGGGTTTCAAGCTGATGCTGACAGCGGTCCGAAATGGCTTCCTCGTGTGAAATGTCCATATTCTATTTGGGGCTCTCTTATCCCATAAAACACACTTAATGTGTGAGCTTCAAGACATGGAGATCAAGGGCCTCAGAGGTGAAAGGCTAACGGGGCATTAATCCTCAACCTCATCACAGTTTCCTGTCACTTGGCAGAACTAGATGGGCAAATCACTTTTGAAAAGCTCCTCATTCCCTGGTGTTGAGTCTGGTTCTAGGCATCCTACAACCTGAAACCGAGGAGGGTGTGGAGGGTCTAGAAGTGCCGCCTGCCATAGGAGTGTTGGCTGTTCAACCTTGAGGAGAGAAGACTGGGAGTCCTGGTGAGACTGTCAGGGAGTAGCACAGGTGGAGTAACAGCAGAGCTGAAGGGCAAGTGGGAGTTGGCAAGGGAAGCTGGATGGAGAGGGCTTTCCAGGGAGGGGCATGGCAGGCAAAGGCCCCGTGGTGGGGCAGGGCATGACAGAGGGGAGGAATCAAAGAAGCCCCTCCCCAGGTCATGGGGGCAAAGTGTGCAAGGGGAGAAGATGAGGGGGCAGAGCCCAGACCTTGAAGGCTGATAGGTCAAACTAAAGATGGCTATCTTGACCGTGAGAATAACAGGAAACCACAGAATGATTTTAAGGGGGCAAGTGACATAAGCAGACTTGGGTTTTGAGAAGACCACTCTTGCAGCTATAGGAGAAACATTTCAACTTACCCTATAGAAGAGCTTTCATTTTGTTTGTTGGTTGGTTTGTTTGTTTTGAGATAGAGTCTTGTTCTGTCACCCAGGCTGGAGTGCAGTGGTGCCATCTTGGCTCACTGCAACCTCTGCCTCCAGGGTTCAAGCGATTCTTCTGCCTTAGCCTCCCGAGTAGCTGGAATTACAGGCACCCGCCACTACACCTGGTGAATTTTTGTATTTTTAGTAGAGATGGGGTTTCACCATGTTGGCCAGGCTGGTCTCAAACTCCTGACCTCAGGTAATCCACCCACCTGGGCCTCCCACAGTGCTGGGATTACAGGCATGAGCCACGTCGCTCAGCCCGGAAGAGCTTTCTAATAGAATGCTAGACCTTGGGAAAGTAATAACAATAAAAACTAACATTTACTGAGTTCTTACTAGGAATGAAACACTGTGTGCTTTTCATGGATTAATACGTTTGGCCTTGAGAACAACATGTAAGGTAGGTGTATTACGATGATCCACTTTCCACAGATGAAGAAATAGAGGCTAGAAGAGGTTCAGAAAGTTGACTGAGGTTACCCAGTTGGAGAAGTTGCAGAGCAGGAGCTCAAATCCAAGTCCTTCAGACCTCAGAGGTCATGGTCATAATGACTACAGCCCTCTGACATCCAGGCTGCCAGGGACAACAACTCTGGTTCTAACCGTGGTTGCACCTGGGTGGAGTGGTAAGACTTCTAATCCTGTCTCCCACCCACCAAGTGACTCTAATGCAATTAGTCTGGAGTACAGCCTGGACATTGGGAATTTTTGGAAACTCCCCAGCTGAGTCTGTGGTGCAGCCACGTTGAGACCCATAGGCAGATAGCTCGTAAAACACTTGAGAGAGCTGTTGCAGGGAATAGCCATCTCTCTGGCTGGACTCAGTGATCTCTGAGTTCCCTTCTAGCTTGGATTTTTTTTTTTTTGATTTTATGATTCACCAGTTCTGCTGCCAGAAGGCTTTCTCCAAGGTGATTGAATTTCTGGAACTGACAGATGGAGGCTGAGGGACCTTGGTAATACTGTGTCAGCTCCCGTGGCCAGTCAGGGAGAGCAGCGTCTTCAGGGCTGTATCTCCGCGCCCTGCCCACCATCTTCCCTCTGACACAGACCAAGCCTGCAGACCAGTGAGAGGAGAAGAAATGAAGTCAGCTGACCCACAGTTGGCACTGCCAGGACTGGATGCTGCTGGCTGTTGGCCAGGATCTGATCCACTCCTTTGAGAGTGTCAGGAGCTGTGGAAGGTATGGGGTGGGGGGCGGGGTTCCTCCCAAGGCAAAGTTCCTGTAGAGGTCAGATGAGACTGAGCTTGAGAACTGAGTTATGAAAAAAACCTCAAGGAACATCCTTCACCTGCCCTCTATGGCTCCTTAGCTTCTTGAAGTTCTGCTGCTCAGAGCCTAGTGTGATAAATAACCTCTTTCTCTTTAGCCACCTGGTCTCCTGTCACCTGAAGGGGTGGCAAGCTCATTCCCCACTCCAGGCCTTTGCACTTGCTGGTTGACCAAACTGTGATGCATCCATACCATGATATACTACTCAGCAATAAAAAGAAACAAACTATTGATACACTGAAACAACCTAGATGAAAAATTATAAAAAGTAGTCATCCCTTTTGGCCCCAAATCCCAACTTGAAGAAGGGAAATGCTGAATACGTAAAAGACGAGTTATTGAAATAAATGCTGTCAAAGGACAAAATTTTGACAAATTTAAAGATCTTAATTGGCTTTTATTTGCAATTCTAGAATCAGGCAATACCTCATATTCTGTAAAACAGAATGAGTGTTCCTAGAATCGGAGCAGAGAATGTTGGTTTTATAGACCTAAAAGGGCTGAGGAAAGCAGAAACAGAAAGCAAAAAGCGGATGGGTTGCTTCAAAGTTACTTTCCTTGTGAAGGTTAAAGAAGAGGGGACTTCCTTATCATACCAGCTAAAACTAGCTTGTTTAGAAATTTGGCTATTGTCTCTCCTGATTTCTGGGAAGGTCAGATAAACAACTTAGTTTTGGCTGGGTGACATGGAACTTCAGCATGACTGATCCCATTTTGGTTTATTCAGTTGGGCCTAACGCAGGAGTTCAGTCTAAACCAATGGCCTCCTACACATTTTATTTAACAGCACTTACTGAGGACCTTTATATGCCAGGCTCTGTTCTGGGCCCTGGAGATAAAGCAGTGAACAAGACAGAGAAGGATTCCTGCCTTCGTGGAACTTACATTCTAATACAGAGACTGGCAATAAACCAAGTAAACATAAAATAAAATGGGGTTAGATGGTCAAAGTGCTACGGAGAGAAAATAAAGTAGGGGAGAAAATGGGGGTGCCGGTTAAGGGTGGATTACAGCTTTATGGGGGTGGTTCGGGAAGCTGTTACTGCAAAGGCAACGTTTGAGTACAGTCCTTTTAGAAAGTGAGATGAGAATATATGAGGGTAGGGGTGGAAGGTAGCAGGGAGCATCTTAGGCAGTGGAAATATCAAATGCAAGAACCTGAAGCAAGAGTAAGCCTGGTGGGTTGAAGGAATAGCCAAGAGGCCACCATGGCTAGAGTCCTTGGTCAGAGAGATCATGGATGGCATTTATGGACCATTGACCTGACAGTGGTCCCTGGAGTTTTGCTGTTGTCTTTTTTTTTTTTTTTTTTTTTAAGATGGAGTCTTGCTCTGTCGCCCAGGCTGGAGTGCAGTGATCTTGGCTCCCTGCAACCTCCACCTCCCGTGTTCAAGTAATTCTCCTGCCTCAGCCTCCTGAGTAGCTGGGATTACAGGCACCCGCCACCATGTCCAGATAATTTTTGTCCTTTTTGTAGAGAAGGGGTTTTGCCATGTTGCCCAGGCTGGTCTCAAACTCCAGACCTCAAGTGATCCACCCGCCTCAGCCTCCCAAAGTTCTGGGATTACAGGGCATGAGCCACCTTGCCCAGCCCCCTGGAGTGTCTTGTACAATAAAATACTCACATGTAAACAGGAAATAAATGTGAACTCAAGATCCCCCTGCAGAGATGCTGATTGTGTGGGTCAGAATCTGACCTTGTCCTGAAGTAGGTTTCATAGTGAGTAACAAGAAAAGGGGGGCAGGGTAGGAAACAGCTCAAGAGAAATGCATATCTCTGAACAAATTATAAATAAGAAATAATCCCCCAGAGTAGGATGGGGATGCTTTTCCTGGGCTTTTTCTGCTTAAGTTCGGTGAGGTGATGGTGGAGATCTTAGCAACACACAGGAGTAGGAAGTGGAACATCCTCACTCAGGCTGCAGCCCTTCTCACTTTCCCTCATCGGCCCTGGGGTCCAGACACTCCGAAATGCTTTACAAACAACCCCACACTTTAACAAATTGAATCCTCACAGCGACCTCATGAGCCAGGTCCTGTCTTCTTTGTTACATTTTAAATCAACACCATGTAAAAGAAATGCTTTCAATTTTAAAATTTGTCTGTTAAAAGACCCTTCAAATGGATTAATTTATTAATTAAGACACATTCTCAATAGCAGAAATGCCAAAAAATCAATAATAGGATTGAGGAAATTTCAAATGGACATCCATTTCATAGATAATGAAATTGAGGCTCCTGCAGTTGGAATTAAACCATCAGGGGCTTGAACCTGAAACTGTTCCAGCCCCAACTCCCTCATTTTAATAACTGGCAACTCCATCCACCCAGGTACTCGGCTCAAAAATGTAGAAATAATTCCCTCCACCACAGTGTTGTCACGGAGGGTTTGTCTTAGTCCTAAATTAGCGGGACCTTGAATTGGCAGATGGCACCTCCTACTATAACTCCCATCTGTTGATTTCTTGATCCATGGCCCAGCTCGTGAATTTTGCTGATGTGTTTTAATCTTTCGAATATATGTGATTTTGACATTCTCCTTATTAACATCTCTATTTGTATGAACATAAAAATAAAATGTTTTTCTCAGCCAAATCTTTGAATCATATTGAAGCTTGAGGAAAATGGGCCGTGGCCTTGAGTACCTGGAACACGCTGATAAAGTTGATCCATTTGGTTGTGTGTTTCCAATTAGTCAACCACAGCTTGCAACTTGGCAGATATGAGTAACAGATGAAAAAACACTTTCTGTGTCAGCACTAATGGATAACTGAAAGCAAGTCGACAAAGATTTGGAAAATGAGGCATACATCTAAAAGAAAACCACAATATTATGAGGCTGAAATGGTACTGAAATATTACAGACACTTGGAGGAGTAAGTAAATCTTAATGTATTTAAATTGAAGAACGTGTTTGGATGTGTTTTGGGGTTTTGGCTTTTTTTTGGTTTTTTTTTTGTTTTGCATGTTGCTCATTATATAGAGTTACAAAGTGATAATCACTTTCACTCTGGCAATTATACATTTGATTTGTTTATACCATATATATATATATTATATATATATGCACATTTCTTAAGTATTATCCATGTCTTGGATTTTATTGCTCTATCTTCAAAGCCATCTCTTGTTTATAGAGATTGAGGTTTAATTGCAAGTGCTAGGCTAGAGCATGGCACTGTGGTTAATTTTGCCAGGTCTTTTTGAGGTTTAAGAGTAGTTTTAGGCTGGGTGCGGTGGCTCATGCCTGGAATCCCAGCACTTTGGGAGTCCGAGGTGGGTGGATCACAAGGTCAGGAGTTCGAGACCGGCCTGGCCAACAGAGTGAAACCCCATTTCTACTAAATACAAAAATTCGCCGGGCATGGTGGCAGGTGCCTATAATCCCAGCTGCTCAGGAGGCTGAGGCAGGAGAATCGCTTGGACCCGGAGGTGGAAGTGGCAATGAGCTGAGATCGCGCCACTGCACTCCAGTCTGGGTGACAGAGCCAGACTTAGTCTCAAAAAAAAAGAAGAAGAGTAGTTTTAGTATACATAGGATGAATACAGTTACTGAGCTTTTAAAATGTGCCAGGCCCTATGGTAAGTGCTTTATACGCATTACCTAAGTCCTTCTTACCCATCTGAGATCTCATGGGCCAAGATTATAATCATTCCCTTATACAAATAGCCCTTACATTCTTGCCCTTTTCTCTCATCATTCTTTCCTAGCAAAACCTTAATCCAGCCAAACCCAATCCTTCTCTTTCTTCATTCTGTGAATAAAAGTTCTCTAAAAAGGAATTTGGAGGAAACAGGCTTTATTTCAGTGAACAGTTTACAAACCAAGGGGACACAGCCTTTAGTGTAAAATGAAGATATGTTCCAGAGACAAAGAGAAGGTTTGGCTTTTTTGGGGGGGTGGGGGAGTTGTGGGGACAGGGTCTCACTCTGTCACCCAGGTCGGAGAGCAGTGGCCTGATCTCAGCTCACTGCAACCTTCTCTGGGCTCAAGATTCTCCTGCCTCAGCCTCCCAAATAGCTGAGACTACAGGCCCATGCCACCACACCCAGTTAGCTTTTTTGTGTTTTTTGTAGAGATGGGGTTTCACCATGTTACCCAGGGTGGCCTCCAACTTCTGGGCTCAAATGACCCACCCGCCTTGGCCTCCCAAAGTGCTGGGACTACAGGAGTGAGCCAGGTTTAGCTTTTATAGAAAAAGTTCCCACATAGGTTTCCAATCAAACATGTTTATGCAAACGAAGGATTCAAACTTGCTTAGTTCTGAATTGTTGATACAGCTGAGTTCTGCTTGATTGATACAGCTGAGCCCTGATTGGCTGAAGTAGGTGAGCTCTGGTTGGTTGAGGTGAGCCCTGAAAGTCCCAAAATTAAACAGAGGTGAGGGGTGTTTGCAGAACTCAGAGTATGTGTGTGATCTGTAGTCAGCAAATGGTCATTTGGCTCTATTTTAAATTTAGGCCCGGTTAGCCACTCAGGATCTATCTTGAAGGATTGGTTCTTTCAGGTTCACATTTGTTCACAATTCACTCATTTCCAACTAAATATTAAGAAGAACATGTAACTGTGCTGATTGGGCCTACTTTCAATTCATGCCTACAAATCTCCAATGGCACAAAATGTAACCTGGCAACATTTTGTTGGAAGGAGCTCTACCAGCTCCTTCCCAACCCCCGACATTCTCAATGCAACGTCCCTGAGGTGGGAGTCAACATGGTTGGCTCAAGGAGCAGAGTAACAGGAAGAGAGTGGCAGGTGATGACCTCAGAAAGGTTACAAGCACCCACATCATGTAGGGCCCTGCAGAACATGGTAAGCACTTGGCTTTTATGCTGAGTGAGACGTGAAATAATTGGAGGGCTTTGAGCAGATGCGCGATGAAATCTGGTTTCAATTATAACAGCATTCCTCCAGCTACTATTTGAGAATAGACTGTGAGGGGCAATGACAAAAGAGGGAGACAGGAGATTAGTTTAATAATCCCAGCAGCCAAGTTCGGTGGCTTACACCTGTAATCCCAGCACTTTGGGAGGCGAGGCGAGACAGAAGGATCTTTTCAGCCCAGGAGTTCAAGACCAGCCTGGGCAACATGGTGAAAACCTGTCTCTACACCCTAAAAAAAAAAAAAAAAAAAAAAAATCAGAAATTTGCCAGGCATGGTGGTACGTGCCCGTAGCCCCAGCTACTCAGAAGGCTGAGGTGGGAGGATTGCTTGAGCCCAGGAGGCAGAGGCTGCAGTAGTCCATGATCGTGCCACTGCTCTCCAAGCTGGGCAACAGAGCTAGACCCTGTCAAAAAAAAAAAGAAAAGAAAAGAAAAAGAAGGAAGGAAGGGAGGGAGGGAGGGAAAAAAAAATCCCAGCAAGGGATGATGGGAGCTTGGCCCCAAGTGGTTGCAGGAAAGAGGTAAGAAACAATGTAATTTTGGCCGTCTTTGGAGATAGAGCCAACAGGTTTCACTGAGTATTTGGATGTGGCCTGTGACGGAAAGTGAAGGGTCAACACTGACATAAAGGTTTTTGCCTGAGCAACTTTAAGGCTGGAATTGCCCTTCACCAGGATGGGAAACACTGCTCCTGGGAGGAGTGGGAGGAGCAGGCTCTGTGGATGGGAGCAGGAGGTGAGTAAATAGAGTTTGTTTTGAGAAACATTGTGTCAGAGATGTCTATAAAACATCTGTGTAAGTTTCCTAGAGCTGCCATAACAGATTACCACAAACTGTGGCTTAAAACAACAGAAATGGATTCTCCCACAGTTCTGGAACCCAGAGTCTGACATCTACATGTCAGCAGCAGGGCCGCGCTTACTCTGAAGGATCTTGGTTGGACTCTGTTCCTTGCCTCTTCCAGCTTCTGGTGGCCATCAGCATTCCTTGACTTGTGGCTGCATTGCTGCAGTCTCTGCCTCCTTGGTCACACAGCCTTCTCCTCTTCTGAGTGGTTCTCCTCTCTTTGCGTCTTATAAGAACACTTCTATTTGACTTAGGGACCCTCTTAGAGATCTTCTCACCTCAAGATCCTTAATTACATCTGCAAAGACCCTTTTTCCAAATAAGGCCACATTCACAGGTTCCAGACATTTGATGTAGACATATTCTTTTGAGGACTGTCATCAACAACTAAGTTGAGATGGCAAATGGGTAGTTGAATGTATGAGTCTGGAGTTCAGAGAAGAGGTCTGGACTGACGATATAAATTTAGAAGTCCTCAGTCTATAGATGGCTTTTAAGCCATGGTTCTAGAGAGATCACAAGGGGGAAGAATTCAAATAAAGAAGGGGAGAGTCTGAAGACTGAGCCCTGGGACACTCTGGTATTTGGATTGTGGACGATGAGGAGGACTGAAAAGTAAGTGGTTGCTACAGAGCTAGAAGAGAATCAAGAGACTGTGACGCTGGAAACCAAAGATACTGTTACAAAGAGCAAGGGGTATGGGTGTAGTGGCTCATGCCTGTAATTCTAGCACTTTGGGAAGCTGAAGCGGGAGGATCACTTGAAGCCAGGAATTTGAGAATGGCTTGGACAACAAAGCAAAACATTGTTTCTACAAAAAAAAAAAAAAAATTCAAAAAAAAAAATTAGACATGATGGCATTTGTCTATAGTCCCAGCTATCTGAGAGGCTGAGGCAGGAGGATCTCTTGAGCCCAGGAGTTCAAAGGCTGCAGCGAGCTATGATCACGCCACTGCACTCCAGCTTGGGCAACAGAGACCCCATCTCAAAAAAAAGAGAAAGAAAGAAAGACGAAGGAATGATCAACCATATCAGATGATGCAGACTAAGTGTTGACCATTGGCTTTAGCAAGATGAGATCAGAGACCTTGAAAGAGCATTTTGGGTGGAGGAATGGAGGCAAAACATGCCCAGGCAAGAGACAATAGGAAGCTGTACTCTAGCAACTTTCTTGTGGATTCTTTGGGATTTTCTGTATATAAAAATATATAAATTCTATATATCCAGGTATATAAAAATATAGATATATAAATAGATCATAAACTATATAGTCTATATTATATATAAACAGATATATTAAAATGTAATTTTTCTTTTAGATGGAGTCTCACTCTCTTGCCCAGGCTGGAGTACAGTGGCATGATCTCTGCTCACTGCAACCTCTGCCTGCCAGGTTCAAGTGATTCTCCTGCCTCAGCCTCCCCAGTAGCTGGGATTACAGGCGCATGCCACCACACCTGACTAATTGCTGTATTTTTAGTAGAGATGGGATTTCACCATGTTGGCCAGGCTGGTCTCGAACTTCTGACCTCAAGTGATCTGCCCACCTTGGCCTCCCAAAGTACTGGGATTAGAGGCGTGAGCCACTGTGCCCGGCCAAAATGTATAATCTATATATAAAACATTAGGACACAGTGGTGATGGTTGCACAACAGTGTGAATGTAATTAATGTCACTGAACTGTACAGCAGCACCGCCTGGGCAGTTGTTGGAAAGGCTCATCATCAGCCCACATTTTCTTGTCATGGATTTGGAAGCCCAGAGAATGGGGTCCAGCCACCTGTTCTTAACAAACCCTCCAGGTGGATCTGATGCCAGGTCTCATGTGAGAAGGCTGGCCAAAGGAATTGTGGGAGAAATGCTCGACAACAGCGGTGTGTGAAGTTCATGGATCCCGAGAGGCCAGTGTAGTGGTCCTGAGTATCAATTCTGGGGCTGAATTGCCGGTTCTGTTCTAATTCCTCCACCCAGCTGTGTGATCTTGGACAAGTCTCTTAACCTTTCTGTGCTTCAGTTTTCTCATCTTGAAATGAGGATGATAATAGTAGTATCTCATAAGGTTGCCGTGAGGATTAAATGACTTACTGTATGTCAAGCACCTATAATGGTACCTTGCCCATGGAGAGCACTATGAGAATAGCTATTGTGATTGATTTAAAGTGAGGCCATCGGCATGGATTTGTATCATTTTATTGTGCCCTCTGGTTGCGCAGGTGCTGAGTAGGTGGAATGTTGCCTTTGATAAGGGCTGGGTTTTTGCTGGGTAAAAATCATGAATCGAGAGTAGGCAGCCTAGTGGAGATTGTGTACAACCAAAGGATTTAATGGTGAGCCATGGAATCTGCACTGTGTGTAGCACGGGCATGACAGCGGTGGGCGAGGCAGTGAAAAGGTGGAGGGATCAATGGATGGAGGACCCAATGGAGTAGGGTGGTTGCTGAAGTTGGGGTGCCTGAGGGGTGAGCTGACAAGACAGGGTTGTTGGTCACAGCATGCGATTCCTGAAATGGATGGTTTGCAATTATTCGTAACAACAGAGTCTGAGTTTTGGCCACAGAGTAAGTGGCTGAGTTAGGGTGGAGAATACGATTGTTGGAGAGGACTTTAAGGAACTGAAAAACCTGGGTCTTGGATGAATCATCTACCAAGACAGCAAAATCACCAAGAATTCTGATGAAGCAATGTTGGAATTGCAACAGCAAGGCACCGACTCAGCTCTTCTAGGAGTGAGGGGAAAACCCTGGGGGTCCACAGGAGACAGGGGCAAGATGGACTAGTCTGATGATGTGAATAGCTAAGCTAGGGGGCGTAGAGAAGGGAAGGAGAGTGGCTTGGGTGTGGTGATGGGGAGCAGGGGTCACCAGCTTCCGCTTGGTCCTCTTGGTACAAGGGGAGAGGGACAGAAAACAACTCCACCTAAGGGGATTATAGTGGAAGCTTGTTCTCTTAGCTAGAGGGAAAATAGAAAGGGATTTTTTTTTTGGAGACAGGGTCTCACTCTGTTACCCAGGCTGGAGTGCAGTGTCGTGATCATGGGTGACTGCAGCCTTGACCTCCTAGGCTCAAACAATCCTTCTACCTCAGCCTTCTGAGTAGCTGGGACTACAGGTGCACACTGCCATGCCTGGCTACTTTTTAAAAAAATTTTTGGGCTGGGCACGGTGGCTCATGCCTGTAATCCCAGCACTTTGGGAGGCTGAAGTGGGCAGATAACGAGGTCAGGAGATCAAGACCATCCAGGCTAACACGGTGAAACCCCATCTCTACTAAAATATACAAAAAAATTAGCCGGGCGTGGTGGCGGGTGCCTGTAGTCCTAGCTACTCGGGAGGCGGAGGCAGGAGAATGGCATGAACCTGGGAGGCGGAGCTTGCAATGAGCCGAGAGTGTGCCACTGCACTCCAGCCTGGGCAACACAGCGCTCAAAAAAAAAAAAAAAAAATTTGTAGAGACTGGGTAGTCATATGTTGGCCAGGCCAGTCTCAAACTCCTGAACTCAAGCAATCCTGCTGTTTTGGCATACCAAAGTGCTGGGATTACAGGTGTGAGCCACCATGCCCAGCGGAGGAAGAGAATCATTGATGAGGTTGATGGTCTTAATTCACTGATCCACTTCTATGCCTGGCACTCAGCTGGGCACTGCGATGGAGAAGAAAAGTGTAAGATATTTCTGCCATCATGGACTTTATGCTCCACCCAGGAGACAGAGAGTAAACAAGATTTTAAAAGCCAAATACGTAGTCTATTAGATAGTGCTAAGGACTAGGAGAAAAAAAAAAGCAGAGAAGACATATGGAAGGGTCAGTAGTTGAAACTATAATAGGTGGCTGGGAAAAGCCCCCCTGCTAAGATGACATGGAGTAAAAACTTGAAGGATATTGGAGAGCTGGCTGTACAGATATGTGGGGCTGGGAGGAACAGCAAGTGCGGAGGCCCTGAGGTGGGAGCATGCCCAGAATGTCTGAGGACAAGCAAGAGGCCAGTGTGGTGGGAGCAGGTGGACAGGGTGGGGACCGTGGGAGAAGATGAGGTCAGACAGGGTAACAAAGGTGTAGGCAGATCACACAGGGCCCTGTAGGTATAGGCCTTTACTCTGAGTGAGATGAAGAATCATTGAGGGGTTTTGGGCAAAGGAAGAATGTGAATTGCATTTTGATGGAGTCATTCTGGCTGGGCAAAGTTGGGGAGAGGGGCAAGGGCAGATGTAAGGCGACTGGTTAGGGAGCTTTTGCCACTATCCAGTGGAGAGTTGGTGGCAGCTTGGACCAGGGAAGTCGTGGGGCCTGGTTTTAAGGCCAGATGGCCAGCGTGTCCTCAATAAAAGAAAGCAGGCAGCATGTGTGGGTACAGGTGCAGTAAGAGGAGGCAGAGGTGTGGTGTGGGAGCTTGTGGAAGTTCCTCTGATTTTTCCTATTTTCTTAGTGTATAAGGAAGCTAGCTGAATGTGAGGAGGGGTGAGGAAGTATTAGACGTCAGCAGGGAGAAGAGATGGCATGAAATATTCATCTTGGAGAGAGGGAGGGGAAACAGATTCTAGCAATGGTATATACTGGGGCCCATGCATCAGACTCACCAGAGGCTTGGTTAAAGTAGAGTGCTGGGCCCACCCCCAGAGTATTATGATTGAGTAGGTCTAACATGGGGTCTGAGAATTTGCATTTCTAACAAGTTCCCAGATGATGCTGATGCTGCTGGTTCAGGGACCATCCTTGAGACCCACCAGACAAGAGAAATATAGTAGGCTTGCTCAGCCAAATGGAAAACCCATTTGTGCTTAATGATGGTGACTTCACTGGAAGGCCATTAGTATGGCTGTGTTTCTGTCCCATCACGGTCAGTGCACAGGATCTGGTGCAGAACAGGCAGCTGTATTGAACCTGGGTTGAAGGTTGACCGAGTGGATGCTGCAAGTTATGAGAAAGTCAAGAGGGTTAAGGGTAGATGCAAATGATTGATTCCACTGATTGACTTTGGAATGGAATCTGGAAAAGGTGAGAAGAGAGGAGGTGAGACAGCAGAGAGGAGATAAGATCCAGGGCTTCGGGCTGGGCATGGTGGCTCACGCCTGTAATCCCAGGACTTTGGGAGGCAGAGGCAGGCAGATCATGAGATCAGGAGATCAAGACCATCCTGGCTAACACAGTGAAACCCTGTCTCTACTAAAAATACAAAAAAATTAGCCAGGCGTGGTGGCGGGCACCTGTAGTCCCAGCTACTTGGGAGGCTGAGGCAGGAGAATGGTGTGAACCTGGGAGGCGGAGCTTGCAGTGAGCCAAGATCGCGCCACCGCACTCCAGCCTGGGCGACAGAGCAAGACTCCATCTCACAAAAAAAAAAAAAAGAAAAAAAGAAAAGAAAAGATTCAGGGCTTCAAGGATAACTGGGGTCTGGGTCGTAGTGAGGGTGAGCTGGAAAGATGGCAAGTGATAAGTGGTGAGTGGTCGAGGAGTTATTGGATGCTGAGACCATGGATGGTGCGAGACCATCACAAGGAACAGCTGAGGTGAGATGGAAGACAGGGGATTAGAGGACAGGGGATCAGACTCTCAGAAGGTCCCTCTATCTGTTTGGATATTGAAAACACTGAGAATTAAGACAGGAGCAGTGGGCTGGGCACAGTGGCTCACGCCTATAATCCCAGCACTTTGGGAGGCCAAGGTGGGCAGATCAGAGTTCGAGACTAGCCCGGCCAACATGGTGAAACCCCATTTCTACTAAAAATACAAAAATTAGCCAGGCATGATGGCGCATGCCTGTAATCCCAGCTACTTGGGAGGCTGAGGCAGGAGAACTGCTTGAACCCAGGAGGAGGAGGTTGCAGTTAGCTGAGACCGCACCACTGCACTCCAGCCTGGGTAACAGAGGGAGACTCTGTCTCAAAAAAAAAAAAAAAAAGAAAAGAAAAGACAAGACAGGAGCAGTGTTAGAGAGAGTGATAGTGAGCCAGGAGCTAAAATCCTCAAGCAATCAGGGGTGACCTGGTGGCCAGGAGGTGCACTTTGAAGACATGAGGTTTAAAGCCTGAAGGTTTTACAGGAACAGTGATGGAGAAGAGAGTGGCAGTGACAAGGGGGAGCCGAGAGGAGAGAGGAGCCCATGACACCTTTCGGCCCATGGTGCGGAGGCGGCAGGAAGTGAACACAGCCACCACTTAAGGCAGCTGAGCTCTCAGGGAGAGCCAGGGTCTGTTCCATCTGTGGTTCTTGACCCAGTCACAAATTAGAAACACCTGGGGAGTTTTGAGAACATGCCAATACCTGGATGCCACAATCTGAAATTTTATTTAATTGGTCTGGTGAGGAGCCTGGACTTCAGGATGTTTTTAAGCCCTTGAGGTGATATGAATGCGCAGCCCAGGAATGAGAGTAAGAAGATCAAGGGGACCCTGAGAGATTTGGACCAGGGTCCAGAACAGAGTGGCAGGTTTCAGGAGACAGGGTCAGAATTGGGGACAATGGCAAGGCGGGACATGAGGATTCAAATCTGAAGGAGCAAGGGGAGACCTGAGCTTCTATAGTAACAGACATGAAGAAGGCTCAGGTGCCTCACTGTGGTCTCAAGGCAGGTCATGGTGATGAGTCTGTGTTGGAAAGAGGCAGGGGTGGGGGCCTTGCCAGGAGCAAAGAGAGGGTGGTGGTCTCTCTCCATAACCACAGTGGTGATGTGGAGGACAGCGGAGGGGTGTCCTAACAATACCTGTCTCAAAGAATGAAATGTCAACAAATTGAGTTTCAAAGATTTAATTGGCTTTTATTAGCAATTCATGAATTGGACAGATCCCATCTGCAAAATAGAAAGGTGTTCCAATGAGCTGAGCAGAGGTGGTGGGCTTTATAGGCAGAAAAAGGCTGAAGAAAGTAGAAACAAGGATCAAAAAGCAGATGGGTCATTTCCAAGTTACTTTCCTTAGAGGGTTAAAGAAGAGGCTGGGCGTAGTGGCTCACACCTGTAATCCCAGCACTTTGGGAGGCCAAGGTGGGTGGATCACGAGGTCAGGAGATCGAGATCATCCTGGCTAACACGGTGAAACCCCATCTCTACTAAAAATACAAAAAATTAGCCGGCGTGGTGGCGGGCGCCTGTAGTGCCAGCTACTCCGGAGGCTGAGGTGGGAGAATGGCGTGAACCCGGGAGGTGGAGCTTGCAGTGAGCCGAGATCATGCCGCTGCACTCCAGCCTGGGCAACAGAGCGAGACTCTGTCTCAAAAAAAAAAAAAAAGAAGAGAAGACTTCCTTATCATACTGGCTCAGGTTGATGAGCCCCTTTGGGTTGGTTGCTGTGAATCTCTTGTTTTTCAAGAAACTCTCCTGTTTCTAAGTTTAATTTGACTACATAGCACCTAGCATGAGGGACTCCATTCTGGTTTCATCTGGTCTGCTGGGGCCTAGTAGAGAGGCTCAGTCCAAAACAATGTTTTTTTGTCTCATAAATTGTTTTTAACACCTAGACCTCCAGGACTGTGGCTTGGCTCCTAGCTTCCTCTTCCCTTTACCTCCATGTCGGATTCCTCAGCCAAGGCATGGGTTCTGGTGAGGCAGGGGAGCCTAGTGGTTAGAGTACAGACTGTGGAACCAGATGGTCTTGGTTCAAATCTCTGCCCTGGGTAACCTTGGATAAGTTACTCAATCTTTCTGTGCATATAGTAGGGCCTAGTGTGTTGCCATTATTCATTTTTTCTTTTTCTTTTTTTTTTTTTTTTGAGACAGAGTCTCGCTCTGTTGCCCAGGCTGGAGTGCAGTGGCATGCTCTCGGCTCACTGCAACCTCCGCCTCCTGGGTTCAAGAGATTCTTCTCCCTCAGCCTCCTGAGTAGCTGGGACTACAGGCACCTACCACCATGCACGGCTAATTTTTTTTTTTTTTTTTTTTGTATTTTTAATAGAGACGGGGTTTCACCATATTGGTCAGGCTGGTCTTGAACTCCTGACCTCGTGATCCCAAAGAGCTGGGATTACAGGAGTAAGCCAGTAAGCCCAGTCTTTTATTTTTTTTTTAAGAGACAGGATCTTGCTGTGTTGCCCAGGCTGGTCTTGAACTCCTGAGCTCAAACGATCTTACTGCCTTGACCTCCCAAAGTGCTGGGATTATAGGCTTGAGCCACTATGCCCAGCCCGCCATTATTCTTTACAAAACATATCCCAAATCATCTATTTCTCTTCATCCGCGTTATTCCAACACCAGTCCAAGCCACCGGCATCGGCATCACTTGCCAGGAGTTCTGCAGTAGTCTCCTTAACGGGTGTCCTGTTTCTACTCACCGCCTACTCTAACTCACTCTCATGCTGCAGCCAGGGTGACATTTTGAAACTGAAGATTAATCCCTGTTCCTCCCATGTTTAAAATCTTCCCATGACTTCTCATCCATGGCATTTAGAATAAAGTCCCAAATCAATATACCTGGGTTACAGGAAAGTCCCTCATAATCTGGCCTTCCTCTTCACCTCATTTCCTCAGCCACTAAATTCCAGGTTCGCTGCCCTTTCTCTTCTTTAACATGCCACACACACTCCTGCCGTGAGCCTCTGTACCAGCTGTTCCCTCTGCAGAGTATTCATCCTCTAGCCGGGGCATGGCTGGATTCCTCCTGTCACTCAGCTCTCAATGGAGGCATTCCATGGCCCCAGTGTCAGAGGGTCTCTGATCACTCACTTTGTTCACACCTGTTTTCATTCTCTGCATGGCACTTACTACTCTTTTGTATTGTTTTTTTGTTTTTGTTTGTTTACAATTTGTTCTACTTTGGATTTCCTCCAAAGCAGACACTGAAACAGGTTTGGATACAGAGAGTTTATTTGGATAATGTTGCCAGAAAGCAGGGAAGGTGAGACAGGAAAAGTGCAAAGTCAATGTGAGGGTGTTACTAGCATCTCTCCTTACTCTGGAGCTTTATCCTGCCAGGACCTCTGACAAGGGTCATACAGAATGCCTCCCAGAGTTGTTCTTCTGAAGGACAGGGGCCATATCCTCTATCGCCAACTCCTGGCCCACCTTGTTGGGGGCTGCCTCTGGGCATTAATTCCTCCCTTCCAGGTTGTGCTTGCCTGAGAACCAAACTGGTTCCAGCTACATCGCTGCATTGGAGAAGGCTTTGGCAGCCAGAGAAGAGTCAAAACTTTCCCCTATGGCTGTGGCTGAACTCAGTGGTGGCCCAGGTGGCTGTGCAACAGGTATCAGTGGTGTCTGCTGCCTGCTCCATTTCCCCCAACATCTTCCTAAGTTAAGCTCTTCCTAAGTGGAAATGTGGCTGTTTTGCTCACTGATGCTCCCAAGAGCCTAGCACAGTGCCTGACACAAAGTAGCTATCACTAAATATTAGTTGAATGGACTCCTTTCATCAATCCAAGGGTAGGCACTGCTGTTATCCTCATTATATTCAGATGAGGAAACAAAGACTCACCCAGCTCACATAGGTGGCACAGCTGCAGTATGAGTCCAGGCAATCTGACTTTAGACTTTGAGCTTTTTTTTTTTTAATACAAACAATCCCATAGCATTTATTGCCATCTTGTAATAACATAAGGGTAATCAAAACAATATAAATAAATGTTCATATTGGACAAAAGACATCTAAAAACAAACTGTATCCATCTCAACAATTTCTCACCTCATTGATCATTTCTAGTTGGAGAAACTTCGTAGCAGAGTAATATTATGTCCTTTTAGCATGATCCAACTCAGTCGTATTCATGACTTTGTTTTAGAATGAATCTCTTCTGCATCATCTAATACAAGGTTCATACACTCATCAAAACTAATGATATAGCCTTCTATCCGCATATTCACTTGCTCATAGAGCCACACCTGAATCTGCGATCGATTTTGTAAGTTTATCTGAAGATGAGATTGATGGGCTGCACCATAACCTTCTGCACTTTCTGGCCCTGGCCATGGTATGCCGTGGTGGAATTTCACAAAGAGCACACCCACCCGCTGATTTCAAGCTTTTAACTCTAAGAACCTACTTTATCAGTAGCTGTAGTTACTGAGGACTATGATTGGAGTTGATCATTTAATTTATATTGGCAGTGTAATCGTTTTGAATATTTATTTTAGAGATTGCCTTGCCTTTATGGCATAATAGCTTTTTTTTTTTTTTTTTTTTTTTGGAGACAGAGTCTAGCTCTGTCGCCCAGGCTGGAATGCAGTGGTACAATCTTTGCTCACTGCAACCTTCACCTCCCGGGTTCAAGCGATTGTCCTGCCTCAGCCACCCAAGTAGCTAGGGTTACAGATGCGTGCCACCATGCCTGGCTAATTTTTGTATTTTTAGTAGAGACAGGGTTTCACCATATTGGCCAGGCTGGTCTCAAACTCTTGACCTCAGGTGATCCACGTGCCTCAGCCTCCTAAAGTGTTTGGATTACAGGCTTGTCCTACCACACCCCACCCGGCATAATGGCTTTCATATTGTGTTAGGATATGATCAAGAGGATTAAGAAGAATGAAAATCTCTAGTATTTCAAAGGCCTTGGAAGACAGGATAAATACTTGCAACTGGCCAGGTCTGATATGGAGTAGGAAGAGGTCCTGGAGTACGTGCACGCTCCACAGTTGATGCCTTGTAGCAGGAGTTGGCAAACTTTTCTGTAAAGGGCTGGATAGCAAATAGGCTTTCTAGGCCATAGAGTCTCTGTCTCAACTACTCACCTCTGCCACAGTAAAAGGAAAGCATCCACTGTGAATATATAAACAAATGGGTGGGGCTGTGTTCCAATCAAACTTTATTTCTAAAAACAGAGTCCAGGTCAGATTTGGCCCACAGGCTGTGGCTTGCTGACCTGTCTTTGAGGATGTAAGCTAGATCTTCTGACCTTTCAAGAGAAGATGAAAATCAGGATTTTTATGTTAAAAAAATCCCAATTCTGAAAATACAGTGTGGGCTGCCAGTTTGCTTGCTTATATTGCCTCAAATATGTGTATACTTTTGTTCAGTAAATAGGACATAAATATCAACAACCATAATACCCATGGCATGTGGAAAATACTGTAGTTCAAAAGAGTGACAAATTCCCCTGGAACAGGCAATAGTCACTAATGGCTTAATGGAGGAGACGGTGCTCAGCTGGGATTTAACAGTTAGGTAAAGTTTTTCCATACGAAATTTAGGATGTGGTAACATTCCCAGCAAAAGCAATAGTATTAGCAAAAATATCTGAGGAACCAGAAATATTCATTTTGACAGGGAGCAACAGGCGATAAGATTGGGCAAGCAGGAAGGGAGACCAATGACTGCTGAGGGGGCTGGAATCTGGTTTATGGACTGCTCAAAACTGCACTGTAGGGAAGCTGGTGTTAGCAATGCCCATTAACAATTGGGGCATGGAACAATCAAAAATGGAGAGACTAGTTAACAGACTGCTGTACTAGGCAGTAACTGTTTCTTAAAATGAGCTCTTAACTCAGAGCCAACATGCCCAATTTCTAGCTCAAGAACTAAAATCATAGGATGCCAGAGCTAGGAGGAAGCTCAGAGGTCTAACCACCTCTGCCCCCACTGACAGATGGGGAAGCTGTGATCTGAGAGATGTCACTTGCCCACGGCCACAGAGCAAGCTAGGGCAGAGGCAGTCCTGGAACCCAGTTCCCATGAGCACACACACCAAGTACCTTGGAAGCATATACCCTTGCAAAGGGAGAAAAGGTTTGGCTGCTCGTATTCTATAGTGTAGGTCATAAAAGCCCAACACAAAATTTAAAGACAGCAGGAAAAACGTGTGTAACAAATTCACTTTTAATGCATAACTAATTCTTCCTTTAGCAAAACTCTAAGACACCAACAGAAAGATTGGTAAAGGACAGTTTGTAGAAGAAGAAATACATATGACAGATATTCACATTCAGAAAACACTAGTCTTGCTGGAGAGCAAAGAAATGTGAACTACAGTGATATATTCAATTTCATAATCAATTTGAGGAAACACTGATTCTAAATATATATTTATTATAGATAGATGATAGATAGATAGATGATAGATAGATAGATAGATAGATAGATAGATAGATAGACAGTTTTTTGTGTGTGTTTTTGTGTTTTTGCTTTTTGTTTTTGTTTTTTGGAGACCGAGTTTTGCTCTTGTTGCCCAGGCTGGAGTACAATGGCACGATTTCAGCTCACTGCAACTTTCACCTCCTGGGTTCAAGCAATTCTCCTGCCTCAGCCTCATGAGTAGCTGGGATTACAGGTGCCCGCCACCATGCCTGGCTAATTTTTGTATTTTTAATAGAGACAGCGTTTCACTATGTTGGCCAGGCTGGTCTAGAACTCCTGACCTCAGGTGATCCGCCTGCCTTGGCCTCCCAAAGTGCTGGGATTACAGGCATGAGCCACCACACCTGGCCAGATAGATAGATTTAACAATGACTTAGTCTTGGTGAGAATCCACTTTTTAACATTGTTGATGAGGATGTGTTTTAGTATAGCTTTCCTGGAGGTCAATTCATAATCTATTTCAGAAGTCTTAAAACTATTCATACCCTTTGTATAAGTCAAGTTTCTCTAGAGAACCAGAACCAGTAGAAGACGAATGGATTGATGGATTATAAGGAATTGATTAATATGTTCATGGAGGCTGACAAGTCCCAAGATCTGTAGTTGGCAAGCTGGAGACCCATGAGGTCTGAGGGTGTAGTTCCAGCCCAAGCCCACAGGCCTGAGCACCAGAAGAGTCTTGGGGATAGTCCCCGTCGGAATGCAGGTGAGCTTGAAACCCAAGAAGAGCCAATGTTTCAATCTGAGTCCAAAGGTGGGAAAAATCAATGTCCCAACTCAAAGACAGACAGAAAAAGAAATTCTCTTTTACTCAGCCTTTTTATTTTATTCAGGTCTTCAACTGACTAGATGAAGCCCACCACACTGGGGAGGGCAGTCAGCTTCCCTCAGTCCACCAATTCAAATATGACTGTAGAAACCCCCACAGACATACCCAGATCAGCGTTTAACTAATTATGTGGGCACCCCCTGGCCCAGTCAAGTGGGGGCACAAAATTAACTGTCACACCTTTTGTCACAACAATTTCACTTCTAGGAGTGTATCCTCAGGATATTGGAGAAGCATAAAGAAAGGATGTTTTTAGGATTTTTATCTCAGTGTTGTTTACAATGCACAGAGAAAAGCCAGAAACAGCATGAGTTGCCAATAGCTCTTAGTCATATTTAAAATACCTAAAATGAAAGACTGGTTAAATAAATGAATTGCCTATATGATAGAATATTATGTAGCTAGTAAAAATATTTTTGAGCCAGGCATGGTGGCTCACACCCATATTTCCAGCTACTTAAGAGGCTGAGGTGGGAGGTTTGCTAGAGGCCAGGAGTTCAAGACCAGCTTGGGCAACATAGTGAGACACTGCTTCTAAACAAACAAACAAATTTTTGAGGGACTTTTTTTTTTCTTTTTGAGATGGAGTCTCGCTCTGTTGCCCAGGCTGGAGTGCAGTGTCACGATCTCAGCTCACTGCAACCTCCGCCTCCCGGGTTCAAGCAATTCTCTTGCCTTGGCCTCCCGAGTACCTGGGACTACAGGCACCTGCCACCACACCCAGCTAATTTTTGTATGTTTTTAGTAAAGACGGGGTTTCACCATATTGGCCAGGCTGGTCTCAAGCTCCTGACCTTGTGATCCACCCGCCTCAGCCTCCCAAAGGGCTGGGATTACAGTCGTGAGCCACCGCGCCTGGCCTTGAGGGACATTTTTATTATTTTATTTTTTTTTAATTTTTTTTGAGATGGAGTGTTGCTCTGTCTCCCAGGCTGGAGTGCAGTAGCGCAATCTCGGCTCACTGCGCCCCCCGTCTGCCTGCCTGTTTCAAGCGATTCCTCTGCCTCAGCCTCCCAAGTAGCTGGGACTACAGGTGCGCTGTGTAACCACGCCCGGCTAATTTTTGTAGCTTTAGTAGAGATGGGGTTTCACCATATTGGCCAGGCTGGTCTCAAGCTCCTGACCTTGTGATCCACCCGCCTCAGCCTCCCAAGGTGCTGGGATTACAGGCGTGAGCCACCGCGCCCAGCCGAGGGACATTTTTAAAGGTATCTCATGAAAAATGCTCGTGAGATCATTTTGGGCTTAGAAGTAGCAGGCTAGGAAACTATGTATGCATACAATTACAACTTAATGATTACACAGTAATTTTGGCTCGCACTTATTCAACACCCTTTATATACCAGGCATCATATCATTTGACCTTCATATAACCCCATAAAGGCAGTACTATTATTATCCCCATTTTGGAAAGAAGGAATCTGGGGTTAGCTAACTTGCTTGAGATCATTAACTAGAAAAAAATCAAAGCCAACATTGAAGTCTGGGGCAGTCTTAGAGCCTTAGCTGTAATACTGAGCTGGTGGAAGCAGGCTGGGTTGGGAAAAGAGGGAAGAGGGCAATACATCAAAAATGTCCTTAGAGACGTGATTAAGTTCCCACATCTAAGTAAATGGGAACTTCACCCTTTAGGTGCTCAGAGCTAAAACCTGGGGTCATCTGATTTCTTTCTCTTACACCTCACATCTAGTCCATCAGCAGATCCTATAGGCTCCTGTTTCTAACTATGCTCAGGATCTGGCCCCTCCTCACTCCCTTCACCTCTTCCCCCTACCCAAGCCAGCCCCATCTCTCAGCTGGATTATTACAGTAGGCTCTGACCTGGTCTGCCTTCCTTCACCCCCACTGCCTATGTGCCTGGCCAAAGACCATTCCATCAATATCACAGTGGTTACCTGCTGGTAGGGGGCAGGGTTGGGGGAGGTGTTGTTCAGGATCTTAATAATATATATATTTTTTGAGACGGAGTCTCACTCTGTCGCCCAGGCTGGAGTGCAGTGGCACCATCTCGGCTCCACACCCAACTAATTTTTTTGTTGTATTTTTTTAGTGGAGACAGGGTTTCACCACGTTGGCAAGGCTGGTCTTGAACTACTGATCTACCTGTCTCTGCCTCCCAAAGTGCTGGGATTACAGGCGTGAGCCACCACGCCCGGCCAGGATCTTAATAATATTTTAATCGTGCTTTAATAGTGGTACAAGGAGAATGATACTTGCGTAATCAAGAAATTTTTTCATAGATTTCCCAACCCTTCTCCACCCCAAGCCTGAGTCCCCTCAGCTGAGCGGCTGCGACCGTAATCCTTGGCTCTTGAACTTTGGGTCTTTGCAGCCCTGGAAGCTATGGAAGCCCCTCATAGAAGGTGGCTTTGTGGCATCCAGGTGGCCCAAGGAAAGCAGCACCCTGCTGCTGGCAGTGAGGAACTTCTAGGCATGAGGGTCCCCCGGCAGGCTTGTCTGGTCACCTTTCACTGTCCAGTCTCAGTCTCCTTCCTGTTTATTGTCTGTTGGAGGAGCAGGGCTGGCAGGCTCAGGGGGGTTGAAGTTAATGGTGCCTTTTATTTCCTCCTCCTGGAGTCTGGAAAGCTCTTATCCCATTGTTCCCTGCAGAATCCCTGTCAGGCTGGAGGGCTCCTATCACACACCTATGCCAGGGTTCCCAAGCCAGGGCTGATGTGGTGTGTCACCCACATGGTGGAAAAAAAAGAGAGAGAGAGAAAGAAAGAAAGAGAGAGAGAGAAAGAAAGAAAGAAAGAGAGAGAGGGAGGGAGAGAAAGAGAGGAGGGAAGGAAGGAAGGAAAGAAGGAAGGAAGGAAGGGACAGAGGGAGGGAGGGAAGAAAGAAAGAGAGAGAGAAAGAAAGAGAGAGAGAGGGAGGGAGGGAGAGAAAGAGAGGAGAGAAGGAAGGAAAGAAGGAAGGAAGGGATGGAGGGAGGGAGGGAAGAAAGAAAGAAAAAGAAAGAAAGAAGGAAAGAAAGAAAGAAAGAAAAGAAAGAAAGAAAGAAAGAAAGAAAGAAAGAAAGGAAGAAAGAAAGAAAAAGAAAAGAAAAGAAAGAGGCAAAGTCAAGCCAGTATTTTAAAATCAGGAAATATCTCAATTTCCTCTTTCTTTTGAAGTCAAAGAATCTGGCAATAGTGGGCACCAATTCCCAAGCTTTCACAATTTGAGGGTATGCAGAAGGGGCTCCCCACCCTGGATGCAGCACGCACCCACTGGTCAACCACAGTCCTCATCGCTCCACACTGCTTCCTGGCACTGTGGCTGGTGTGGACATTGACTGTCAAACTCAGGCTGTTTTTTCCTCGTAAAGAGGAATACTTCTCTCCCTCCAAGTTTCTTCCAAAGGTTGGGGAGTGGGGGAAGTTAGACCAGGAAGGCCGTAAGTCATCTTCTCGTTATGTTGTCTTCCTGACCCTCTTATCCCCCCAGATTGTGTCCTCTGGGATCGAATCCCACCCCCCTCCTTTCACAGAAGGAGAAACTGAGGCCCATGGAAGGAAGGCTACTCACTCAAGCCTCACCATGTGTTCACAGAGCTTGCTTCAGGCTCCAAAGAGCAATGTCATCGGAAGGTTCTAGCCTGCTCTGTTATTATTATGGATGACAAAATAATATTAGAGAGCAATTTATACCTCATGATTCTTCATGTCATACAACAGTCCTTTAAGGAAAGAGTAGTTTTCTCATTTTACTAATATGAACAAGGAGGTCCAAAGAGCATAAGTGGCCCATAGAGGGTCACACACTTTCTAGATCTCATTTGAAAAATGAGGACAGTAACTCCTGACCAGTCTGAAGTCTGGGCCAGGTGATTCCCATAGGTCCCCGTTAGCTCCACTATCCATGTTATCCATCGTTTGTTTATTTATTTATTATTTATTTATTGAGACAGGGTCTTGCTCTGTTGCTTGGGCTGCACTGCAGTGGAGAGATCGGGGCTTACTGCAGCCACGATCTCCCCACCTCCACCTCCCAAGTAGCTGGCACTAACAGGCTCGCACACCACCACACCTGGCTAAATTAAAAAACAAAAAAAAACTGTAGAAACGGTCTCACTATGTTTCCTAGGCTCGTCTTAAGCTACTGGACTCAGGTGATCCTCCCACCTCAGCCTCCCAACGTACTGGGATTCCAGACTTGAGTCACTGTGCCTGACCTGTTGTTTATTATTTCAGTAAACCTATATTGACGACGTCCTTTGCTGCAGGCACTGGGCTAGATGTTGGGGATACAAATACGGAAAAGATACAGGTCTTGTCTTCGAGGAACCTGAAGTGTGTGGGGTAGACAGATGCAGGTGTGGGAGAACAGAAAGAAAGGCAATGGATAATTATTTGGGAAGTAGGGAAGCCTGCTCTCAGTGATTGCTTGGACATGTGTCACAGTGCTGGCATACACTAAGCATGCCACAAATGATAAATTTTCTCATATTTATCCACAAAAATACATTACTAGCAAGGGGGAAAACTTTGCCACATGGATTGCTCACAAAGGGGATGGGTGACTTCAGGTTAAAAACAACATGGGCTGGGCGAGGTGACCCTTGCTTGTAGTCCCAGCTACTCAGAAGGCTGAGGCAGGAGGATTCCTTGTTGAACCCAGGAGTTCTAGGCCGCAGTGAGCTATGATCATACCACTGCACTCCAGCCTGGATGACAGAGAAAAACTCCATCTCTTAAAACAAAAGAGAAAGAGAGAATATCTTTGGAAGGAAACATAAATGAATTTCTTCTGGGATGGCAGTCAGGTGGGACAGAGTGGGAGCAGTGTGAGATAGTTTTTGGACAGTTTATGGAGCCCTCTCTCAACTCGTTGTGAGTTCTTTTTAAAAATTTTTTATTGAGATATTTTTAAAATATGCTATTTAATGTCATTTTCAGCAAAGAAAAATTCAAAATGCAAAGTATTAGCAAGAGTTTTTATCATTTATATTATGCAATGCCAGTTTTAAATGCAAAAATAAGAACACAGCTCACATGCAAAATCACTGAAATTACACAAATTCTATTTTGTAGCCTGAACACGCATATATATTTCATTCTTTCCGTAATGGTGAAAACACTCCACAAAATTAAGTTAACTATTTTTATTTCACTCTTGATACATGCACATCCAATCAACACTCTCTACCTTAGGCATAATACCAATGAGTAAGGAAGAGCTGAAGGAAGAGGAACTATGGGTTGCCCCATTTTTCCCTTTCTATTTATGTCATAATACATGGTTGCCTAACACAGGGACACAACACCCCTAAGAAAGCATATGATAGGGTTCCCCGGTCATTCATGTTTCCTAGAATACTATCGCCTTCTGTTATGGATTGAATGGTGTACCTCCACAAAAGATAAGTTGAAGTCTTAACCCTCAGTAGCTCACAATGTGACCTTATTAGGAAATAGGTTCATTGCAGATGTCATTAGTTCAGATGACATCATATTGAGTAGGGTGGGCCCTTAGTCCAATATGACCGGTGTCCTTGTAAGAAGACATGGCCCGGCATGGTGGCTCACGCCTGTAATTCCAGCACTTTGGGAGGCCAAGGTGGGTAGATCACCTGAGGTCAGGAGTTCAACACCAGCCTGGTCAACATGGTGAAACCCTGTCTCTACTAAAAATAAAAAAATTAGCCAGGCATGGTGGTGCGTGCCTGTAATCCCAGCTACTGGGGAGGCTGAGGCAGGAGAATTGCTTGAACCCTGGAGGCAGAGGTTGCAGTGAGCCGAGATTGTGCTACTGCACTCCAGCCTGGCAACAGAGTGAGACTCCATCTCAAAAAAAAAAACAAAAAAAGAAGAAGAAAAAGAAGACTACGTGAAGAGAAAGAGAAGAAGCCCGTGTGAAGACACAGGCAGGGTCTGGAGTGCTGTAGCTACAAGCCAAGGAAGAACAAGGGACTCCAGTTGTAATACCTGGCCACCCCCAAAAACCAGGAAGAGGAAAAAAGAAATTTTCCTTAGAGTTTTCAGAGGGAGTGTGGCCCTACTGATGCCCTGATTTGGGACTTCTAGTACTCAGAATCGTGAGAGAGGAAAGTTCTCTTGTTTCAAGCCATCCCATTGTTGTACTTTGTTATGGCAGCCCCAGAAACTGATAACACCTTCTTTCCGTGTTCCAAAGCAAGTTCTCGTTCAAATAGAAAGCACAGCCTCTCAGGTACTCCCCCCGCCCCATGCCCACTGGTACACATGATCCACTGACCTTCTGCTCCCTTTGAATGTCACCAAACTCCATGCATCGCAGGTCCACTGGAATTCTATGCTCATGAGGCATGGGATATAGTACATGCAAACAGAGAGAACGGAACAGCAGACACTTATCAAGTGTCTCCTCTGCTCCCTGCATGCTTCACTGTCCTGAAGGACTTCATTTACAAAACACAGGTTCAACGATAAAATTTTCTATATGGATGGAGCTGGCCCTGGGTGAGAGGGAGGTTTATTTTTCACTTATTCCTTCTGTGCCTTTTTAAATTTAAAAAAGTAATGTGGACCAGCTTTATGAATGTCCTAGGCTTTGAGTTCTGTTTGCAAAATGCTGCTTTTTTATTCTTCCTGCCTTGTTCTCAGACCTAGTCTGCCGACTCATATCTCAAGAACTTGTAGTCAAGGATCATAAAGGATTTGGCAAATGTTCTCTTGACTAAGTAGAGCACATGACTGAAAATCGTTTAAAGGCATTTGATTGGTTTTTGGTTAAAGATCAAAGTGATAATAAGGCAGATGTCTTCCGTCTGTCTCTATAAACTGAGCCAGGCTTCATGCTTTTGGTCCTGAATGGAGCAGTGCCAACCATTAACACCATGAGGAAACACTACTCAAAGTATATGCCTCAACTTCCCCTGGACTGCTGAGTATTTGAGGAATTTATATGCTTGACCCTGTCAGGATATTCACTGCAGTATGGTTACATGGAAGCAAATATTCACTGCAATGTGGTTATATGGAAGCAGAAGGCTAGAAATGTATGGACATTCCCAGGCTAAATGTCCATACATCATGATGGATCCATACTATGGAACTAAGGGATGCCATGCAGTTCTTTGGGCACTGCCATGAAACAACAAAACAGAAAACAGTAAGGCACACAAGGATGTGTAGAGTATGCTACCTTTCATGTAAAAGGAGAAAAAGGCATGAATGTCTACATTGGTGAATGCATAAATCACTTCCGAAGGAAACATAAGACTCTGGTTATCATTGGGGAGGAGGAGAACAAGGCCTGGGACCAGAGGGAGAACGTGTACATTTTTCCATGTTTGAGAGTTTGTATCATATGAAAAGCAAAAGGAAAGTTCAGTGCAAACTGGGCAGTTGATAATATCACAGTGAAAATATTAGATCAATTTGTCCTCTAAGGAAGATTGAAAAGGGCAGATTTTTTTTTTTAGGGATATATAAGAAAGCTGAAGATAAGTAGAATGCACTTGCTCTAAATCTGTTGTTCCCCACCTGTGAGCTTCAGAGGTTGAGGGTGGAGGGATGGTAACTGACTCATGGTAAGCACTTAATGAAAGTTTAGTTTTTGAATGGCTTAATGAATGCTTCTTCTTGTCTTGGTTGGGGGTGGATGGGAGAAGTGATTCCAGTTGCATTGGTACTTCCTGCTGCCCGGCACAGGAAGCCTTCTCTGCTAAGGGCACCTGTGGACAGTGACTCAGCACAAAACCATCTGTTTATTGGTGCAATGTATATTTACTCTTCAGAAATACTGAGAAAATGAGGGACTCTGGAGAATGATACACAAAGGGGTGTGGAATGAGTATGCTTAGAATCCTACTGAAATAGCCCCTGGAGAAAAGCCCAAAGCTTCTGCTTTCCCTCTTAGTTATCCAAACTCCTGATAATTGATAGCTGAAGTTTAGGAAAAGGGCAGTACATATTAGTGAATAATAAAGGCCTATCTTCTTTCAATGTACCCAGCATAGAAAGACTGGGAAATAAATAATACTGCTATGAAAAACAAAACAAAACAACAATGCTGTTCATTGTTGTTGAATGGAAGAACCCTCTAGTACATATTGATATGTCATGTGATTATTTTAAAGTAACATTCACTCTTTTTTTCTGGTTATGAAATAATGCATATTTCTTGTTGAAAATTTAGAAAATACAGAAATATTAGGAAAAAAGGTAAATTAAAATTTACCGTAATCCTACCACTCTGATTACACAGTTAATATTTTTGCATATATGTGTGTGCATGAATGTAGTTTAACTGGGATCGTACTCTAACCTTTTTTTGTTTTTATTCATCCCCTTAAAGACAGCTTATTCTTTCTCTTGTTTTTGTTTTTGTTTTCAGAGGCAGTGTCTCGCTCTGTTGCCCAGGCTGGAGTGCAGTGGCACAATCACGGCTCACTGCTGCCTCAAACTTTGGTGCTCAAGTGATTCTTCTATTTCAGCTTTCCGAGCAGCTAAGACTACAGGTGTATACCACCACACCTGGCTAGTGTGTGTGTGTGTGTGTGTGTGTGTGTGTGTGTGTGTGTGTGTTGGGGGGCGGGGGCAGGATCTTGCTATGTTGCCCAAGCTGGTCTTGAACTCCTGGCCTCATGCAATTCTCCCACCTCAGCCTCCCAGTGTGCTAGGATTACAGGGATGAGCCACCATGCCCAGCCCAGTTTATCCTTTTTATTTAATAAATTATAAACATTTTCTCCAATTCATTATGCATCCTTTAAAAAATGCTTTTAAGAGACAAATAATTATTAAACCAGTTCCCTGTTCTAATGGTTCACTATGATGAAAAAGCATTTTTGATGAAACACCTTTGAAATAAATCTGCTTTTTTTAAAAGAATAAATTTCTACAGGTGGAAGAGTTGGATCAAATAATACAGTTTAAAATGTTTTGATTTATGTTGTCTTTCAGAAAGATGGTATTAATTTATATTCCCAACAACACTGCGTATTTACCAAAATTCCTTAACAAAAAAGTACCCCACTATTTTTTTAAAAAAAGCTTTTAATTTGCATGCTAGGGAGTATGAGCATTTTAAAAATAACATCTATCCATATGAATTCCTTCTCTGACGGCATACCTACTCATGTCTTGCATCCATTTCTGCACGTAGGGTGTTAATGTTTTACATACCGATTTATCAGAGGTCTAGAAAGTAGCATCAACCTTTTGTCACATTTGTTAAAAATATTTTCTCAAATTTGTCGTTTGCCTTTTTGGCAATGATAATTGATGTATCTAGATCCTGCATATTTATTCAAATTTGTCTACTCACCTTGCCTTTGGTTTCTTCCCATGTCTTAGTATCTAGGCCTTCCCCTCCGTATAATTCGTGTATGTTTTCTTCTTATCCTCTTATGATTTGCTTGTTTGTAGTTCTCTGAGTTCTTATATTTATTTTGGTGATATTTAAACAAGTCCTTAGTTTTACTTTTTTCCCCCAACCTAACTTATTAAATAATTTAGCCATTTATACTTGTCCCAACAAAGTGAAATGCCACATTTATCATACAGTGAATTTTTAAATATATTAAATTTTCCTAGACTTTCAGTTATTCCACTGATGCTTAATCCATCCATTCTTGTGTGAACACTACACTGTTTTAACTATAGTGTTGCAATATGCTTTAAGATTTGATAATACAGGTCTGTCCCCCCAGTTTTTTTGTTCGTTTGTTTGTTGAGACGGAGTTTCGCTCTTGTTGCCCAAGCTGGAGTGCAGTGGCACGATCTCGGCTCACTGCAACCTCTGCCTCCCCGATGCAAGTGATTCTCTGGCCTCAGCCTACCAAGTAGCTGGGATTACAGGCGTGCACCACCACACTCGGCTAATTTTTTGTATTTTTAGTAGAAACAGGGTTTCACCATGTTAGCCAGTTTGGTCTCAAACTCCTGACCTCAGGTGATCTGCCTGCCCTTAGCCTCCCAAAGTGTTGGGATTACAGGCGTGAGCCACCGCGCCCCGCCATCCCCCCATTTTTAAAATATAAATTTCTTAGCTTTTCTCGCAGATATTCTCCCATTTGAATGTTAGAAAACATGTTAAGTGCCCCCTCCTCCAATCTACCCACAACCATTAAAATTTTATTAAATAGAGTAATTTGGGTTAAGTTGGTGTTTGTGCCTCTATTCCTTCAAGCCTTCTTTATTATGTTTCAACCTTTGTAATGTCTTCATTAAGAGCCTGCACATTTATTCAGTTTATTTTTAGGTATCTTACACTTTTAAAATGGTTCTTTTTGTTTGTTTTACATTAAAACTGCTCTTCAAGGTCCAATTGAAGCTTATCAAAGCTGATTTAACTTTTTTTTTCCCCAGGTGTGTCTTTATGTGCAGGAAAGCAGTCAGAAACTAAAGGCTCTTCAGTCACAGTTGTTTACTGAGTGTTCACTTAATACCTGGTGTAGTGATTATCCCTTTACACGCATTATCTCCTTTAATTTTCAGCAGGTTGGTTTAACTTTTATTTCCATTTTACACACGAGGCTCTGAGTTTGAGGAACTTGACAAAAATCACCCAGTTGGTAAGTGGATTTGATTCCAAATTTGTGAATCTCCAAAACTATCACAAAAATCAATCAGCCAAGAAGGATAGCCCAATGCTATGCCATCAGATGGGCTGACTCAAAAGAATGACTTTCCAAAAGCAAGCAATTGAATTAAAAAGACAATGTTTTCCATCCACCGGACCCGGCAAAAAAGACTGGTTTTCCTCCAATGTGAGGCGTAGAGAAATATTCTGCAGGAGCACAATAATACCAGTGACTTAGGCTCCTTTAGAATTAGGGACTCGTGGGTGAACAAGGGTGGTTTTTCTGCAGCTTTCACTGGAATTGTCCGTTTGGAAATCTACCTCCCCATGGCAGGGCAGGTTTCAAAGAAGAGGAGAACAAACAAAAAACAAAAACAGGAAAAAAAAAAGAGAGAGAGAAAGAAAAACAGGTGGAACCGACGTAAGGATGGCTAGAGCAGTGCGCACGGAAGGCAGAACTTTCTGGGGGCGTCCTGTCCGCACGTTTCACGCGTGGTGCGCGCAGGTGGCGCCGCGGTCCCTTTGCTCCCTGCGCAAGCCGGAGGGGTGCCCAGAAGGCTACCACTAGCCTCAGCGAAGGTGAGAGAGAAGCTTTCCGCCGAAGCGAGGGAGGAGGGCGGGCAGGAAGCGGAGCCAGAGCTGGCAAAGAAAGGCTCCAATTCCCAGCCCCCCGCCCCGCGGGGCGCGGGGGCGCCGGCAGCGCATGCGCGAGGCCCGGCCCCCAATTCCCCCAGCGAGGGAGGGAGGCCCCCGGCGGCCGGGAGCCTGCGAGCCGCGGCGGGACCCGAGCGCACGCAGGGGCGCGGCGACGGCCGGGGCTAGTCGGGCTGCGGAGGCGGCCGTCGGGAGTGCGGAGCGCCTCGGACGAGGGTCCAACCGCCGGCAGGCACCAGAGGGCACGGCTGGCTCGGCACTGGGAGGGGCCCGGCGCTCGCAGCCCCCCACGCCCAGAGAGGATGCGTGAGTTTCGCCCCGGCTCGAGGGCAGGATGTGGGAGCAGGACAAAGGCTGGGCGGCGGGGGAGGAGTTGGGGACGGCGAGCCTGTGGCCGCCGCCAGAGCCCCAGCCTCGAGCGAGCTAGCGGAGTTGACAACTTTCTCTGCAACTTTTGCAAAAGGGAAGATAAAAATTCTGCAAGTTGTTGCACAGCTCCATATCGCCCCGTGTCCGGCGAGCAGAGGGGAGGGGGCACCGCAGCCTTCCGCGGACCAGAGGCGACCGCCAGCTCCTCTGAGCGGCGCAGGAGGGGGCGCCCGCCGGGGCCCGGGGCCAGGGGCGAGGGAGGATAGGGACACCGGGGGTCGGAGCCCGGGGTACGCTCTGGCCGCTGAAGTTGCCCGTGTCCACGCAGGGTGCGCCCTGAGAGCCGGGTAGCCTCGGATAGCGGCGCTGCGTACGCGATGATGGATGAGCCGTGGTGGGAAGGGCGCGTCGCCTCGGACGTCCACTGCACCCTGCGCGAGAAGGTCAGTCCCTCCCTGCCCTTGTCACTCTCAAGACTGGGTACAGTCTCCTTCGGTCTCGACTTCGTGTTCTCAGGTCGCCTGCGTGGGAACTCAGAACTCCCGGGTGCCTTTTTTTCCTCTTACCCTTTACCTTTTCCCGGAGTGTCTGAGCGGAATTGTGGGGCGGGGGTTAGAGACTGGAGATGGGAGAGATTGAAGTTGGTTTTTCTGATAAGGAGCTCAGAACTCTGGGCCAACTAGTCAGAGACAGCCACTGTACCTCTAAGGCAGTGTTTCGTATAGTATTGCCACCCTAGGTTATTTTAAACCGTACGTGAAGGGGTCTTTAAAAAATATTGTGTATTCATTCTAATGTGTAATTTAAGAATGTGTATATATCTAGCAAGCTCTGCATTTGCGATTTTCCATTTATTGTAATAATGATGTCGCAGTTTATTTTAAAACAAATTCAAGTAAAAGTAGTGACTCTATATAAAGATAAGTGGTAGTACAGGGAATACATGGTTATGGCCAAATACATGTATCTATGTGTATCTCTAGAATGGGACCAAATGAAATTTAAGGAACACCTGTATAATTGAAAGAGGCTGCAAAACAGGGAGGCTGAGGGAAGAAAACAAAAACTCCCCTGCCGGTTTGCCTCCTGTGGCAGAAGGTGGGTGGGAGCAGCTGAAATGTGATCCCTGCACACCCCTCCCCTCAAGGAGAGAAGGGCTGAGGGGCATTGGGAAGGTGGAAGAGTCCAGGTGGGCTGGAGGCATGGCCTGTGTGTCTTGCCTCCAGTCCCTGGGCTGAGATTGGCAAGGGGTGGCTTGGGGAACAGGTGTGAAGTAGTGAATGGATTGGTTTCCTAGGGCTGCCGTTACAAAGGACCACACAAACTGGAGGGCTTAAAGCAACAGAAATTTATTTCAGCTGTGGAAGCTGAAGATCCCAGATCAAGGTGTTAGCAGGGCCATGACTCTCAAAAGGCTCTAGAGAAGGATCTTTCCTTCTTCCTTCTTAAATTTGCTGGTGCTTGGTCATCCTTGGCATTCCTCGGCTTGTAGGTACATCATTCCAGTCTCTGCCTCCACTGTCACATGGTTCTATCTGTCTGTCTGTTTTCTCTTCTTACAAGGATACCCGATCATTGGAGTAGAACCCACCCTAATCCAATGTGATGTCATCATAATTTAATGACATCTGAAAAGACTCCATTTGCAAGTAAGGCCACATTCTGAAGTTCCAGATTAACATGACATTTGGGGGGACACTACTGCGCCCAATACAGGGAGGAAAAGGTCTTTCTAGTGCAGTACCTGAGCCCCCACACAGGTTTCAGTCAGTGCATTTGCTCCGAGTGTCTGGAGGAGATCTGCTTAAAGGGTCACCAGCTACTCAGTGTTTTTACCTCATTGAGTAGCTGTCTTCGTGTCCAATTAATGCCTTTTTCTTTTCTTTCTGTACCTGCTGACCTGTCTTTGTCCTGCGTTGCTTGGCAAGGCTGTGGCTTTCATCTGTTCCCTTGGTCTTCTTCCCAGAACAGAGTGGCCAACGTGTGGCACATTCTAGGCATCTGGACAAGAAGAAATCCAGGTCTTGTTGGTTCAGTTGAAAAGTAAGGAAAGTGGTAGGGGTATGGTCCTGGCCCTTTTCTGGAGGAGGTAGCTGAATGGAGCCAGTGAGGACTGCCGTGGAAATTGGGCTTCCTTTTTTATCATAGACTCAAGTGGTTGTCATTTCTGCTCATAGCTTAGGAGGAACGACTTCTACCTGATTTGCCCCTTTCTAGAGGGAAGGATTTCTAAGAGCAATAAATGCCATTTTTTAGTTACCTGAGAATGCCCAACCTTTTATACATAAGGGAGGATGTCCTAAATGTTCCTTCAGCTGCTCAAAGAAGCAAGAAAGGCTCCATGAACTGCTATAGCCATGTCATAGTGCCATATGAGTTTACTGTTGGGCTGCCCACCTCGGAGAGACGATGAGTTTGTCCCAGTTTTGCAGGTTAGAAATAGAAAGCTCACCCAAGGACTGATGGCCAAGGTCAACCTTGACTTAAAGCTGGCCTTATTAGGACAAATCCCAAGTTCCTTTGGTTATAATGTCCCACCTCCTCAAAATACTGCTATTGTTCTCCTTTACTTTATTTCCTCTCCCACTTCAAAGAAGAAAATGCTTCTTCAAAAATTTGGCTTCATGGAGTTTGGCAAGAAGAGTGAAGAATAGGGGAACCTAGTAGCCATACTAGCCTCGCCTTTCTTGAGGAATGAGGGCTGGCATTTTGTTTTTCTCAGACAGGGTAATTGTTTTTCTCAAATGTCTACTCTGATAATATGTTTCTAACACTGTAGAACAACTTTACAAGTGCCTGGCACACAGTAGACACTCTTAGTTGAATGTTGCCTGATGAATACAAAGCATGTTTACATATATGCTGTGTAACTGTTTCCATACAACCACAAGCAGTTATCCTCACCTGACCGACACAGGAGGCGAAGTTGAGGTCACTGAGACGTTGGGAGCCCCACTTTGTCAAATATGAGATTCCAGTCTGGCATCATACTACAGGGTATCAAAAACTTGACACCATGGAAACAAGTCTTGGTACTGCATGCACGCTAGTGATGGAAGTGAAACCCTGATCTGCTCATTTAACCTCTCTAAATCTGGCCCCTATCATCCATTCTTCCCAGAATAGCCAGAATTTAGATTGTGTCATTCTCTGCTTAAAGACCTCCAATGTCATCTCACTGCACTTAAAATTCCCAGTCCTTACCACTGCGTGGAATACCCAGCATAGCCTGGCTCTGGCCTGCTCTCTGACCTTGTCTCCTACCCCTTCCCTACCCTCCATGCCATTGCTCTTAAGCCACACTGACCTCCTTTCTGTTCCTGGAACAAGTCAAGCTTGTTCATGTCTCAGGGCCTTTGCACTGGCTCTTTCCTCTATTTGGATTCTGTGTTTCTCAGTCTCTCACATGGTTGCTTGTCTCCCTTAATCTATTGCTGCCTCTCCATGTCACTCTATTAAATCACCTTGCTTTTTCTTTCTAGCATTTACCAGGATCTGAAGTGTTTTTCTGTTTTTTTGTTTGTTTGGTTGGTTTCTTTGAGATGGAGTCTCACTCTGTCGCACAGGCTAGAGTGCAGTGGCACTGTCAGCTCAGTGCAACCTCCGCCTCCCGGGTTCACACCATTCTCCTGCCTCAGCCTCCTGAGTAGCTGGGATTACAGGCATGTGCCACCACACCCTGCTAATTTTTGTATTTTTAGTAGAGACGGGGTTTCACCTGTTGGTCAGGCTGGTCTCGAAGAACCCCTGACCTTGTTATCCGCCAGCCTCGGCCTCCCAAAGTCCCGGGATTACAGGCGTGAGCCACCGTGCCTGGCCTGAAGTTATTTTTCGTTTGTTTGCTGCCTTTCTTCCCATACTAGAATACATGCTACACGAGAAGAGGCCTGTGTCTGTCTTCTTCCTTGCGGGGGCCTCAGTGCCATGAACACAGCTTCCCAATGTGTATGGAATGACAAGGAGAATGAATAAGTCAGTCTTCGCTTTCCTCTTCTGTAAGCTGGGAGAAATGTTTTACAGCAATGTTAAGATTAAGTGAGATAACTTAAGAACAGTGTGAGGTGCATGGTGGGTACTTGGCAGGCATTGCACCTCTCCACTTAGGGTTGCTGCAAGACAATGATGGCCCGTTCACATAGTGCTGCTCAGAGTAAGGCTTAGGGTTTGTGACCACCCTCCAAGGGGTCCACAGATGTGATGGGTAATCCTTGTAAGAAAGGCACTGTTAGCCACTTGGACCATTGGTCCTATGATGGTGTTGAAGTCAGGAAAGGGACTAGTTCACCAAAAGTCATGTATCTACTGAGGGCTGGGACCCAGGAGTGAGACCCCATTGGTAAGACCCTCTAAGCAGCCTGGCATCCCGATGGGTGAATGTGGGGAGTTGAACCCTCCTCCAGCCCAAATTGCTCTGGAGAAATCTCTCCCTCTCCTTCCTGTAGGCCACCTTTATCCCATGCTCAGCCCTTAAATTCCTCCTTGGATCCTTCTTCCTGTCCCTGCTGCATCTGCAGAAGCCCACCTAGGACCCCGCTCCCTTAGCTCCTCTCCTCTGACCTTTCTGCTGGGGGTGGGAGTGCCAGCCAGTACAGGGATGTGGGGTTTCTTGCCTGCTACATGTGTGCCCTTTGACCTTCTTCCCTGAACCAAAAGGAGGAGTAGATTGTCACCAGGCTGGCGTCACCAGTGAGGAGGCTGCTAGTGATGTTTTTCTGGTAACCAAGTCTGTGCCAGGTCTGTCCAGATTAAAACTCGGGGCCATTTGTTTTTTTCTTGAAAGATGCATCCACCTAAGTTTAAAATTAATAGGGTGTTGAATCCAAGAACTAACAGATTTTGGTGAGTGCTGGTTACACATGATGGAACGAGAGCATTGGATGGTACGCAGCTTCAGGGCCACGTTCCTTGTCCCTTAAGCCTCTCCTTTGTCATGTGTCCTGGCCCCACCCTCATCCTTGCTTCTTTGACCGTCTTTGTCACCCTGCATAGTGACTTGTCCTACCCACTAGACTGTGAGCTCCTTGGAGGTATGAGGTGTGCCTTGTTACCTTGGCATTCCCAGACCAGTGTCTGAGTCAGAGAGGGACCTCAGGGTGTCCCCCACCTCACCTGATGCAGGCACAGGCATTGGGAGTGCACAAAAGAGTGAGACAGCCCCAAATGGACTCTTCTGGGAAATGTTGAATGAATGCTTGTGTGCAGGGACGCTTCCTGGGAATCCTTCATCTCGTCTTCGGCATCTGCCAGGACAGTCTTTGTGTGTGTGGGCACAGCATTGACTGTGGTGCCCAGCACAGGATCTGGTTGATGGAGGATGCCACCCCAGCTTCCTACAGACCTGCATGTTCTCCTGTCAGGTAACATGGGGCAGGAAGTTAGAAAAGCAATTACCTGCAAGGGCAGATTTACTGGCCTGGACCAAAGTACAGCTTAAGGATCTTAGGAAAATAACTGCAGGTTGCGCCCAGATAACAGAAATGTAGATAATTCCTCCCAGACTTCTAACAGGAGGTCCTGTTTTTCTTCCTGAATTTTCTGAGCAGCAAAGTAGATAGAACTTGCACTCGTCTCCTTTTGATTTATGCCCATTTTACACATAGTCTTCACTCTCCAATTAGAAGGAAATAGTTATGTTAGTAAGCAAAGACACACACCACTGTGACTTAAGGCTTCTTGAGTGTGTAGAAGACTTTCTGAATACAGGGATTTCTGGAGTTCTTAGGGGAAAAAAATCTCCCTCCCAAAGCCGTGTTGATAAGCTCTGCTTGACATGAGCTGGTAACTTTATCTTCCTGGGCTCCAGGGAGCCAGGGGCTAGGGGCTCCCTCCTCCTCGTCCACTGGGTGTTTACCTTCTCCCAGGATGGGAGTCATGTGGTACCTTAGGGGTCTTCTCATCCTGCTCCAGACTTGAGATCTGCAGGGCAACCAGCCACCTAATGCATTTTTTCCCTCTTCCTGAAGCTTACTTCATTGCACACTCAGAGGACTTCAGCTCTGTGAGACCGCTTTTTTTTTTTTTTTTTGAGACGGAGTCTTGCTCTGTCACCTAAGCTGGAGAGCAGTGGCATGATTTTGGCTTACTGCAACCACTGCCTCCTGGGTTCAAGTGATTCCCCTGCCTCTGCCTCCCGAGTAGCTAGGATTACAGGCGCGCACCACACCCAGCTAACTTTTGTATTTTTAGTAGAGGCGGGGTTTCACCATGTTGGCCAGGCTGGTCTCTAACTCCTGACCGCAGGTGATCCGCCCGCCTTGGCCTCTCAGAGTGCTGGGATCACAGGTGTGAGCCACTGTTCCCGGCCACATTTCTTAAACCAGTGGACAGATAAAAGATGTTTGATTTGTGACTGAATCTATGCAAAGATCTTCCAAAACATGAACAGCAAACATTTCGTTTAGTGATGATAATGTTAGTAGCTACTGTTTATTGAGCACTTTCTAGATTTCAGGCAGTGTGCCAGCATGCTCCCATATATTATCTTATTTACTCCTCACTTTGGCCCTAGTGTTAGGATTAACCCCAGTTTACAGACAAGAAACTGCAAGGCTCACAGGAATAAGTGTCTGAGATGAAACCGCGGATTGTATCAAAGCTTGAACGTAAATTCATTTTAAAAATATCCAATTTAACACAAAGTGGAAATATAAAGCAGGGGAAAATTGAGGTTCTGTCATCCATGACACTATAGGCTCTTGTGTTTTAGTTTGTTTTCTGGCGCTCTCCAACGGATGTGCTCTCTCTAAACCATCCTGAGAAGCCAGCCGCTATGGACGTGGGCCTTGCTGTGGGCATTGGAAAGGGCTGATGACTAGGCCAAGGTCGCCTTTATTTGGCCCTGGTGAGTGGCCATGCCTGGGCCTCACCTGTGTGTGGTGCCTGTCCCCTCGAAGTGATTTGGCTTCTGCCATTGCCTGTCCCTAACTTGCCAGGGAAAAGGACACCTCAGGGCCCCCCCGCTTGCCGAACTCTGACAGCTGGGTAGTGGTAGAAATTCATCCCAGCTTCATCCTCAGCCCCTGTGTCAAAACTGCATCATTTTTTTAGTGACTTCTGAAGCTTGCACACCCTTTTATTTCTCTCTTTCAACATCAGTATTTTTTTCTCACTCCTTCCCCTAAATTCCTCAAATTTCCCCACTTCAAGGCTGAACATCTGTCTCCTTATAGAAATCAGTGACCTGGCCAGGCACGGTGGCTCATGCCTGTAATCCCAGCACTTTGGGAGGCCGAGATAGGCGGATCACGAGGTCAAGAGATCCAGACCATCCTGGCCAACAAGGTGAAACCCCGTCTCTACTAAAAATACAAAAAAATTAGCCGGGCGTGGTAATGTGCACCTGTAGTCCCGGCTACTCACGAAGCTGAGGCAGGAGCATCGCTTGAACCCGGGAGGTGGACGTTGCAGTGAGCTGATATTGCGCCACTGCATTCCAGCCTGGTGACAGAGCGAGATTTCCTCTTAAAAAAAAAAAAAAAAGTAGTGACCAAGGTCCATACTCAACAAAGGGCTCATGGATTTGGGTACGTCATCCTCCGCTTGGTTTTTCCATTCCCTTCCCCTCCTTTTGGATTTCTGCATCCTTCAAGGGGAAGTTCCCCCCAAATCACAAGATGCCCCCAGATCTACCAAAAAGAAAGTGTTCCAAACTCTGGCAGTGGGATGTGTCTGCCCGGCTTAGTTACAGGAATGTGTCATTCAGGCCTTTCAAGCTCAAATGCTGGCTTTGACAAGCTCTTTCCTCCTCTAATGGCAGGGCTATCTTATGTTTGCGGTCTTCAAGTGAGACCTGAAGCAGTCTGCCCTCATGACCCCCTGGAGATGAAGGTGTGGGGGTTCATAAAATAAGGAGAAATTTCCTGCAGTCTAACCTGCAGAGGTGATTCAAGCTGTCTTAGAAGCTGTATACAGAGGATGGAAGATGGACTGGGAAGAATTGAAAACTGCAAATGAGGTTGGGGGACAAGATGGGCTGCCACTCAAGATAGTGTCTAGCTTTGAAACTGACTGCAGTGCTTCACCCGTATTCTCGAGGAATCTGGTGACAAAACTGAACCAGAACTTGGTGTTGTCACTTGAGTCTTTTAGGTCTTAGAATACCAGAATGCTCAGTGTGTGCACGATACCCAGTCAAGACATGGTCTCAGTGCACCTTCTCTGTGGCAGAAGCAAATTACCTTTGAAGGCTTCCTTTCCTCTGCAAAATCACGACAGCAATCCCTGCCCCACCTGCCACCCAGGTGTCCCAGGGAGAAAATGGGTGTGGGTGTACCCCATCAATCTCCAGGGCCTCCACATCATGAGATGGGCAAGGGACTTGGCTGGGCACCCTGGTTGGCTGGGGAAGCCTGTGCTGTCTAAGGGAGGGGAGGACATTTAAGACTTGGAGCTGGCCCTGTGCCCTTGTCATTGACTTCTTCTTTGTCTTCCTAAATCACACAGTCCCTCGGGTAAAGGGAGTGCAGCCAGCAGTTCTCTAGTATATCTGAGCACCTGGCAGAAAGAGGTGACACTGCGACTCTGCTGTTTTCTCTTTTTCTTTTTGAGTTATTACACATACACACAGACACACAGAGGATTTGTTTAAGAAATGGCAAAAATGAATACAAGCAAACAGAAGAAAGTAAAATTCCCCTCACAATCCTACCACTTGGAAACAATCTCTGTTGACATTTTTGGTGTCTGTCCTTTTCTGTGCGTGTCATCACAATACATTTTTATTTTGGATTTTTTTTTTTTTTTGTAAAAATGGAAAATACCGGCCGAGTGCAGTGGCTTACGCCTGTAATCCCAGCACTTTGGGAGGCTGAGGCAGGTGGCTCACTTGAGATCAGGAGTTTGAGACCAGCCTGGCCAACGTGGAGAAACCCTGTCTCTACTAAAACTACAAAAATTAGCTGGGTATGGTGATGAGTGCCTGTAATCCCAGCTACTGAGGAGGCCGAGGCAGGAGAATCGCTTGAACCCGGAAGATGGAGGTTGCAGTGAGCCGAGATTGCACCATTGCGCTCCAGCTTGGGCAACAAGAGCAAAACTCCATCTCAAAAAAAAAAATAAATGAAAAGGAAAATACCTTGTCGTAAAACACTTTGTCTATTTCCCATATACATTTTTCCATATCATTCTTCTCCACCCAATTCCTGATTATTGGACACTAGCAAAAAATTAGAAACAATCAATTGTTTGTTTAGAACAGATAACACATGAATGTGATTTTGAAAAACCACGCTATACAAAAGAGTAGATGATGGAAAGGCTTCCTGCCACCGTTGTCCCCAAATTTCCCTCCGCAGAAGATACCACTGACCCCAATTTCTCGTGAATTCTATTCTGTGCATAAGAAAGCATAAATTACATATGCTTTGACAGAGAGGTAGTATGAATTACACACTTTACCATTTCATTATTTTAATGTTTATTTTATTTTATTATTATTATTATTATTTTATTGAGACAGAGTCTCACTGTGTTGCCCAGGCTGAAGTGCAGTGGCATGATCTTGGCTCACTGCAACCTCTGCCTCCTGGGGACAAATGATTCTCCTGCCTCAGCCTCCTGAGTAGCTGGAATTACAGGCATGTGCCATGACGCCCAGCTAATTTTTGTATTTTTAGTAGAGATGGGGTTTCATCACATTGGCCAGGCTGGTCTCAAACTCCTGACCTCAAGTGATCCGCCCATCTCAGCCTCCCAAAAAGCTGGGATTACAGGAGTGAGCCACCATGCCTGGCCTCATTATTTTAATGTGTAGATTTTAATAATCTAAATAACTTTTATGAAACCATGAATAGAAGGGATTTTTTATATATTTCGCTAATTGTAGCAATAATGATATATAGTGGGCACTCAGGAAATTTATATTGAACAAATGAATAGAAGATTTCCTTTTGGTCATTTTCTTTTCAAGTATATACATTTTATTTTACAAAAATACTATCAAGTATATCACAGTTTCATAACTTTTTTCCTTAACTGCACGTGCTAAATAACCTTCTATGTCATTTTCTATCCTTCTGCAATCCAATGCATAATGTTTTATGGATACATCATGATTTCACTAACTCATCTCATTGTTGGATATTTAGGGGACTGCTTATTCATTTTTTAAAAATTGAAGTATAATTTATATACAGTACAATATACAGATCTTAAGTGAATATACCGTTTATAGTGTATGGTGAGTTTTGACAAATGTATATACTCATGTAACCACCACCATAATCAAGACATAAGGCCAGGCGCGGTGGCTCATGCCTGTAATCCCAGCACTTTGGGAGGCCGAGGTGGGTGGATCACATGAGGCCAGGAGTTCGAGACCTGCCTGACCAACATGGTGAAGCCCCATCTCTACTAAAAATACAAAAATTAGCTGGGCGTGGTGGCACATGCCTGTAATCCCAGCTACTCGGGAGGCTGAGGCAGGAGAATCGCTTGAACCCGGGAGGCAGAGGTTGCAGTGACCCAAGATCATGCCACTGCACTCCAGCCTGGGTGACAAAGAGAGACTGTTTCAAAAAAAAAAAAAAGACGACCGGGTGCAATGGCTCACACCTGTAATCCCAGCACTTTGGGAGGCCGAGGCAAGTGGATCACAAAGGCAGGAGTTCAAGACCATCCTGGCCAACATGGTGAAATCCCATCTCTACTAAAAATAAACAAAAAAATCGCTGGGCGTGGTGGCACACGCCTGTAGTCACAGCTATTCAGGAAGCCGAGGCAGAAGAATCGCTTGAACCCGGGAGGCAGAGGTTGCAGTGAGCCGAGACTGTGCCACTGTACTCCAGCCTGGGTGACAGAGTGAGACTCCATCTCAAAAAAAAAAAAAGACATAGGACATTGCCATCAACCTAAAAAGTTCCTCATCGGTCCCATCCTGCCCCCAGCCTTAGGCAGTCACTGATCTGCCTTTTGTCCTTGTAAATTAGATTTGTCTTTTCTAGAGTTTCATATAAATGGAGTTATATATATGTACTCCTTTCTGCCTGCTCCTTTTTACTTAATGTAATGCTTTTGAGATTCATCCGTGTCGTTGTGTCTATCAGGAGTTTATTTCTTTTTATTGCTGATTAGTATTCCGTTTTATGTCTATAAAAATTTGTTCATCCATTTCCCCACTGAATGCCTTTTTGAGTTGCTTCTCGTGCACCATTTGATTTTATATAGCACTGCTGTGGTGATCCTTGATTTATATCTGTAAGTATGCTCAGGAATAAGTTCCTAAAATGGAAGCGCTAATCACAGGGTATGATTTTAAGAACCTTGCATATCACCAGGTAATACATTCCCACAAGATTGCGCTAGTATACTTCCAGTGGTAATATGGAAGAGTGCCTGCTTCCCAGCAACTTTGCTAACCCTGGATATTACCCTTAAAAAAAAATTAGTACCATTTGGATAGGTTAAAAATGGTGCTGAATGGCTGTGTTTAAAAGGAGCAGGAGCCGGGCATGGTGGCGTGCACCTGTAGTCCCACCTACTAGAGAAGTTGAAATGGGAGGATCACTTGGGCCCAGGAGTATGAGGCTGCAGTGTGCTATGATTATGCCAGAGTGAAACCCCTATCTCTTTTTTTTAAAAAAAGAGTGGGAACCTCGAGTGGGAAAATGACTAGAGCAGGGGTGTCCAATCTTTTGGCTTTCTTGGGCCACACTGGAAGAAGAATTGCCTTGGGCCACACATAGAATACACTAACACTAACAATAATTGATGAGCTAAAAAAAAAAAATCACAAAAAAATCTCATAATGTTTTAAGAAAGTTTATGAATTTGTGCTTGCCACATTTAAAGTTGTCCTGGGCAGCATGGGGCCCATGGTCTGTGGGTTGGACACGCTTGTGCTAGAGGATGGCAAGGTGAGAGGAAGGGAACTCTGAATCCTTTCTAGGCTTCATGGAGCCCCATCTGCAGCACGGAACTGGCCTGAGACCTGCATCAAGGGCTGGATGAGGGCTGTTAAGGTGACCTGGCTGGAAAACTCCTCCAGCTCCCTCTTAAAGTCACCGCATTGCAGTGTGTGCTGCCCCTGGTAACTGGATCCTTTGGAGGCAGAATTTGAATCATCCTGAGGCACTCAGTGCCTTGTAGGTCCCTGGAGCAGATGGTTCCAGGCCCTGGGCATTCTTGTGACATGGATACCCACGCCATGCCGCCAGCTGCTAAGTCTGGAAGTGGTCATCAAGTGATTTGGGTGGAAGGGTTGGGGGGACACGAGGAGGAAGGAGAGGATGTCATTCAGAACAGAAGCATCGGGAATTGGATAGATTCAGTTATTGTAAGGGAAAGTTGGAGAGAACTTCAATGGCATCAGAAGGAAATTGGCCACACTGCGGTCCGTCCATGCATGAAAATATGGTGCAGTCATTAGATGCAACGTGGTAGACAGTGTTGGTGTGCAATGGACTTTTCTGATTATTGTAAAAAAAAAAAATCCAAGCAATTCAGAGCACTTCTGACTCTTTGGAGTGAACCATTGTTTTTTCCTTAACTTTTTATTGTGGAAATTTAAAAAGATAACACAAATGTGGAAAGAACAGTAGAATGAGTCCTCACATACCCACCACCCAGCTTCCTCACCTGTTTCATCTGCTCCCCCAGACAGTGTGTCATTTTACCCATAAATGGCACTACCAGATAAGGGCTATTTTTTTTTAACATAACAGCTATGCCATTTTCACACCTAAAATAATTACCAATAATTCATTAATATCTTCTGTTGTCCATTCCTCTGTTGTCTCAGAAATGGTTTTTATAGTTATTCACATCATAATCCAGATAAAGTCCATGCATTACATTTTTTTTTAGTGTCTTTTAAGCTGGGCATGGTGGCTCACTTCTATAATCCCAGCACTTTGGGAGGCCGAGGTGGGTGGATCACCTGAGGTCAGGAATTCGAGACCAGCCTGGACAACATAGTGAAACTCTGTCTCTACTAAAAATACAAAAAAATTAGCCGGGCCTGGTGGCAGGCACGTGTAATCCCACCTACTCGGGAGGCTGAGGCAGGAGAATCGCTTAAACCCGGGAGACAGAGGTTGCAGTGAGCCGAGGTCGCGCCATTGCGCTCCAGCCTGGGCAACAAGAGGGAAACTCATCTCAAAAAAAAAAAAATTTTTTTAAATTAGCTAGGCATGGTGACACACACCTGTAATCCCAACTACTTGGAAGGCTGTGGTAGGAGGATTGCTTGAGCACGGGAGGTCCGGGCTGCAGTGAGCCGTGTTTATGCCACTACACTGTAGCCTGGGTGACAGACCAAGACTCTGTCTCAAAAAATAAATAAATAAATAAATATAAAATACATAAGTGTTCTCAAGTATTTTACTCTCCAATGGTCCCCTACCCTGCCTGAAAATATTTTTTTCATGCCATTGATTTTCAGAGAAAACAGTTTGATTTGTCCTGATAAATGTCCTATATTCTGGATTTGACCTGCTACCTCCTCATACTATCATTTAACTTGAATTCATTGTTAACAGATTGGTTTATACACTTCGCTAATGTTGTGGGATTATAATATGCTTTAACCTACCTGTTTTCTAGCTGTAGACTCAAGCATCGCTTCCTCAGAGAAGCCGTCCGTGACTCCCAGACAAGGACAGGCTGGGCCTTTTGTATGTTCTCAGAGCACCCTTGGTGATTCCTTAAGCACTTAGCACAATTTGTAATTATACACCTATTTCTGCAATAATTTGTTGTAGAGCTAGCTCCCTCCCCAGACTGTAGGCCCAGGGGAGCAGGCGCTGGGTCTCTCCAGCTCTCAGCAGAGTGTGTGTTGCATAAGAGTCCCTCCATCAGGATTTGCTCGTCACTGACACCTTATCTGACTGTCTGTGCTGTGCAGCCCGCAAATTGCCTTCCTGGACTTCACTGTCGAAACTGTCTTTTTTTTTTTTGTTAAATAGAGTCTCTCTCTGTTGCCCACGCTGGAGCGCAGTGGCGCAACCTCGCTCACTGCAACCTCCACCTCCTGGATTCAAGCGATTCTCATGCCTCAGCCTTCTGAGTAGCTGGGATTACAGGTGCGCACCACCACGCCCGGCCTCAACATAGTCTTGTGGGGTAGGTAGCATGGCTACCAGTAACTCCACCATATACTAGTAGAAAAATGGCGTCTGAGGGGTTAAGTGTTTGACCAGAGTCCCCCTTTTAAGCAAGGTAGTTAAAGCCTTAATGTTTTGCGGATCTGCTGTCCCCGCCTGACCTTAGATAAGGCACACATAGAGCAGAGGACTTGCAATGCAGCCTCCAAGTTGGTGATGGTGTAACATGGACTTCCCCTCAAGCAGAGCTGACACCCTGGGCAGCCACCAAGCTAGGTGAGAAGGCGGGGGTTGGTGGAGCAAAGCTGTTGACTTGGCGTTGGAATTTCTCTTCGGTCTCTCCTTTTGTGTTAACTTTTGGTTTTGAAATCATTTCAAACTTAGAGAAGAGTTGCAAGCATAATATGCAATTTTGTGAACATTTTAACACATTTGTCCTGTCATTCTTTTTCTCTGTTTATATTTCTTTTCTTCAACCAAGTTGCAGAAATAATGCCCTATTATCCCTTAATACTTCAGGGTTTATTTCTCCGGTGTTTTTTTTTTTTTTTTTTTTTTGTAAATAGAGACGAGATCTCACTGTGTTGCCAGGTTGGTCTCAAACTCTTAGGCTTAAGCGATCCTCCCACCTTGGCTTCTTAAAGTGTTGGGCTTACAGGCGTGAACCACTGCACCCAGCCATGGTTACTTTTAAGACGGGCTCTGAAGCGGTTTCTGCGGGAATTTTTGTCAGATCACTAGGGACATCTGTCTTCCCAGGACCTCCCCAGAGCCATGTTTCAGGAAGAGGGGATTCAGCATTCTAGTTAGGAAGGAAGAAGCCAAGCAGTCACTGGTGGGCTTTGCTGGCTTCAACTGTGGGGAAGGCAGAGCTCTGGCTAATTTTCTGGGGCCATCTTCTTGGCTTGGTTGTCACACAGTGCCCGCGAAAGCAGCCTCTTTATCCAGTGATCATTTAGTGAGCCTCATGTGTAACCTGCAAGACCTGTGGGAGGCTCTGCCAGGAGAAACCATGACCCAAAACCTGCCCTGAGGCCCTTAGCATAGCTGAAGATATAGTCATATCAAACCACTTACAGCCATATGTTAATGGCCATAATAGCCATTTAATGTTAGTAATGATAGTCCACTTTTAATGGGTGCTTACCATGTGCTGAGAGCTTGAGATCCCCTCCATTAGCTAAGTCCTCAGGCAACTCCTTCCAGTAGGTCCTATACTTATCCCCATTTTACAGATGGGACATGCAAAGTTTAGAGAGTTACATACCTTACCCAAGCCCACATAGCTAGTAGGCAACCTGGCTCCAAAGCTCACTCCTACCGCTATACCAAAGACAGGTCCAGTTGCCCAAGGAAGTCTTAAAAAGCTTCAAGGAGGAGGTGCTGTTTGATTTGGGTTTGAAGGATGAGTAGAAGTTTGCCAGGCAGAGACAGGTGTGAAGTTCATCTCTCTGCAGGGTCCAGGGCAGCTAGGGAGAGTCAAGCATTAGTGGCCTGCAAGAGGCAGCCTGGTCAGTTGTGGGGAGGACCAGGAGATGCACCAGGAACACTGGCTTAGAGGATGTGGGTCTTCCTAGATGTTTGAACCTTATCCTGAGAACCCATGGAGGACAATGGGAAGGGTGGGGAGGAGAGTGCCAGCTCCCTGGAAATGCACCCTGGCCTCAGAGACTAGTTATTACAGTTATTGCAGCCGCCCCAAAGCGATGGCATCTGAACTAGGGGAGGAAGTGAGGACATTTGACAGGTTGTAGACGATAGGGTCAAAAGGACCAGCGAACAAAAAGCGTGGAAGATTTCAAGTTTCTTGCTAGTTGGAACAAAGTAACTTTCCTTAGCTGAGCTTGTTCAGCCTTTTTCATAGTGAACATTATTCTTGGAGGGCCCCTTCTGGAAACTGTCAGTTGAAGGACTCCCTCTGCCCTGTGAGTGAAGGGAATTGATGTTCATTGGGCACCTGCAGAGTGCCAGCAACTGTTAAGTGCCTTGTGTATGTTATCTGGCTTGATTATTAAAGTTGCTTCAGAAAGAAAAAGGATGAGTTAAATGTACTGACCAAGGCACTGGTGGTTCTTGAATATCTGTGCATGTTTATTCCTGCATTTAACACACTGTTTTTAGCAGCCAACTGCATGCTACACACTGTGCTAGCCACTGCCTACAGGATGAACAAAAATTGTGTACACAATTGGGGATGAACAAAAATTGTGTCATGGAGCTTATAGTTGAGCATCAGGCTCAAGCGGAGAACTTGTAAAGCATAGATAGGTGCCCAGCTCCATCCCCAGGAATTCTGATTCGGTGAGACAGGAAATAGAGGGTGTATTAGGTCCCTAGGGCTACTGTGACAACGTGCCACAAACTTGGGGCTTTATTCTCTCACAGTTGTGGAGACCAGAAGTCTGACATCGGGGTGTCAGCAGACCACGGTTCCCTCTGAAGGCTCTAGGGGAAGGTCCTTCCTTGCTCTTCTGTCATTTGGCAGCAGCTGGCATTTTATCTGTGGTCTTCCTTGGCTTGTAGCTGCATCATTCCAGTTTCTGCCTCCATCTTCACAAGGCCTTCTCCTCCTTGTCTGTCCTCACCTCGTCTTCCCTCTGTGTCTCTGTCTCTGTTTACTCTTCCTATAAGAACACAAAACACTGATTAGCGCCCATCCTGATCTAATATGACCTCATTTTAACTTGATTGCATCTGTAAAGACTCTATTTTCTTATTTATTTATTTATTTGAGACAGAGTCTCACTCTGTCGCCCAGGCTGGAGTGCAGTGGCGCGATCTCGGCTCACTACAACCTCCACTGCCTGGGTTCAAGAGATCTCCTGCCTCAGCCTCCCGAGTAGCTGGGACTACGGGTGTGCACCACCATGCCCAGCTAATTTTTTGTATTTTTAGTAGAGACAGGGTTTCACCTGTTGGACAGGATGGTCTCAATCTCTTGACCTCGTGAACCGCCCTCCTTGGCCTCCCAAAGTGCTGGGATTACAGGCGTGAGCCACTGTGCCCCGCTGACTATTTTCAAATAAGGTCACATTCTGAGGTTTTGAGTAGACAAGAATTGTCAGGGAAATACTATTCGTCCCAGTACGGGGGGGAACCCCCTTTTTAAATAGGTCCCCAGGGGATTCGAATGCGTGTGGTCAACTGGCAACCCATTTGAGAAACCTCTGGATTGTAGATGGGTAGGGAAGTAGAGTCGCAGCGAGGGGGTAGTGGTGCAGTCACCCTACTGTCCCATTTTGGGCTTCTCATTAGGGTCAAAGCTCCCAGGAGAATCCACAAAAGGAATCTGGAAATCGGGGACAGGAGCTGGAGGTGTGGAGGGAAGAGCTTTGGAGCCACTCCACAGAGTGATCCAGGAGGAAAGCGGAGAGATCCAAGAATTGGACCTGTGACAGAGAACCAGCATGGAGGGGGACATCGGGACCTCTTCCCCTGGATAACAGAGGGCGTGGGAGGATGAGGGGCACCCCAGTCCTCCACTCCAGAAGGTATGGGGGATGCGGTCCTGTAGGAAGCTGGCAGAAGTAAAGAATTCAGTTGGAGGGTGTGGTGTCTTTTAAAAAGGCCATGAATGTTGTGTATGGGGGTGTTTGGAGGCCCCAGAGCCATGGGTTGGATGGGGGACCAGTGAGGGTTGTGCACGCATGTGTGTGATCACTGTGGATGCCCTGGCAGCTGTGGCTGGGCCTGGTACAGAGTTTGCCCAGAAGGGCAGTGGCTCTGGCTTCCGGGAATGAGGAGGTGTGCTTGGAGCTGGCCTGCCTGCCATCTGCCCAGGAGTAGTACAGACGCCGGCTGCGGATGTGGTGCCTGGGTTACCTTTCACTCTGCTGGAAGGAAGCTACAGGCTGGAGTTCAGCAGGAGGGGACGTTATGGGCATTGTTGGCCTTATGTGACACGGGCCACCCTCTCAAGAATGTTGAAATAGTGTTCCCACAGAGGTGTTGATGCTTTACGGAAAATGCTTCCTTGGGCCTTATGAAGCAATCGGGGCAGAGAGAGGAAGGAGGGTGAGCCTCCTGCCTTGCTGGGCCTCCCAGGTCGTGCTGTGTACTGAGGCCTCTGAAGAGCCAGCCTTTCTCCCCCTTTCTTTGCCACTTTACATTTGCAAGTCTCCACTTCCTGTTGGTCACCTTGGTTACACATGGTGTTTCTTCACCTCTCTGCGGTTCTTTGTTCTTAGACAAGACCCCTCTAGCTGTTGTCTCAACCCAGGGCGTGGATTCCCGGGCTCTTGTTGGCAGCAGTAGGGATAGGCATGGTAGGGAGATTGGAGGAGGAAAGCAGAGTGGTTTCTCTTGGTGGCTGGTGTTTGAGAGCAGCTCAGCCCTGCTTTACTGCACCTTGAGCTGTTTACGAAGTGGTTGTCGCCCTCCAAGTATTGTCATACCCCAAGCCCTGGCCCGCTCCTCTGATGTCCAAGCCCAAGATTTACCACTCACCTGCAGTGTGGCCTTGGCAGTTATGCTTCTGTGCCTCAGTTTCCTGGCTACTAGGGCTAGTGCTGGTTCCACCTCGGAGGGTGGGTGTGGGGAGATAGCAAATGCACATAGCATTTACGTTCTAGTTGTAAAGGAGGAGATAGTCCCATGAGAGAGAGAGAAGTGGACATGCGTGCGCACAGAGAAACAGGACCGGACATGCGCATGCCGACGTGTGTACATTCTCCGAGTATTTACGTGCTGATGGAATTGCTGGAGACTTTAGTTCTCTTTGTGCTCCTCTGTATTTTCTAAAATTCCTATAGTGATTAAGTATTTTATAATCAGTTAAATAAAACATTATTATTATTATCATTTTCTGAGATGGAGTCTCGCTCTGTCACCCAGGCTGGAATGCAGCCCACTGCAATCTCCACCTCCCGGGTTCAAGCAATTCTCTTATTTCAGCCTCCCAAGTAGCTGAGGCTGAGGTTACAGGCGTGCACCACCACGCCCAGCTAATCCTTTTGTATTTGTAGTAGAGACGGGATTTCACCATGTTGGCCAGGCTGGTCTTGAACTCCTGACCTCAGGTAATCTGCCTGCCTCGGCCTCCCAAAATGCTGGGATGACAGGTGTGAGCCACCATGCCCAGCCTAAAACATTATTTTGAAAGGAAAATACAGACAAACCTAAACTATCACATGGAGGGTTAAAACACAGTGTTTTGAGAACATAGTGTCTAGAAAACAGTAGAGTCAGAAGACCCAGGTTCAGATTCACCATTTATTAACTGGGTGATCTTAAGCAAGTTACTTAGTCTCTCTGAGCCATCCTTGTCTGTAATGTAGGGATGCTGGTAATCTCAGAACCCTTTTATGTAAGAAGCATATTTTGAGATTGTGTGACACAGAATATGGATTGAGAAACATTGCCTTTGAAATGACTGCTAGGTGCATAGTTTATAATTTTTGAAGCTTCCAATCTTTGTGGGTCTGTTGGAGAATTAGAGTACAAGATGCATGGAATGCAGTGTCTGCCAAATTATAGAAAAAAATATTAAATTGTATATATACATACATACAGACTTTCAAGTTATATATATATAAAACTACTATATATATGTACACACACATGTTACATATATATACACACACACACATATACATACACGTTAGAGACAGGGTCTCACTGTCACCCAGGCTAGAGTGCAGTGGCATAATCGTAGCTCACTGCAGCCTCAAACTTCTGGGCTTAAATGATCCTTTCACCTCATCCTCCCAAGTAGTTAGGACTACAGGTGCTCAGCACCATGCCCGGCTAATTTTTTATCTTTTGTAGAGATGAGGTCTCCCTAAATTGCCCAGACTGGTCTCGAACTCCTGGCCTCAAGTGATCCTCCCACCTCAATCTCCCAAAGTGCTGGAATTATAGGCATGAGCCACCATGCTTGGCCTCAAGTTAAATATTTTTAATGTATATCTATCTGTATGTATAGAGATAGCTATATATCTCATAAGGCTCTATAAAACTATTCATCATAATGAGCAATTCCAAATACTCATGAAGACTTGCGGGAAGGTATGAGAAGCTGGAGGAGCTAAATTTCGGAGGAAAGAGAAGGCTGTGTCCTTCCTTGCCCTAGGATGGTGTGTGCCTCGGTCTACCAAGTAGCAACAGAGGGTTTCCAAGGAGGAAGCAGTTTAGTGTTTTTGTTTTATTTTGTTTTTTTAAAGAGACGGGGTCTTACTGTGATGCCCAGGCTTGAATGCAGCGCGTATTCAGAGGTATGATCCCAATAGTGATCAGCATGGGGGTTTTTGACCTGCTCCATTTCCAAGTCGGGCCAGTTCACCCCTCCTTAAACAACCTGGTGGTTCCCCACCCCTGGGAAATCACCATATTATATACATAATATATAAGAGATGGGCACCTGGACGTCCCAAGGCAGGACACCCAGCACTTGGCTGCCTGGGGCTTCTGTGAGCTGCCATGTGCTTTTTGTAAGCCTCTCCTAGGCTCCTGATGCCGTGGCCATGTGGACGTTCTTACCCGGGCGTTTCTGCAGGTGAAAGCTGTGGTTCTTAATCTCGGCAAGCTTTTCAGTAAATCTCTAGGTTTAGAATCATCGAATTATTAGGCGTCATGTCAGGGATTTTTGTGAGTCTCGCCTTGTGGATGCACTGCAGTTTCATTTTCGCCAGCATACCACGTGCCCCGCAGCCAGCACCCTCAGGCACCTTTTCCCAGAGTCAGCTTTCTGGGATGTTACTCTGCCCCCCAAGAGGGAGGAGGGCAGGAGGAGTGTCCTGTGGATAAATTCAACCTAGACTTTTCCAAAGTTATATTAGTTTTTTGACGAACAAATGTTTCAGGACCTCTACTGGGCTAATATAGGCTTCCTTTAAGGAGCAATGTAGTATGCGATGTTTCGCCAAACTGTGGCCCACAGAACCCTTTTTTTCAGGGAGTATATCTTGGGACTGGTGTGCCACAGAACACACTTTAGGAAACATTGCCTTTGAAAAATGACTGCTAGGTGCACAGTTTATAATTTTTGAAGCTTCCACTTCTCCATAAACACTGACCCGCTTCCTCCGTGGAAACCCACTGTTGCTCTTGGGTAGACGGAGGCACATGTCACCCCAGGGCAAGGAAAGAGCTTTCTCTTTCTGCTGGAATCCAGCTCCCTCACTTTCTTTTCTTTCTTTCTCTCTTTCTTTCTTTTTTCTTTTTTTTCTCTTTTCTTTTTTTTAGTAAAGACGGGGTGTTTCTGTGTTGCCCAGGCTGGTCTCATCAAGCGATCCTCCTGTCTCAGCCTCCCAAAGTGTTGCGATTACTGGTGTGAGTCACCGCACCCAGCCCCTGCCCTGTTTCTTATGCCTCCTCGCTGGTCTTCATGAGTACTGGGAATTGCTTATTATGATAAATAGGTTTATACAACCTAAGATCAGGAACAAATAATGTTTTTTCTCACCTGTTCAAGTATTTGCCATTCCTGAAATATGGAGGTTTTTGTAATTATCAGGTGTTCCTTTTGCATCAGGTATTGGGGTCACAGAGCTGAACAAGACAAGCCCAGTCCGTGCCCTCATGGTGGTTACAGTCTAGCAGGCAGGAGGACAGTAAGAGCGAATGAATGAGTAGATAAAAAGTCCTAGGTGCTTGGGGAGGATCTCACAGAAGCATGAGCCTGAAACACCTTTTTCAGCAGTGACTTTTAGGCCAGACATGGTAGCTCATGTCTGTAATCCCAGCACTTAGGGAGGCTGAGGCAGGCAGATCACTTGAAGTCAGGAGTTCAAGACCAGCCTGGCCAACATGGTGAAAACCCCGTCTCTACTAAAAATTACAAAAATTAGACGGGTGTGGTGGTGGGCGCCTGTAATTCCAGCTACTCGGGAGGCTGAGGCAGGAGAATCTCTTGAACCTAGAAGGCGGAGGTTGCAGTAAGCTGAGATCGTGCCACTGTACTCCACCCTGGGCAACAGAGCAACACTGTCTCAAAAAAAAATTAAATAAATAGAAAAAAAAAGAAGTGACTTTTATGCTGAGATCTGAAGGAAGAGTGGATTAATAATGAGAAGTAAAACCTCAAGGCAATTAGAAGAAAATAATGCAGTGCAGGACACTAAAAGTTAAACCGAGGACTTCACTTCCTCTCCTAATAGAAGAAACCAAGGGTGCCTGGCGGAACTTTCATATTACAAGTCACCTTCTAACCCCTCCGAGGTTAGCCTCAAAGTGCTTTCAAAGCCTGTGTGTGAAGAGCACGTGCTGAATTTTCTCCTCCCCCTCCCCGGCTATGCAGCAGTGATAGGTATGGTTCTCTTGGGGGCAGTCTCTGCCCTGCACATCAGGCCGTGGGCCCAGGGTCTTGAGTGACTGCATTTCACCTGGCCTCACCTGCACTCCCGGGCATGTCTGAGTCCAGCACAGGTATGGGAAGTGTTTGTCACTCTGCCAAGGTCAGCACCTGGGGACGGGGTTTGGGAAGAGCAGCCGAGGACCAGACACATGCCTGGAATCTTCAGAGACCTGTCCAGGCAGCCCTGCTGCCTCTCTGTCTCTCTGTGTAGCTTAGTTTGGGGCTTTAGGTGGGCTGTGATTCATGAGTCCTTGGCCTTTTCCGGGGCACTTTCCCTCTCAGGTAATCCTCTTTCTGCTTGAGAACCCGCAGGTAAAACTCTTGGGCAGCAAGGAGAGTGGTTTCTAAAGGGGCAGCCACCTCTCCTTCCCCCAGAATGGCTCCTCTGGTCTCAGAAATGCTGGCTCACACGTCACAATGGGGTTTCCCACTTGGGGGGCAGTGACCTCTGCCATGGGTTACCCTAAGGAAGGAAGCCAGGGCAGATAAGGGAGTCCCGAGGGGAAGGGAGGGCATAGAGGGCCACAGGCAGAGGGAAGATTCCTCAAAACACTCTCCATGTATTCAGACATCCATTCACTCAGCCAGCAGCTACTCATTAGTACTTACTCTGTGCCAGGGACCAAGGGTATGGCCAAGGGCAGGAGAGAAAAGCAGCTCCGTCCCTCATGGAAACCCCCTTCTGTCGGGGGCAGGGGACAGTTCCTAAACATGCTTCAATGTGCAGTAGCTGCTGGCGGTGGGAAGCCCACAGGAGGCTGCTGGGTAGGAGGGAGGTCAGGGATGGCCTCTGAGGAATGGTCTGAACAGGGACCTGAAGGAAGAGAAACAGCCCACATGCCCAAAATCTGGGTTTAATGACGTCATGGCACAACCTTATGGTGGAAAACTAGGCAGCCATTGCAGACATTGTTTCCCATGCTCTCTGAGGGGCAAGTGGGAAGCAGTTGTAGATCGCTATGGCATTTTATGAGAGTTTGCACGAAGAAATATCTGAAGAATCCAGGTAGAACCTAGTAGTACTTCTGTCTGAATCCTTCTAAGTGAGGGATTATGAATGATGTTATTCTTTTTTTTTTTTTTTTTTAGACAGAGTCTCGCTCTGTCGCCCAGGCTGGAGTGCAGTGGCACGATGTCCATTCACTGCAAGCTCCGCCCCCCCAGGTTCATGCCATTCTCCTGCCTCAGCCTCTAATTTTTTTGTATTTTTAGTAGAGACAGGATTTCACCATGTTCGCCAGGATGGTCTCGATCTCCTGACCTCGTGATCCGCCCGCCTCAGCCTCCCAAAGTGCTGGGATTACAGGCGTGAGCCACCGCACCCGGCTGGTTATTCTTTTTAAGATTCATCAGTGAACATATAATTTATAATTAGTAAAAAGAAAAAGAAAGGAAAAGAAAAAAATGGAAAATTCCTTCTGGAAGGGGCTTTGCATTGTAGGAAGATGAAGTGGGATACTTACTGGGCATGGGGTGTTATTATGACAGGGCAGATTTTGTTAAAGGGATGATGTGGGGTTGCTAGGAAATCCTTGGGGATAAATTTTGAGCTGGGCCTTGTAACACAGTGGGTATCTAGTCTTTTTGTTTGTTTCCAAACTGAAAACATAGTAACTGAAGTAATAAAGTGGTTATGCATTGAGCATTTTTGAAAAATTCAGGCTGTTGAAAAGCATGATCGTGAAAATCATGCAAGATCTCAGTGCCCATCCCGACCTCCCCTCCGCAGCCACTGTTAATATTTTGATGTATCTTTTCTAAGTTTTTTCTAGCCCATAGCTATTATGTTAAAAAGAATAATAATAATAAAGGACTGTGATGACAAAAGCAGGGGTTTTTCTAAGGTGGATTTCTTTTTCCCGGGACTCCACCATGGCCATCTGTCCATGCCTCCACCTGTTCATCTCTAGATACTCCTGCGGCAGATGGGCTTCCCTGAGTCAGGTGATCAAGGGCCAACAGCTGGGGAGGGAGAGTGATCAGGAAGCCTCTGCCCTTCCCTCCCCTCCCACCTCAGCCCCCTTCTTCTCCAGCCTCCCCCCAGCCTTTCTGCTGCCCACACTCTCACCGCCTGTGGCCCTGCCAGGCATGCTGAGGGGAAGGTCACCCTGCCTGGCCGGGTTCCCGCCCGCCCAGCGCCTGCCTGATTGCTGAATGCCTGCCAAGCGCCTGCCTAATCTGGGGAGAGCTTTAGAAGCCGCCCTAGGGCAGGCTGCTCTTTTGTTTCTGGAATCCAGGCCACTCAGCAGAGGGGCTGGCTTCCTGCACTGCGCTGCTGCGGCCTTCAAGTAGACTTAGGTCAAGAGTGCCTGGGGAGGAATGCAGTCCCTTAGAGCAAAGCCCTTGTAATGAATGCCTTCCCTGCACCCCCTAATTGGGTTAGCGAAGTGATGAGCTGGATTCTCAAACTAAACAAGATAGGCATGCTGCAGTCCTACATTGTTATTTCCATGCCAAAGAATCTCCCTTTTCCCAGTGAGGGGAACAAGCTGAGGCTCAGAGCTGCTAATTCTACTTGGTTTGAGGGCTCTGCAGAGGACACACTGACAGAGGCGCCTCAGCTCAAAGGTAGAAAGCCTCATTGCACATTTCTCAAAGCAGGTTTCTTTGAAAGCCCAAAGAGCCTTTGACAGAGATAGATCAATTCAACTTCTCTGAGACTTGATTCCCCAGCTTGAGGGAAGAGGAAGGGCCACTAGGCTTGCTGAGCTGCTGTTAACACCAAATACTCTACATTTACGGCAGCATGACCCCCATTTCTCAGATAGGGACACTGAGGGTCAGTTCACATGCCCAAGGTTGGTAAATAGTGGAACTAAGATTCCGACCCAGAACTGCCTGACCTCACACTCTGTAGGTATCAAGCTAATCCCCGGTATGTGGGGGCGGGAGGTGAGGTGGTTGGTACAGGGAGTGACTCTGTATTTATTCTTTCTTATTCGATACATATTTATTGAATGTCTGCATCTGTGCCAGCTACATAAATAAGTAAATTTTCGGCCACAAAGAGAAGACTACCAAGAGAATAAGGGGAACCTGATTTGGAATGATGGAGAGGTCAGAGAAGTCTTAGGAAGTGACATTTAAGTCAGTATTTGAGGGACAAACAGAAACAGGGAGAAAGAGCATCCCAGGGAGCCAGTGTTCTAGCTTCAAAATCCTGCCCTCTTGAGACCAGCCCCTTCCAGCACGCTGTACCTACTAACCCCTACTTGCCATATATTGCTATGCATTCCAGTGGTCCATAACTTTTTCTTTTTTCTTTTCTTTGCTTTTTTTTTTTGAGACAGAGTCTCACTCTGTCACCCAGGCTGGAGTGCAGTGGTACAATATTGGCTCACTGCAACCTCTGCTTCCCGGGTTCAAGTGATTCTCGTGCCTCAGCCTCCGTGTAACTGGGACCACAGGTGTGCACCACCACGCCTAGCTAATTTTTGTATTTTTAGTAGAGACGGGGTTTTGCCATGACGGCCAGGCTGGTCTTGAACTCCTGGCCTCAAGCGATCCGCCCGCCTTGGCCTCCCACAGTGCTTGGATTACATGAGCCACTGCACCTGGTCCATAACTTTTTCTTTTATGCACCAATGTCTTTCTTTGATAATCTGCTCAAGGTAAAGGACGCTTCTCCCAGGAACGCGTACAGGAAAGACATTCTTTGTGTTGCCTTGAGTTCTCTTCTCTCACTTGGCTCAAGGGAAAATCTAGAAGGCTTTGAGCTTGGCCAGTTGAGTGGGGAGGGAGGTCAAGACGTTGCCTATCTGACTTGTGTTTGGGGGCTTTGGACTGCACTGATGAAGGCAGCGTGGCCCGGCCAAAGGTCACTTGGCTAAGGCTAATTTCCGGCAGCTGCAGCCCACCAGACACCAAGGATCTATGACTGTGGCTGCTGCTTGTCATGACCCTAAACTTAGAGCCCTGTGCTTAGAGGAAATACCCACGTAGTCTGCAAGCTTGTAGGGGCTGCTGGAAGGTAGGAGCACTGTTGAGAGGAGCTGCCGCCCCACACTGGCTGCTGCTACCAGCTGTCTGGCCTTACCCCAGGAAGAAGCTGGCCAAAAGATCTCTACGCAAGGCTGCTCAGACCAGGCCAATGACCTGCTCTAATCCCTTCAGTTTCTATTGCCCTCAGAGTAGGGCAAGGCAGTTTTCTTAACAGGGCATGCAAGCTGGGCCCCTGCCCACGTTTCCAGCCTGTGTCTAGGCACACCCTGCCTGGCTGGCTGTTTCCCAGATGGGACACTTGTGTGGCTTTGCAGGTGCTGTTTCTCCTAGTGAGAGATCCTTACCTTTCCTGCATCTTCAATAGGTAAATTTTACAACTTGGCTCAATCTGTCTTCTTTGAAGTTCCCACGGACTTGCTATTCTGTAGAGTTGGTCACGACTTCCCTCTGTTGGCCAGGACCTTCTGTATCCACCACTGCAATTCTTTCCTTGCTTTCTTTACTGCCTCTCCCTCCCTCCCCACCCCTTGTGTCTTTCAGCAATTAGTTATTGGGCACCTAACCCTGTTCTCTTCACACTGGGGTGCTGAAGTAACAGTGATGTGCAAAGGAGACCCAGACCTGCCCTCAAGGAGTTTGAACTCCATGGTGGCTGCATAAATTCATCAAACCATGAAGATGAAGAATACACAAGCACATCAGGTCTTTTCCTTAAAGAAGTTAAGCTGGGGCTAAAAGAGCTCCATGACTGATTGATTGATTGATTTTGAGATGGAGTCTCACTCTGTCACCCAAGCTAGAGTGCAGTGGCGCGATCTCAGCTCACTGCAACCTCCACCTACCAGGTTCAAGTGATTCTCCTCCCTCAGCCTTCTGGGTAGCTGGGATTACAGAAGCGTGCCACCATGCCCAGCTAATTCTTGAACTGAGGTCTTGAACTCCTGACCTCAAGTGATCCACCCCCCTTGACCTCCCAAAGTGCTGAGATTACAGGTGTGAGCCGCCATGCCCAGCCGAGCTCCATGACTTAAAAAAAATAAAAATAAAAAAGTTTTCTGGTAAACCCAAGCAATTAAAAAAAAAAGTTGAAAAAAGGGATACTTTGAAAGTCTTCTAATTAAGATCTTTTGCTAGTTAGATAAAGCCCAGGGACTCAGGGACTTCTTGAAACTCAATTTCTTCATATATAAACATAAGGGAGAAGAAGTAATTTATTCAGGCTTTGAGAGCCTTCCATGAGCAAAGCTCTAGGACTGCGAAAAATAGCTGAGTCCTGGTCTCTGAGCTCTCTGGAGGATCAGGCCAGAGGAGAAGTAATCAGTGTGAAATCTCAACTCAAGCCTCACTTTCAGGAGGCAGGCCTCCCTCCCTCCCCTCAGAGACGATGGGGCCTCCCAGAGCATCTGTGGCTTTCTTTTGCAGTATTAGTTCATCACAGTTTGGAATTCTGCAACTGTCTTATTGCTGGATTGCCACCTCTCTCCCTTGTTGGACTGTGGACTCCATGACTGTGGGTGATAACGTCTGTCTTGTTTTTTTATAGCAGCTTTATTGAGATATAATAATTCACATATCATAAAATTCACTTTTATTTTATTTTAATTTTTTTTTGAGACAGGGTCTGGCTCTGTCGTCCAGGCTAGAGTGCAGTGACACAATCTCGGGTCACTGCAGCCTCCTCCTCCTGTGCTCAAGTGATCCTTGCACCTCAGCCTCCTAAGTAACTGGGACTACAGGCACGCACCACCACAACAGGCTAATTTTTTTATCTTTTGTGGAAATGGGGTTTTGCCATGTTGCCCAGGCTAGTCTCAAACTCCTAAACTCAAGCGATCCACCCGCCTCAGCCTCCCAAAGTGCTGGGATTACAGGTGTGAGCCACTGCACCTAGCCAAAATTTAGCTTTTTTAACGTGCAGTCAAGCAACCTAAATGTCCATCAACAGATAAACGGATAAAGAAAATGTGCTACATATACACAGTGGAGTACTATTCAGCCATAAAAAAGAGTGAGATCCTGTCGTTTGCAACATGGATGGAACTGGAGATCATTGTATTAAGTGAAATAAACCAGGCACAGAAAGACAAACTTCACATGTTCTCACTTATTTGTGGAATCTAAAAATCAAAACAATTGAACTCATGGACATAGAGAGTAGAAGGATGGTTACCAAAGGCTGGGAAGGGTAGTGGGGGTTGTGGGGGAGGTGGGGATGGTTAATGGGTACAAAAAATATATAAAGAATGAATAAGACATACTATTTTATTGCACAACGGGGTGAATATAATCAATATCTTAATTGTACATTTCAAAATAACTAAGAGTGTGATTAGATTGTTTGTAACACAAAGGATAAATGCTCGCGGGGATGGATACCCCATTCTCCACGATGTGATTATTTCACATTGCATACCTGTATCAAAACGTCTCCTGTACCCCACAAATCTATATACCTACTATGTACCCACAAAATTAAAAGTAAAAAAATTAAAATACGCAGTTTAGTTGTTTGTATATTCACAGAGCTATACAATCATCACCGCTATCTAATGACAGAACAGCTTTATAACTCCAAAAAGAAACCCCATACCCATTAGCAGTTATTTCCCATTAACTATTACCCCTAACCTCTGGCAACCACTAATCTACTTTCTGTTTGTATGGATTTGCCTATTCTGGACATTTCATATAAATGGAATTATATAATATGTGGCCATTTACGACTAGCTTTTTTCACTTAACATAATGTTTTCAAGATTCACCCCTGCTGTAACATGTGTAATATTCTGTTGTATGGATACATTACATTTTGTTTATCCATTCATCAGTTGATAAGTGTTTGAGTTGTTTCTACTTGGGAACTGTTATGAATGATGCTGCTGTGAGTATTCATATACAAGTTTTTGTGTAGCCATATGTTTTCATTTCTCTTAGGTATATATACATATATATATTCCAAGGACTGGGATGGCTGGGTCACGTAAGAACCCTACGTTTAACATTTTAAGGAATTTCCAGACTGTTTCCCACAGTGGCTGCACCATTTTACTTACCCACCAGCAGTATATGAGGGTTCCAGTTTGCCCCTATCCAGCACTTGTATATACATTTTCAGTTTTGTATTGATTTTTTTTACAACAACCATTCTAATGAGTGTGAGGTGGTATCTTATCAGGGTTTTAATTTGCGTTTCCCTAATGATTAGTAATGTTGGACACCTTTTCATGTGTTTGTTGGTCATTTTTATACTTTCTTTGGAGAACTATCTGGTCAGTTCATTGCCTATTTTTAAATTGGGTTGTTTGCCTTTTTATTGTTGAGCTGTAAGAGTTCTTTGTATGTTCTGGATACAGTCTTTTATTAACACGTGATTTTCAAATATTTTCCTCCATTTTGCAGGTTGTCTTTTTTCTTTCTGGATGGTATCTTTGGAAGCATAAACGTTTTAAGTTTTGAAATTCAACTTATGTATTTTTCCCTTGATGCTTCTTGTTTTAGTGTCATATCTAAGAAACCATTGCCTAATCTAAGGCCATTAAAGATTTCCCCCTGTTTTCTTCTAAGAGTTTTATAGTTGTAAGTCTTAAACGTTTATGTCTGTGTCTATCTTATTCCAGATTGCATCCCCAGTGCCTAGAATAACGCCCAGTGTAGAGAAGGTACTTGATACTTACTGAGTAAAATGAATGAATGAATAGCTCTTGAATGAATGAATGAATGAATGAGCAGATATCCCTTTCTAGTCCTGGATCTGCTGCTAGTTAAGTAAGCCCCAGGGTTAAGAGAGAGGTTTTCTATAGAAGAGGGGCACCAATTTGTTTCGATCTCATCCCGTTGTGAGCCTGCCATAAGTGAGCTTTCACATTCCTTTTCTGCCAACTTATTTCCTGTTTTCCTTCAATTTTACTTCTTTTTAGTTTCCTTCTTTGGCAAAATGTCGCAAAGACATTTCCTAAACAAGTAGTGTCTAGGCTGGGCTTGATGGCTCAGGCCTGTAATCCCAGCGCTTTAGGAGGCCAAGGTGGGAAGGATCGCTTGAGGTCAGGAGTTTGAGACCACCCCAGGCAACATAATGAGACCCCTGTCTCTACAAAAAATACAAAAACAATTAGCTGGGTGCAGTGATGAATGCCTGTAGTCCTAGCTACTTGGGAGGCCAAGGTGGGAGGATTGCTTGAGCCCAGAAGTTCAAGGCTTCTGTGAGCTGTGATTGCACCACTGCACTCCAGCCTGGGTAAGAGGGGGAGACTCCTCTCTTAAACAAACAAACAAATAGTGTCTAATCTTCTTTGATTAAATGGTAAATATGAGAGATACTGCATATAAGAACATTTTTATGTTGTAAAAATCTTTGTTGGTTTGATATCTTTTATTGGTTTTTCTTGAGTTAGACAAATAAAATAAGGTAATGTGGCAGTATATATATTGCAAAGTAGAAGTAAAAGTCATCTAGTCACCTCCCAGGGGTGTGGGACGTATCATGATATCTGAACTTACTTTTAGAAAAAAAATGTATATGCATGTAGAGAGAAAGAAGGCAGATGTCAAAAATTAGGAAATTGAGGTGAAGGGTATTTGGGAGTTCCTTGTACTATTATTTCAACAACTTTTTTAGGTTGATTTTTTTCAAAAACCCGTCTCTCGTAATCCTACCCTCAGAAAGAATTAGATGTGGATCCTGAGAGGTCACAGGTGTGCTAGGCATTTTGCCTACATTTTAAATTTAGTTCTCAGCTCTCGAGGAGCAAACAAAGGTGATGGCAGGTGACCAGGGTCACACAACTTGGCTGAGTAGTGGAACCAGAATTTGGATGTGTTACTTCAGACCAGACCCTAGGGGAAAAAAAAGAATTTGGACTTAGACCTCTGACCCCGATGCCTTTATTCCTTTATGGCCTTGTGTATCTCAAATAGCAAACCTTTCCCATGGGAAGGAATGACTGGCTTCCTCTGTCATCCTCTAGGTCCCTGATACTTTATGAGCCTGTGCTTAGTGAAAGCAGATGGGAGATAGCCCAGGAGGGGCTGCCATCCTGGGACTTGCAGGAAAACTAAGAAGGGTATGGAGGGAATCGTTGCCTCCCATTCAGGCCCTGAGGTCCCATTTCCTGGGACAGCCGAGACTCTCAGGAGGCAGCCCTGACCGTCACCCCTCCGCCCCGCCTGTCCTCCAGGAACTGAAGCTGCCCACCTTCCGAGCCCACTCCCCACTCCTGAAGAGCCGCCGGTTCTTCGTGGACATCCTGACCCTGCTGAGCAGCCACTGCCAGCTCTGCCCTGCAGCCCGGCACCTGGCCGTCTACCTGCTGGACCACTTCATGGATCGCTACAACGTCACCACCTCCAAGCAGCTCTACACCGTGGCCGTCTCCTGCCTCCTGCTTGCAAGTAAGCGAAAACCTACGTCTTCCTCTGCGCTTGTGCGGTCTCCTCCCGCTCAGTGCGCCTGGCTGCTTCCAAATCACTTTACATTTTGACGATCTTTGCACGTCTTATATGTTCATCCTTCACTGAGCGTTTTTTAGCATCAACATTTTTAGATGCAACATTTTTTAGCATCTTTAATGTACCAGACCAAGTGATAAGGATGTTAGCAGCTTGTCTCAATCCACACAGTGGCCCTAGGAGGCAGATACTCTTAGTATACCCCACTTTACAGAGGCACAGAGAGGTGATGAAGCCAGTTTTGGGCTGCCCGGGTAGTATATGGCAGACAAGATTTGAGCCCAGAACTGCCTGGTGCCAGAACCTGTGCCCTCAACCTCCTGTCTCCTGCTTCCTGGTATGGGGGATATGAACGTGCTGGGAGGGGAACCCTAGCAACCACTGTTCATAAGGTGTTTTGAAATGTGACTGCTTGATTTGGACCTAAGCAGGACCCATTGTGTGGTCACCAGGCCTGGGCACAGCCCTCTTGGGGTTTGCACCTTCCAAACAGGCCTCACTAAAAACACAGCGTAGCTTTGACCATCTGTCTGTCTGCCTTGGTAGAGATTACTGTATTAATTCGCTGCTACTCGGATGATCTCCTTAAAACACAGTTCTGCCATGCCACCCTTCCACTTAACATCACCCCATGGTTTACTGGCAGTCTTAGGATAAAGACCAACCCTTGAGTTCCTGCCTCTTTGCCCTGTGCCTTTCTCCTCATCACTTCCTGGGTTCCAGCCACACTGGCCAAGCCCCCTCTTGTCATAGAGCTTTGCACATGCTGTTCCCTCTACCTGGATTGCTTCTCGCTCCCTCCCGCTGCCCACCTGGTTCTGGGTAAACATCACCGAGGCTCTAGATCCCTGTGAAAACCTTCCCCCACTGCCCTCAGCAGGTGAGGTCTCCCAAGTATGCAGACCCTCAGCGTTATATGCTTTGAATGAACAACCACCACCCCCCATGGATAGCAAGTTTCAGGGATGGAAAGGAGCTTGGCACATAGTAAGACCTCAAAAATAATTTGTGTAATCAATGAAACTAATGGAGCTAATGGTTCCTTGAGAGCCAGGCCTCTACACTTCTATAGGTTGCCCTAATGCAGAGGAATGGAATGCCCCAGAGGCCTCAGGCTCAAAGTGGCCAGGTACAATTAGGACATTTCTTTGACATCTGGTATTTTATCCTTGACAGTCAGATTTTACATTCTCTTCTGAGATATGTTTGTGTCCTATTTCATTATTCATTTCCCCTCCCTGCCCCTCCATCCTTCATCCTGCTTGGTGCTGCAGGACTATGGCACCCACTTTCTCCTGTAGCTTTGTCTGCTTTTGGCAGGCTTCCATAAACCCCATGGGCACGATCACCCAGTTCCGGAAGCACAGATTTAGAGTTTTCAGAATTCTGTCTCGTTTTCCACGCTGGCACCTTTTACCTGCTGTTGTTCGTGATCCCATTGGCTGCTTTAGGCTCATAGCCCCACATTTGGTGATTTTTCTCTACCTTTGGCCAACTGGATTCCCTTGTTACACATGCGAGCCAGTCTTGCTGGGTGTCCAGCCTGTCTCAGCACCCCAAATCAACGTGCAGCCCCCTTTCGTCTGCGGGGCTTGTGAAACATCTCCGGCTGTGGAGGGCACACTGGGCATCGTATTTCAAGCAGCACAGGAGAAATTTGCGCCACGGCCTTTGGCCTGCTGCTGTCTGTGATCTATGGGCTGCATTGCGGCCTGCTGGGGGCAGGGGACTTATATTTCCATGGGGCCATGGAAGCTCTCCCCGAGTGTCTGTCTGGGGAGGTGGGATGTGAGGCACACACTGGAGACTCCTTTGTGCTGCTGCCGCCTTGGCGGAGAGAGGGGATGTTTCAGACGGAGAGGCAGACGCCCCCACCCACGTGTCTGAGGGCAGCACAGCCTCGGGCAGCAGGAACGGATTTTTCAGGACACCTGCCATATGCTGCAGAGACCAGAGGGAAGAAAAGTTTCCATGACAGCCTGAAATCCTATTCTTCCCTCCTCCCCTCTCCCCAGGCCATTGTGGGCCACAAGGGGGATCCCCTTGCCTCGGGAAGTTTGGAGATCTGCTAATTTGGTACCAAATTATTCTGAGATAAGAAGAGCTGGGGTTCTTGCCCCCCCACCTGTCAATCTCAGGTTTTTAAATCTGCTTCCAGATAGACAGGAAGGCCAGGCGCGGTGGCTCACACCTATAATCCCAACACCTTGGGAGGCAGAGGCAGGTGGATCACCTGAGGTCAGGAGTTCGAGATCAGCCCAGCCAACATGATGAAACCTTGTCTCTCCTAAAAATACAAAAATATTAGCCAGGCCAGTCGGATAACCTGAGGTCAGAAGTTTGAGACCAGCCTGACTAACATGGAGAAACCCCATCTCTACTAAAAATACAAAATTAGCTGGGCATGGTGGTGCATGCCTGTAATCCCAGCTACTCAGGAAGCTGAGGCAGCAGAATCGCTTGAACCCAGGAGGCAGAGGTTGCAGTGAGCCGAGATCATGCCATTGCATTCCAGCCTGGGCAACAAGAACAAAACCCCATCTCAGAAAAAAAAAAACAATTAGCCAGGCGCGATGGGCGCTTGTAATCCCAGCTATTCAGGAGGCTGAGGCAGGAGAATTGCTTGAACCCGGGACAGGGAGGTTGCAGTGAGCCAAGATGGCGCCATTGCACTCCAGGCTGGGCAACAAGAGCAAAACTCCATCTCAAAAAAAAAAAAAAAAACAGACAGGAAGCAGAGATGGGATTTTCTCACCTACCTACAGCCCCTTCTGCCCCGTCCAACAGGGCTCAGCCAGGGACCCATGTCTGCGGGCCACAGGAGGAGGCAGAAGAAGCGAGAGCATTTCGTCATTCCACAGTGGACATGTGGCAAAGACACCCTCTCTCCCTCAGAGTTCATTGTTTGCGTCTCCTACCTTAACACAGGATAGAACTCTACCATAAATATAGTATAGAGATCACTAAACAGTAAATGAAGTTGAGCCTCCCTCTTCTTTAATCTTTCATCTTATACGGCACCCCTCCTGCAATGTCTTTTTGTTCTTCCTGTTGTTTAATTAAAAGGATAATTTGACAACGTGGAAATCCCACAACTTCCAGGTGAGTTGGCTTTGGCAGTGCCCCTGAATCATCGGCATCACAGCGGCTGTGGCTTCCTTCCTTACTGTTCTTTCTACATGCTGGACCCCATGCCAGGCACTTTACACACATCACACGGATCCTCACGACCAGCCTATGCGGTCGTGCTGTCACCCGCCCCTTTTATAGGTTCAGAGAGGCCACGAAACTTGCCCAACTTGTAGTGTGGGGTTGTGTGTGTGGGTTTTTTGTTGTTGTTGTTTGTTTGTTTGTTTTTGTAAAGAAAAATACAACCGGGCACGGTGGCTCACACCTGTAATCCCAGCACTTTGGGAGGCTGAGGCAGGCAGATCCCTTGAGGCCAGCAGTTCAAGACCAGCCTGGCCAACATGGAGAAACCGTCTCTACTAAAAAGAAAAACCCACAAAAATTAGCTGGGTGTTGGTGGCTCATGCCTGTAGTCTCAGCTACATGGGAGGCTGAGGCTGGAGAATTGCTTGAGCCTGGGAAGCAGAGGTTACAGTGAGCTGAGATCATTGCCACTGCACTCCAGCCTGGGTGACAGAACAAGACCCTGTCTCAAAAAAGAAAAAAAAAAAGAGAAAGATAAAATTCATGCCACAACATAAAATTCAGGATTTTAACCATTTTCAAGTGTACAGTTGAGTGGTGTTTAGCACCTTCACGCTCTACTTCCAGAACATTTTTATCACCTTAAAAGGAAACTTCGTATGCATTAAGCAGTCACTTGCCGTTTCTTCCTACCCCCCAGCTCTGGCAGCCACTAATCTGCTTTCTGTCTGTATGGATTCGTCTATTCTGGCTATTTTATATAAAGGGGATTATACAATATGTGACCATTTGTGTCTAGCATTGTTCTCTTCATACAGAATTTTGAAGGATCATCCATGTTGCAACACGTATCAGTACTTCATTTCTTTTTTTTTTTCTTTTTCTTTTTTTTTTTTTGAGACGGAGTTTCGCTCTTATCGCCCAGGCTGAAGTGCAATGGCACGATCTCAGCTCATTGCAACCTCCACCTCCCAGGTTCAAGCAATTCTCCTGCTTCAGCGCCCCGCCCCCCACCCACACCGCCCCAAGTAGCTGAGACTACAGGTATGTCCCACTATGCCCGGCTAATTTTGTATCCTTAGTAGAGACAAGGTTTCCCCATGTTGGCCAGGTTAGTCTCGAACTCCTGACCTCAGGTGATTCACCCGCCTCGGCCCCGCAAAGTGCTGGGGTTACAGGCGTGAGCCACAGTGCCCAGCCTTCATTTCTTTTTATGACTGAATAATATTCCATTGTATATCCCACAGTGTGTTTATCCAGTCATCTGTTGATGGATGTTTAGGTTGTTTTCACCTTTTGGCTATTGTGAACAGCGCTGCAGTGAATATTCGGGTACCAGTTATATTTGAACACTGGTTTCTAATTCTTTTGGGTATATGCCTGTGGGTTGGATTATGGGTCATGTGGTAATTTTATGTTGGACTTTTTGAGACACCTTGGAGTTTTGCTTTTGCTTGGTGGTTGCTGCCTGGAGATGACTGCAGTGTTGAGTCTTTGGCCCCAGGGCATGGACCAGCCTGAGGAGGGAGGGAGGGTGGGTTGGGGAGAAAGCCAGGAGGGCAAGAGGTGACCTTTTGCTAGGGTAGCTAGGCCTTAACTGTAAGACCTTATTATTTTGCACAAGAAGTGTGAGATACGTTTTTACTTTTAAAAACCTGAAAGAATTTAGCCAGGTGTGGTGGCACGTGCTTATAGTCCCAGCTACTTGGGAGGCTGAGGTGGGAGGAACTCTTGAGCCCAGGAGGTGGAGGTTGAAGTGAGCTGAGATCTTGACACTGCACTCCAGCCTGGGCCACAGAGCCAGACCCTATCTCAAAACAAACAAACACAAAAAACCTGAAAGGTACAGAAGTACCTAGTGCGAAAAATTAGTTTCTCCCCTTTGCTCACAGTCCCACTCCCACAGTTTTGTGTGAATCCTTCCAGACCTCAGCCAGGCGCGGTGGCTCACGCCTGTAATCCCAGCACTTTAGGAGGCCAAGGCGGGCAGATCACTTGAGATCAGAAGTTCAAGACCAGCCTGGCCAACATGGTGAAACCCCCTCTCTACTAAAAATTCCAAAAATTAACCAGGCATGGTGGCACGCACCTGTAATCCCACCTACTCAGGAGGCTGAGGTGGAAGAATTGCTTGAACCTGGGAGGCAGAGGTTTCAGTGAGCCAAGATTGCACCACTGCACCCCAGCCTAGGCCACAGGGCAAGACTCTGTCTCAAAAAAAAAAAAAAAAAAAAACACGAATCCTTCCAAACCTAGATGTGTTTTCATAACTGGGAAAATTTATTTTCATTTATGGGGGGGAAAATGAATCATAGATTACACCCCTACACACTACCCAGTGAACAAAACTGCCAGATTCCCTCTCTTCCTTCCTTTTCCATTCTTCCTTTTTCTTCCCCATCTAATTGCAATTCCATCGTACTTTTTCTGTTTTCTTTCACTGTCACTTCCGGACCCTGAGCCTGAGCCTGTCCCTGAGAAAACAAGGTTTCTCACTGGTGAGTGGTTTTCCTCTGTCCTCTGAGCCCCTCCTGCCCCTGGCCCACTGCCTGTTGTCTGTGAAAAGCAGTGGAAGGTGAGGCTGATAGATCTGACTGTTACAGTAAAGTTCTGACTTCTGGTTTCTGTAAGTGGGGCCACATCCTGTGCTGACCTTCGTGCTGGCCCGTGTCCTCCTCCCTAGGAGAGAGAAGTGTCTGGCAGGAGGTGGTCGCATGGCCTTTCTTTCAGGGTGGTGGGAAAGCCCCCGTCTCTGGCTCTGGTCCTCCTGCAGAGCAGGGTCCCTTAGCTCTGTGAGTCAGTCATGCTGTGCTGAGCTTACCTGTGAAAAGGCCCATCTCCTTACTACAGATTGTTTTTTTTGAGACGAGGTCTCACTCTGTCACCTAGGCTGGAGTGCAGTGGCGTGATCTTGGCTCATTGCAACCTCTGCCTCCTGGGTTCAGGTGAGTCTCATGCTTCAGCCTCCCGAGTAGCTGGGATTACAGGCACACACCACCACATCCAGCTCATTTTTTTATTTTTAGTAGAAACGGGGTTTCACCATGTTGGCCAGGCTAGTCTCAAACACCTGACCTCAAATGATCTGCCTGCCTCGGCCTCCCAAAGTGCTGGGATTACAAACGTGAGCCACCACACCTGGCCCTTACTATAGATTTTTAAAATTACAATTATTATACTCACTTGTAAAGTGAGATCCAAAGAATAAAATAAAAATCCTTTTCCCAATCCCAGGCAACCCCTGGGAACAGTTTCTTCTGAATTTGATCTGGTGTATTTTTCTGGAATTGTTCCATGGATATACAAACACAGTTGATTCTCATTACGGATTCTGTTCTTGCGAATTTGCCTACTTGCTAACACTCTTTTGTAGGCCGGGTGCAGTGGCTCACGCCTGTAATCCCAGCACTTTGGGAGGCCGAGGTGGGTGGATCACCTGAGGTCAGAAGTTCGAGACCAGCCTGGCCAACATGGGGAAACCCCTTCTCTACTAAAAATACAAAAAAATTAGCTGGTTGTGGTGGTGGGCACCTGTAGTCCCAGCTACTCGGGAGGCTGAGGGAGGAGAATTGCTTGAACCTGGGAGGCAGAGGTTGCAGTGAGCCAAGATCGCGCCACTGTACCACAGCTTGGATGACAGAGTGAGACTCTGTCTCAAAAAAAAAAAAAAAAAAAAAGTGGCACTTTCGTGGTGCTTCGCAAACACGCACAGAGCTGTGCATCCCATATGGATTGACCCATACCCATATTCCAAGCTGAGACCCAGTAAGAAGCACTCTGCCTTCTTCTTTCACCTCTCACACTGTAAACAAATGTGTTTTTAGTGGACTTAGTGCCACATTTTTCATATTTTTGTGCTTTTTGTTGGTGATTTTGGTGTCAACAAGTCTCCAAGAATAGAGCTGAAGTGCTGTCTAGAGCTCCCAAGGTCAAGAAGGCTGTGATGTGCCTTGTAGAAAAAAGCCTCTGTTAGAGAAGCTGTGTTCAGGCAGAAGTTATAATGCTGTTGGCCATGAGTTCAATATTAATGAATTAATGCATTAAACAAATACACAACACAAAGTTATAGGCTGATCAGTTGATGAAATGTTGTGATCAGAGCCTTGCAGGAACCTAACCTTGTACGTTTCCCTAGGAGCAGTGGTTCAGTATTCACTAATTCAGTGTTCACAATGGCTTTATAGAGCATAACTGACATGAATAACAAGAATTGACCAGATATATTTACACAGCTGGGTTACTGCTAAAGGTGCTTTCTTCATAGTATGTTAGGGTACCTCTTTTTCCATCAGCGCTTGTGGATTTACTTCACTCTTTTTATTGACTGCAAAGTCCTTTGTTTTATAAACACTGTCATTTATGTAATGATTTCTCTATTTTTGGACATTCAGGTTGCCATCTGTTTTTTTCACTGCTGTACACAATATGACAGTGACTGGCTTTTTCCCTGTATCTTTGCAAACTTACATGAGTCTGTCTGTAAGATAAATTCCCAGAGGTGGAATTGTTTTGGTCAACAGGTAGGTACACTGAAGATTTTGATAAGTAGTGCCAAATTGCCTTACGGAAGTTTTAACTCAACCAACAGCTGATGAGACCCGTTTTTCCCTAAATTTAACTTCATTTGTGGGAGCCTTTGGAACTGTTAGCATTGGTGGTACAGTGGTGAGCACAGCTGCCTTCCAGAAAAACATTTATTTGACTTACTCTCTACCTAAACAATAAACTATAAAAGAACAAGCAATGTCTCTTCTCCATCCTGGCCCCTCACCCGTGTCCACTTGGGGCTTCTCTTCTGTGCTCCCAGCCACGAGAGCCTTTGCCCTGCATTTCTGCCTTTCCCTATCCAGGAAGCACAGACAAGGAATCCTTTCCAGACTGATTGCTTTTAGTGCCTGTTAAGCCTCATGTCTTAGGGCAGATACCACTAAAAGCTTTTGCCTGCCAGGTACCTGCAGTGGGGCTTCAGGAGATTCTAGGAGAGGCCTGTCTTCCTCCCAGTAAACCAGCATCACTCCCCTTTGCATCCTCCATCCCCCACTCACCCCTGCTTTGATTACTTGGCAACTGTTGCTTCTGAAAAGCAGCTTCTTTGACAACAAGGCAGGGGACGGGATGGGGTCTCCCCACTGGAGATTTCAGAAACTTGAAAGCAGTCTTAATCCTTTCTGGTCGACAAGGATGAATGAATATGCTGCTTCCTAGCCTGGAGAAGTTAAACACATCAGCTCTCCCCAAAACTGGGAATGCTTGAGATGCCTCCACAGCTCTAATTGTAGGCAGCAGCTGCAAATGGGGCAATATTTCCAGGTGGTCTTTTTCAGGGGTGTATTTCTGACATAACATGAGATTTATTGATAGAATTAAACCTAAATCTGCAAGGAAACGTGGCAACGCCCTTGCAGGAGATAATTTAATAGCTCCCTACATCTCATGCAAGAGTGGTCAGGAGGAAACTCCATTTCCTCCCTGACGTGGAGAGCATTTGAAATGCTTGAGCCTTTCAATGTTTGAACATTTCAGGAATCAGAACAGGTCTTACATTTGATGTGTGCAATTAAAGTGACTATTGCTTATCTTTCTTCCAAAACACTGCCATGACATCAATGGTGCTTCTCTAATCAGTGACGTTTGCGTGGTGGCCACGCGGCACAGGGCAACTGGAAAAGGTGGTCTGTCACATTAGTGAGGGCCATGCTGAGCAAATCTGGGCACGGGGCTCGAATGTCACAGCACAGTGAGCGGAGGACATGGTGATTTTCCATTTCCTGTTCCCATCTCTGCAGACTGGCAGGCTTAGAGCTGTTTCAGGGGAGGGATTTTGTGTAAACTGCCTGTCAGACAGCTGGCTGGGCCGGAAGCTCTTAAATTGTTCAATTTGCCTTAGCAAGTTTAACACCCAGACCTGTTTGTCCAGGGCCTAACTTTCTGGGCTCTGCATGGTTTTTTTTTAATTTTAATTTTATTTTTGTTTTCCGGGAGTGGGGGTTGTATTTCAAGCTGCACGAATTAATTGAACATGCGGTGTTCAGGAGCCCCTGATCGCAGCAGCCCACCTCTCACCACCCAGGCACTTACCTGTCAGTATTGTCGGTTGTGATAGCTAGCACTGGCAGGGCAGCTTTGGTTGATTTTGAAATCCATTTCAGACTCGAAGGAGGTATGTTGGCCTATTCTATCCCTTGGTGCTAAGATTAGAGATTATTTTTATGTGTGGAGCATTTACCTGGATTTTTGAGATTGTCTTCAAGGAGTGTGTGTTGCCTCCCTCCACCTCCTAAATCTTAATTTTAATTACAAGCATTGTGGTGTCTAGACAGGAAAAGTCTCTCTTTGTCACCGACATAGTGAGGTTTCTGGGACTTTTCTAGGAAAGTCTGATGCCTCCCGACTTGTAGGTACTTGTAAAACAGGTTCATGCCGAGATATTCTTGGACTGGAGCAGACCTACGTTCTGGAATGTTCTCTGGCAGTTATTCTGCTAGCTCTGGCTTCTAGATTCCCAGCAGCAGGGTCTTGCCTTCTGAGGAGTTTAAAGTGTTTTTTATCAGCAGGAGAGTAATATTTGTTCCTGTAGAAAACCAGAAGATGGGAAAAAATAAAAATAACAAAATAAAAATCACTCGTAATCTCACTACATTTCTCTTTTCTATAATCGGAACCTGGGGGTGGAGGGTAAATCCTAGCCTCAGTGGTGATGGGATCGTTAATGTTTATTGAGTGTTTATTTATTTTTATTTATCTTTTTGAGGCAGGATCTCACTCTGTCACTCAGGCTGGAGTACAGTAGCATGATCACGGCTCCCTGCACCTCAGCCTCCCAGTACCTGGGACCACAGGTGCGTCCACACCACCAGGCCCTGCTAATTTTTTTTTTTTTCGAGACACCATTTTGCTCTGTCACCCAGGCTGGTGTGCAGTGGTGCAATTTCGGCTCACCGCAACCTCCGCCTCCCAGGTTCAAATGATTCTCCTGCCACAGCCTCCTGAGTAGCTGAGATTACAGGTGCCCACCACCTCACCCAGCTAATTTTTGTATTTTTAGTAGAGACAGGGTTTCACCATATTGGTCAGGCTGGTCTTGAACTCCTGGCCTCAAGTGATCTGCCCGCCCTGGCCTCCCAAAGTGCTGGGATTACAGGCGTGAGCCACTGCGCCCAGACTTTTTTTTTTTTTTTTTTTTTTTGGTAGAGACAAGGTTTTGCCATGTTGCCCAGGCTGGTCTCTAACTTGTGTGCTCAAGCGGTCCACCAGCCTCGGCCTCCCAAAGTGCTGGGATTATAGGCATGAGTCACTGTGCCCAGCCTATATGTCATACAGTGTTCTGAATTTTTTACACAGATTTACTAATTTAATCCTCAAAACAATTCTATAAGGTAGGCTGTAGTTGTATTTTCCGCAAGTATCAGAGGAAGAATCCGAGGCCCAGTAAGTTAGGACACTTCCCTAAAAGCATACAGCTAGGATGTGCCTAGTAATGGGGACACAGGTTGTCACCTTGGGGTTGACTCAGTGGTTCTCAGCCACTGTACAACTATGGCCCTAGTTGTACAGCCAGACCACGTCCTTCCTTGGCTGTGCCAGGAAGACTCAGGTCAGAACACGGAGAGATTGCTGGGAGACTCCTGGGCACACTTCCTTCTGAGCCAGCAGAGCAGCATTTGTGCTGACCCCGATGAAAACATCAGCCCTTAGGACCAGCTCTTGTATCTGGAAGCATCTCCCCTCTGAACCACAAGGGCGGTACCCAAGATGGCCTCTCCTTTTCCTTCTCCCTGTTCCCCGCACGGGTCGGAACAAAGGATCAGGGTCCCCAGTGCCCACACATTCAGCGCAGCAGCCCCATCAGACCTGGGCCAGAGGCAGCCCCTGGTGAGTTAGGAGTGAGCTTTCTTTAAAGCAGTGACACCGAAACCTTCTTTCGTGACAGGAGATAACTCCTATCCTCCGTACGAGGACAGAAGCACTTGTGGGATGCAGGCCCCAGATGCCAGCTATTCGGGTGACAAATGGCCCCCACCCCGCAGGCCCTGCTTTCAGTCAGTGACACTTATTTGGGTCACGTGTAAAGCGGAGCACAAAGGAACCAGGGATTGCCTGAGGCCGCGGTGTGATGTCATCACAGCAGTTTCTCCTTCCTGACACAGGGAAGTCCTCCCAGCAAGAAGGGAAGCCCGTGGGTGACCCAGCTGGCCGAATGCCACCTCTGACCTAGAAGGCATTTTCACAATTTCCTCCTAAAGAAAACAACCACCCACAACCTCACCTCTGGTCTCTTTTTAAAACTGGGCTCAGGAATTGATTCAGCCTGTCAGAAATGGGCTTGCTTTCATTCTTTCATCCATCCATCCTTCCATCCATTCGTTGATTATTTATCAAGGCCTACTCTGTGCCAGAGACTGGAGATGCAGCCCTGCTCTTGAGAGAGGAAGGAGAAGAAGAGAGCTTTTTCTTGATTTCCTGAGGGAGAAAGGAAGCTCAGCCAGGCAGGGTACCCAGATCCACCTTCACACCAGGTCTACCCAGCGGACTTTGGAAGCCCAGGAATGGCTGGTGTTGGAGGCCTGTTTCTCCAGGATGTTTCCTAACTACAGGATCAGAAATGGGCCAGAGATCTTGGAGGCAGCTACAGCAGGTCCTTAAGGGGACTTAAGGGGAGGCTACCTGGCCTCCAACCCCTGTGGTCCTCTCAGCTTTCTCCCTTCCTTGAGCACCACTGAAGCACCCTCTTACAGATGAAGGGTTTTCTTGCTTTGTCCCTGGCTTTCTCTCTCCCCCACACCAAATCTCATCCAGAAACCAAACCACTGTCATTGTAGCTATGACTGTCATTACAGGGCTGGCTCTGAATTGAGCACAAGTTTACAAAGGGCGCTGTTCTAAGCACACTAAGCCATCATGTCACCCTCACCACAATTCTATCTACTTGTCTTCTTCCCATTTCACAGATGAGGAAACACAGGTCCAAGAAGTTGTGACTTACCCCAGACCACATGGCTAGTAAGTGGCTGCCACTCCGTAGAATCCAGGACAGTCATCATCAGAGTGTGGGCACTGCCCGCTGCACTGCCTTACACAGTAAAAACAGCCTGCCAGAGCATGGTGCCCTCAGAGTAGTTTCACACCCTCTCCATCAATTGCTCAAAATCTGTCTCCCCTGGTTCCTCAGAAAGACGCTTGTCTGCTGGGCGTATGAGCAGTGCCTTTTTTTGCAAAGAGTAGGAAGCACCTTTCTTGCCTTCAATAACTGCAAGAAGTCAAAGAGAGTTTCTGTTTTTTAAAAAAAGTCAGGCTGGGGAGCACCTTTAGTACAAAAAGTTTCCTGTTAGCCACTCCTTTGACTTAAATGCTATCATTGGAAGAAAAAACTAAGTCCTGTTGATCATATAGCTCTTTAGTGGAAAGGCTCTGGAATTAAATTGCTAAGTAGCATAAGCAAAGGAGAGGTTGAAGTCAAGAGAATTTGTGGAAGGGCCAAGCATGGTGGTGCATGCCTGTAATCCCAGCACTTTGGGAAGCTGAAGCAGGAAGATCACTTGAGCCCAGGAGTTCAGGACCAGCCTGGGCAACATAGTGAGACACTATCTCTTCAACAAGTAAACAATTTTTTTAAAATTTTTCAAAATTAAGAGTATTTGTGGAGAACAGGGTGGTTAGATGGGGTGAAGCTGAAACTAGCCTGACACATCCATAGAAGTTCCTCCACCCAGATAGATACACTTATTATGGAGCTTACAGGATTGCAGGGGGCCTTGTGACTGTATATAAGGTTTCCTGCTTTTGATGTAAAAAGCTCGGGACTTTGGAATCATTTATTCATTCATTTTTTAAAATACACAAAAGCTATTATTAATTTTATGCTAGAGGCTGTGCTAGGTGAACAGGATCTGTGGTGTTCTGCAAAACAGATTTGTTCCCTACCCTCATGGAGCAGACAGACTTTTAAATGCTGCTTTGTCCCTTATCAGCTGGGAGATCGGGGTAACTCAACCTTTCTGAGCTTCTGTTTCCATGTGGGAAACACCCCCAACCTCCCAGGGTCGTTGCCAGAATCAGCTGAGAGCATCTGTTAAGGGCACAGCAAGCACAGTTCACAGACCCCCTAGCCCACCCAACCCTGCAGTAAATAGATGTGTGGTCCAGGGTCTGCCAGCACATTTGATGCCTGCTGTGCGTTGGGCCTCGGGATGCAGCAGAGAACCAAATGCCAAACGAAGCTCCCCGCCCTCCCAGAGCTCACATCCTGGTGTGTGGATTCTCTGCCTCTTGCTACCCAGTGGATTCTCTGCCTCTTGCAACCCAACTGGGTTACCTGGGAAAAGTCTCACCCTGGGGGAGGGGGACATCTGGGAAAGGCCTTGGACGTAACACTCACTCCCCTTTCTTCCTCCCTGACTGTGAGCCTTGAAATCACCAGCAGGAGGTCAGAGTTCAAGGTCACAGTCCTGAGGAAAGGAAGCTGTAACGACTCCAGTCCACTCCATGCATTCCAGCACAGCGTGGACTGTGGAGTTGGGTAAGGGTAGGGGAGCCTTTTCTTGGGCCTTTTTCAGCCCCTTTTTCAGAACCTGTAAGAAAATATTTCTAGCTAACAGGACTTGAGAAGATCCTGGGTCTGGAGTGCAAAGAATACTGTGTTCAATAAATAATACAGCAGCTGCTACCATTTATAGAGCACCTCCCACATGCCCGTCATGTTACCTGGGACACTCCTTGCACCCTCCCTACTGCCCTATGAGGTGTGGGTTTCCAGGTGATTGCCCAAGATCACACAAATGATACCAGGAGTGAGGATGGGAAACTGGCACTTGAGCCCCTGCCCTGCCCCTGCTCCAGGACATTCCTGCCTGTTTCTGGTGGGGACCTCCCCCAGAATCCTGGCTGTCCCTGGTCACACCGGCTCCAAGGCCATAAATAAAGCTGGTAGAAGTTCTGCCTTTTCTGGGGCTACTTTTCTCCACTCCAGGAAGGAAGAATCTGAGGGGAAAAAAGCATTAGCATCAGAAAGGTCTCTATTGAGCCTGGCCCTGCGTGGGCTTCCACCCCTGGGACGCTGGCCTCCCTTGCCAGCAAAGGCTGCAAAGCTGGGAAAAAGCCCTTTCAGCCAGAGCTTTCTCTTTCCTCTTCTGTCCCTGCCACCTGACTGCATAGCACTGCCCACATGCACCTGGGAAGATAGATGTCAGGCCCCACCTGGGAAAAGGCAAGGCCTGGGTACCACTGGGCGGTCCTTGATCTCTCTGACCCGCCAGCCCCATCTTTCCTTTATCATCAGCACCTGCAGGGTAGGCTGGTGGCTGCTGGAGGGGCATGGGGATAGCTATGGGGTCTCAACTTCTGATAAAAGTCTGGTTCTCATTCTCAGATAAAATGAGGAAGATATTTTTTAATAGGAGAGCGGCCATTCCTGTGGAAGAATAGCTTTGCTTGTTTTTAAAGGCATTGCATTTCTTTTTTTTTTTTTTTTTCCCCTGGAGACGGAGTCTCGCTCTGTCGCCCGGGCTAGAGTGCAGTGCCGCGATCTTGGCTCATGGCAACCTCTGCCTCTGGGGTTCAAGCAATTCTGCCTCAGCCTCCTGAGTAGCTGGGATTACAGGCATGCACCACCACACCCAGCTGATTTTTGTATTTTAGTAGAGACAGGGCTTCACCATGTTGGCCAGGCTGGGGCATTGCATTTCCTTTTTTTTTTTTTTGAGATGGAGTCTCACTCTGTTTCCCAGGATGGAGTGCAGTAGCGTGGTCTTGGCTCACTGCAACCTTCGCTGCCCAGGTTCAAGCGATTCTGCCTTAGCCTCCCGAGTAGCTGGGACTACAGGCGCACACTACCACACCTGGGTAATTTTTAAATTTTTTTGGTAGAGACAGGGTTTCACTATATTGGACAGGCTGGTCTTGAACTTCTGACCTCGTGATCCGCCCGCTTCGGTCTCCCGAAGTGCTGGGATTACAGGCGTGAGCCACCACGCCTGGCCGGCATTGCATTTCTTTAGGGAAGAAAAGTAGCCAGCTGTGGCTTTAAAACCTGTTTCTCTTTAGCCAGGAAACTTTGGCCTCATCTCTGAGCCTGGGTTAAGCACCTGAAAGAGCAGCAGGTAGCCCTGAATGGGTCCGTCAGTAGGCATCTTCCCACGCGTGAAGGACTTTTGGGGGCATTCATGGGGCACAGTGCAGAACACGGTCTGTCTAGTTGGGGGTGGGCCGCGCTCAAGCCTGGGCAACAGGAATGAGGCAATGCTGAATTTGTACAGAACCTTGTTCTGTGCTGGTTACCTTTTTGTTTTAAGTTTTCGGGCTTTTTTAAAGGCAGTGTAAATGCTGATGACTGTTGGCACTGGGTAATAACATTCAAGGGAGTTCATTATAGTAACATTTCTCTCTCTCTTTTCGTATATTTAAAATTTTCTAAAACGAAATGGCTTTTTAAGCAATTAAAAATAACTGCTCCTCTTGGCACTAATTCAGAAGAGTCAGGAATCCTGTTTGGTCTGCCTTGAGGCTTGATTGCCAGGACAGTAGGTAGAAGATAAGCCAGTCTTCAGAGTGGTCACCTTCATAGAGAAAGAAAGTAGAATGTGCTTGCCAAGGACTCGGGAGAGGGGGGACCTAGGAATTATTGTTTAATGGGGACAGAGTTTCAGCAGGATGAAAAGAGTTCTGGAGAGGGATGGTGGTGATGGCTGCCTGTCATTGTGAGTGTCCATATAATGTCACTGAACTGTACAGTGAAAAATGATAAACTTTATATTATGTGTTGTCGTAAGTTTTTTCTAATTAAAAAAAAAAAAAAAGCCAGTCTGTAAGCTGGATCCACAGCATCTTGCCACCACGGCCTCATCTGTGGTTAAGCATGTAGGCCACATGGATGGATGCATGGTGATCCTCACTGCCACGAATTGCCCAGGAGCTCTGTGTGCCAGCCTCAGGAAGTGGTGTTAGGGATCAGCCAGCCACATGCAGAAAGGAGGGCGCATAAGAGGTATCACTTACAGGCACCACCGTCACCACCAACACTAGGGGTACACGTGCGTCTGCCTGGCCTCCGAGAGCCAGAGAAGTGCTTCACTAGGTTTAGAATGCTTTTTAATCTTAGAAATATGTTGATAGTGACTAGGCACAGTGGCTAATGCCTGTAATCCCAACACTTTGGGAGGCCGGGGCGGGCAAATCACTTGAGCCCAGGATTTCGACCAGCCTGGGCTCTACTAAAATTACAAAAATTAGCCAGGTGTGGTGGCGTGTGCCTATATACCTAGGTACTCAGGAGGCTGAGGTGGGAGGGTCACCTGAACCCAGGAAGTTGAAGATATGGTGAGCCGAGATTGAGCTACTTGCACTCCAGCTTGTGCGACAGGAGTGAGACCCTATCTCAAAAAAAAAAAAAAAAAAAAAAAAAAGAAGAGGTTGATAGGGCTCCTGCTGTTCCAATTTAGGACAATGTGAACATCAAAAAAGAAAAATGTAGTTGGAATGATATGATTTTTAAAACTTCCTTTTCAACCCCCAGTATAATAATTTATTCAGAAAAGGATCATCCATGGATGCAAAGCCATTGAGCTAAAGGTTGTTGAGAAACAGGATATTCACAAAGTGTGCCCTCCCAGATTACTTATTAATTTCCCAGGGAAGCTGGTACCTTGAACTGGAGCAGTCTCGTGTCACCACCTTAATCAAGTGATCTAACATAGGCCAGGACAAAGTGACGTTGCCTAGGACTCCTGCTATGGTCCAGTGGGTGAGAAGGACAGAACAGCTTCTGTCATTTGCTTGCCTGTACTGTTTGACCTGCATCTAATTGTGAGGAAACAATCAGGCAGATCCAGAATGTGGAGCATTTTACAAGACAACTGGCCTAGATTCTCCCAGAGTCAGTGTCATGAAAAGCAAACGAAACAAGGGGACTTCAGCGGTAATAGACTCCGTGTGTGAACCTAGTTTGGATTCTGGATCCAAAAACACAAAACAAAGGTTATAAAAGGCATTTTTAGGACCCCTGGAGAAAGTCAGATGTGGACTGAATATTAGAAAATGTGATTGCATTAATGTTCATGTCTTAGAAATGCTAATAACATTACAATTTGTAGGAAAATGACCTCAGGAACGGATGCTGAAGTGTTCGGGGTGGCATGTCATGTCTGCAACTTGGCTAGAAATGGTCCAACAAAACCAGTATTTACAGACAGAATACACCTAGACAGAGCACACATGGATCAGGGTCAGCCAGGGCAGAATCTGGTGAAGGGTCCTATATGTTCACTGTTGTCTTTCATCTTTTCTCTGATTTGAAAATTTTCTAAATCAAAAGTGCATCAAAGAAGTCGGAGAATCCGTGGCTATTGTCTGGCTTGGAGAGACTCAGAATTCTGTTCCCAGCCTCTCCCAGGGGACTCGCCTAAAGTCTTCTAGGCATCTGTTGCCTGTGCAGTTTGTCGATAAGGAGGAAGCAGCTGAGTAACGGTGCTTGGTGGTGGCAGCGCTGGGGACAAGGGGCCAGCCCCACTCACAGTCCCAGGAGGAAGGGAGGAAATGTCTGCCAGGCACGTGCAGCATCAGGAAACTCATAAAATCTTTTCTGGCTGCTTTTTAACTGCTGGCCAGGCCAAGCCCAGGTTAACTCTGAAGTCTGCTTCTGGGTGTAGAAGCTGAGTTCTCCCATCAGCTTTTTCTCTGAGCCTCTGAGGACTGTAAAGAACCTACCTAGAAGGTTCCTGCCACGAGCAAGTGCATGACCAGCTCGAAGCACAGCCCATTCTGTGTGCTGGGGGCTTGTGAAGCACTTTCCATTCTGCACACCATTTTATCTTCACGTGGGACATGGTCCTACATCATAAGCAAATAAACAGCCTGTAGGGTTTAGTGCTCGTAGGTCCAGGGCAAACTCCTGAGGATTCAGACCCAGCACTGCCTGGCTGTGGCCTGCCGTGTGCGTTCCCAGGAAGCGGAGGGAGCAGGTGAAATCAGATTCCGCAGTAATCCCTGGTGCCTTCCATTGGAGGGTAATCCTCTTGGGCCTGGTAGCAGAGCTCTGAAAGGTTTGAAAAGCGAGGAGGGGAGGAGGAAACTAATCTGATTGAGCACATCTGCCAGTTCTAAGAGATTGCTGGCTGCCAGCAGTGCTGTGCAAGGGTCTTAGTGCCACCCCAGTACAGTGCACCTTCACCTCGCCACCTCCTGCTCTGGGGAGGGAAAGAGAGCTCGTTTCTGCTGAGTGCATGCAACCAAGGCTGGCTCAGCACAAGATTCAGGGGAGCCGGGGCAACTTTGGAAAAAATAAATAAATAAAATTCTTCCTTTTAAAAACTGCACAAAGAATACATGATCATTGGAGAAAAAACTGGGGAATGAAAAATTCAAATGGCCTAAAATATCTGTTTCCTGAGAGGACTATTCTTTCATTTAACAAATATTTATTGGGTACCTACTATGTGCCAGGCATGTGCTGGGAACTGGTGGCACAGCAGCGAATGGGTTGGACTCAGTTCCTATTCTTACAAGGCTTAGAGTCAGATGTCAGCCATTAATATTAATACTTGATGTTAAGCAAGTAATCTAAGTGTAGGAAGTCCGTTTAATATCTGGAGGTCTCTAAACTGAGCTCTGGAGGACACCGATAAGGGGGGTGAGGGGAAGAGCATTCCCAGCCCGGGGAGGGGTTGGAGTCCCACGTGGCTGGATCCTGTGCTTGAAGAGGGAGTGTTGCGGGGAGTATGGGGGGAGCTGCCAAAGCCAATAGAGCCAGTCGGCCAGAGCCTCAACCCTGGGATTTCCAGCCATGCAGGAGGCTCTTCCTCTTTGGGCAGCTTTGACCTCGCGTTGGCCTGCCTGAGTTGTTCTTGTGTGCAAGACAAGAAAGTGTGTACTTCAGACACAGCACCGTTGCAGGCTGAGCGACTGGGCTCCGGAAAGGGATGGAATGTGTGCTTGCTGTAAACTGCATGGTGCGGGGCTGGTAGTGCCTCTGCCCTTCACTGTCTTGTACATTTCCAATCACTAGACTCCTCTGCATCAAAGAACAGAGCTCTGTGTCAGGTCGTCGTTACCCACCAAGTGGGCTGCTGCAAGGCTTGCCGAGAAGGGAGCAACCCTGGCTTGCTGAGACGTGGTTGATTCATTCTGCAGTGACGTCTTTTGAGCCGTCCTCAGGAATGTGTTGTATCTACTGTGGAGCAGCCTGTGGTGGTTACTTCCTTATCTCCCCTAAGCAGCATGAGAGATGGGAACTGGGTCAGAGGCACTTGCAGCTGGGAGCAGGTGCGTGCATGTATTGTTTGCCCTTCCCTTCGTGAGCACTGATGTGTGCTTTGAGGTCAGCTGGGCCGCCCCACTGCCTCTTTTGGCATTTACTTAGTGGCAGCTCCACACCCCATGAGGCTGGCCTTGGGGTCACGGGTGAACAGACCGAGGCCAGGCCCTTGAAGGCCTCACCACCTGATGTGGGAGTCGTACAGTACAGGGGGCTGGTGTGGAGGGCGACTTCTGAGAGGCAGGGACTCCAGGTGAAGGACATGTCAGGGTTGGCTGAGTGAGGAGGGGATGGGGAAGGGTGCTCCAGGCCTAGGGGGCTGTGTCAATGAAGGCTTATAGGCAAGAACTGCCAAGGACAGGGTCCACAGCCACCTGTGGGGTGGTTTTCCCAGAGTGAGGAACAGTGAGGCTGGAGAGGCCCACAGTCTGCAGAGCCTCACGCAGTGGAAGCTGTCATGCCCCCCCACCAGCCCCTGACTCTTGACCCTCAGGGCACAAGGACCTCCCATTGTTCCCTGAGAGCATCCACAACTGATGACTGCCGGGGTTGCTGTGTAAATGCCTCTGCTCTTTAACCCGTGGGTAGGATAACCTGAGGCCTGTCTTAGGCTGTTTCTCAGAATTCCTCGGTAGGATTAAGCTCGGGTTGTCCACAGTGGTGACTCGCTTGTGTCCTTTTGGGCTTTCTTCCCTTTCCTGTTCTCGTCCCCCACCTACCGATCTTTCCTGGGCTTACCTTCCAAGACCTGGAAACCAGAGGGAACCCACACTAAGACCCCGTTTACACAGTTTGAACTCAATAGCCAGGATAGCGGGAAGCCATTGAAGAGCTTTTCTACACATGGAGGGACAGGGCCAGGTTTGCGTGGCCATGCTGACTCTAGCCAGGAGGTTGGATTGGTTAGGGCGAGATGGAGAGTAGGGAGGGCACCTTATTCCCCAGCCCCTGGCTGCTGCTGCTGACCGCTATCGGCTGCTTTGTGTTCCAGAGGCTGGTCTGAGCATTTGGTTTGCATTTTCCCATTGACTCTAACAAAAGCCTTATGAAGTATAGGTTCCATCTTACAGATAAGGAAACTGAGTCACAGAGAGGTTGAGACACCTAGCCATGATCCCCCAGTGGGAAGTGATGGCTTGTGGATTCAAGCCTAGGTTTGACAGATCTGGAATGTGTGCTCCTATTCCTCCGCAGTCTGGCCTGTCTGCTTTCTGTCTTCTTTGCCAGCAATGTCCAGGCACTGTAAGGTGGGCCGTTAGCTTCCTGGGTTCAGGTAAATGTCTTCCAGTAACCCCTGCTTCCCCTGCTCCCCGACAGGTAAGTTCGAGGATCGGGAAGACCACGTCCCCAAGTTGGAGCAAATAAACAGCACGAGGATCCTGAGCAGCCAGAACTTCACCCTCACCAAGAAGGAGCTGCTGAGCACAGAGCTGCTGCTCCTGGAGGCCTTCAGCTGGAACCTCTGCCTGCCCACGCCTGCCCACTTCCTGGACTACTACCTCTTGGCCTCCGTCAGCCAGAAGGACCACCACTGCCACACCTGGCCCACCACCTGCCCCCGCAAGACCAAAGAGTGCCTCAAGGAGTATGCCCATTACTTCCTAGAGGTCACCCTGCAAGGTGACAGCTGGGACCCGATGGCAGGACCTCCCACCCCTTCCCCACCACCCAGGGGTCAGGGTCAGGCGGCTCTAAAAGGCATGTCCATCCAGATCAGGCTTTCTCACTGGGGCCTGTGCACCCAGATCACTCTTAACTTTGCAGGCAGTAAGCAAAGAAAGGGCAAGGATTTGCCCAGTAACATGTAAAAGAGAAATAGCAACTTATATGCAGGCAGCCGGAAACCTAGAAACTTACAGATCAACTGGTAATTTTTCTTACAGTAACCTGAAACATTGCAAATGAATTAAATAGCACAGATTTGCAGATCGGTTATTCTCAAATAGCTGCCATCATACAGATAGTATAGGGAGAGGGAATTATGTTTACATCTGTTTTAGCCATAAAAGTTACCCTGTTACTTGAAACTTACTTGAAACTCAGTCTTCCCAGTGTTTTAAAATCTAGATGTTAACTGGGTCAAAAATACTGCTGATACGGGCGGGCGCGATAGCTCACGCCTGTAATGGGAGGCCAAGGCAGACAGATCACGAGGTCAGGAGATCGAGACCATCCTGGCAAACATGGGGAAACCCTGTCTCTACTAAAATACAAAAAATTAACCGGGTGTGGTGGTGCATGCCTGTAGTCCCAGCTATATGGGAGGCTGAGGCAGGGGAATTGCTTGAACTCAGGTGGCGGAGATTGCAGTGAGCGGAGATTGCGCCACTGCACTCCAGCCTGGCGACAGACCGAGACTCTGTCTTTTTTTTGTTTGTTTTTTACAATAGATATTTATTTAAAGTAAAACAGCTGCAGACCAAATAATTCTTAAGATTGTTTGTTTCAGGTTTAACCATCTTCGTAACAGCTGCATCCACAGACTTCAACTACATGATTACCTCTTTGCCCATTCTTCTCTTCCTTTTCTTTCCCGAATAACCTCTTTCAGATACGGTTCAAGGTAGAAATTTTCCTCTTCATATTTGGTCCACTGCTCTTTAGGCAAGATCTGATGCTTCATGGACAGGTCCAGTGCCCTCTTCATGTGAAACATCCTGTTATTATAAAGGTTCTCAGGAAGCCTTCTTATGGCTTCTTTCACATCTTCATTCTCATATATTGTATTATCTCTCATTAACCCCAGTTTATTGAATCCTGAGGCATTGTAATACCATTTTCGAATACCATCCAGCCACTTGCCTGATGCTGCAACAGCCTTCTTGCCAGCCATTTTGACCAGCGAGACTCCGTCTTAAAAAAAAAAAAAATACTGTTGATACAACCATCCCATAACCTACCACAAACTAAAATGGGCATGAGTATCCAGATCAATGATTGGACTGGGCGTGGTGGCTTATGCTTATAATTCCAGCACTTTGGGAGGCTGAGGTGGGCAGATCACCTGAGGTCAGGAGTTCAAGACCAGCCTGGCCAACATAGTGAAACCCCATCTCTACTAAAATAGGAAAATTAGCCAGGTGTGGTGGTGGGCGCCTATAGTCTCAGCTAGTTGGGAGGCTGAGGCAGGAGAATTGCTTGAACCTGGGAGGCAGAGGTTGCAGTGAGCCGAGATCGTGCCATTGAGCTCCAGCTTGGGCAACAAGAACAAGACTCCATCTAAAAAAAAAAAAAAAAAAAAAAAAAAAAAAAAAAAAAAATCAGTGATTGTGATCCCAAGCATTAACTGAGCATTTACTGCATGCCAAGTGTCTCGCTTCAGTGCTTTGCATACATTATCTCATGTGAACCTCACAGCAACCCCACACCAAAATCACCTCCATTAATCATATTTTACAAAAGAGGAAAATGATGCTGTAACTTACCCAAGGTTGCGCTTATTTTTTTTTCCTTTTTGTGGAGAACGGGGTCTCGCTATATTGCCCAGGTAGGTCTCGAACTCCTGGGCTCAAGCTATCCTCCCGCCTCTACCTCCCTGAGAGCTGGGATTACAGGCGTGAGCCACCATGCCCAGCTGTAACTTACCCAAGGTTATTGCTAGGATTTTATTTTATTTTTTATTTTTATTTTTTGAGACGGAGTCTTGCTCTGTCACCCAGGCTGGAGTGCAGTGGCACGATCTTGGCTCACTGCAAGCTCCGCCTCCCAGGTTCAAGCGATTCTCCTGCCTCAGCCTCCCGAGTAGCTGGGATTACAGGCGCCCGCCACCATGCCTGGCTAATTTTTTGTATTTTTAGTAGAGTTGGGGTTTCACCGTGTCAGCCAGGATGGTCTCGATCTCCTGACCTCGTGATCTGCCCCTCTCGGCCTCCCAAAGTGCTGGGATTACAGGTGTGAACCACTGCGCCCGGCCAATTTTTAAAATTTTTTTAGAGATGGGGTCTCGCCATGTTGCTCAGGCTCGTCTCAAACTCCTGGGATTACAGGTGAGAGCTACCATGCCCTGCTCATTGCTAGGATTTGAACCTTGGGAGTCTGACTGAATGATCGTTTGTATCACCCTATTACCACCCTGACTGATACTTTATTTTTTAAATTTGTTGTTGTTGTTTAGCTGCCCTATGAACTGATCTTTAAAAGGCAAAAGTGGAAGTAATTGAAAATCATGAAAAAAAAATTTTTTTTTTTTTTGAGATGAAGTCTTGCCCTGTCGCCCAGGCTGGAGTGCAATGGCTCGATCTCAGCTCACTGCAACCTCCGCCTCCCGGGTTCAAGCGATTCTCCTGCCTCAGCCTCCAAAGTAGCTGGGATTACAGGCGCCCGCCACCACGCGTGGCTAATTTTTTGTATCTTTAGTAGAGATGGGGGTTTCACCATGTTAGCCAGGCTGGTCTCGAACTCCTGACCTCGTGATCCACCTGCCTTGGCCTCCCAAAGTGCTGGGATTACAGATGTGAGCCACTGCGCCCAGCAAAAATCATGAACAATTTAAGACAACAGAGTAATAAACTGAAAATCCAGTGGCATTCAGGAAAACTGCAGAAATTTCAACTGTTTGCCTTTGCACATATTTAGCACCAGCTTTTCCTTGTGGCCAGATATCTTAGTTGGACATTAAGATTCCTCAGTCAACCTAAGTGCCAATTTTAGTTATAAATATCAAAGTCTTACAACCACTCATTCAGTAGATTTTCACTGAGTGCCTACTATGGGCCAGGGATTGTTACAATTAATAAGTAGCTTTTAGTCATACCCCAAAACGGAAGCCTTTGAAATAGTGTGTCATTCTCTTATAATAACCAAAGAAAGGACAAATGTTTTGCAGTTCTGTTTGTAGAACATCAGCAAGCTCCTTGCTGCTCCCTGGGAGCCGTGGACAGTATTTTGAAAACACTGTTCTAGGCTGCTATCAGAAATCTCAGACTGGTCTTAGTGTGGTGGCTCACACCTGTAATCCCAGCACTTTGGGAGGCTGAGGCAGGAGGATTGCTTGAGCTCAGGAGTTCGATACCAGCCTGAATTACATGCTGAAATCCTATCTCTCAAAAAAATACGAAAATTAGCCAGATGTGTTTGTACATGCCTATAGTCCCAGCTACTCAAGAGGCTGAGGTAGTAGGATCTCTTGGGCCTGGGAAGTTGAGGCTGCAGTGAGCTGTGATCTCACCACTGCACTCCAGCCTGGGCAACAGAGCAAGACCCTGTCTCAACAAAAAATAAATCCTAGACCAAGAGCCAAGGTTAAGATTCAAAAATGGAACTTCACAGTTTCTAATTTTCCATCCTATTTGTAGGGCAGCAGTGAAAAGCCTTGAAAGCGATTCATTTGTCCATCCATTCTCAGGGTGGGCCTGGGATTCCAAGGGGAGGATTTGAATGCTGACTCCCTCTGTGGCTTTCTTTCAGATCACATATTCTACAAATTCCAGCCTTCTGTGGTCGCTGCGGCCTGTGTTGGGGCCTCCAGGATTTGCCTGCAGCTTTCTCCCTACTGGACCAGAGACCTGCAGAGGATCTCAAGCTATTCCCTGGAGCACCTCAGCACGTGTATTGAAATCCTGCTGGTGTAAGTTTCTCCCCTGAATCCTGTGTTTCTGAAATGGTGAGGTTCCTCTTGCCTTGAGGCCTGCCTCAGGCCACGGGCAGTTTCCGGAGTCTGGAACTTGTGGTGGTTCTTCAGCTACAGGGTCTCAGGGAAAGTGGGCCATGGTGACTCCTGGTAGAAGTGGGGTTTCGAGAACCAGTTCTTCCTATTTTGAATAGCTTCAGGTTTGCTTTTTATTTTATTTCATTTTTTTTTTTTTTTTGAGACAGAGTCTCGCTCTGTCACCCAGGCTGGAGTGCAATGGCACGATCTCGGCTCACTGCAACCTCCGCCTCCCGGGTTCAAGCGATTCTCTTGCCTCAGCCTCCTAAGTAGCTGAGATTACAGGTGTGCGCCACCACGCTTGGCTGATTTTTGTATTTTTAGTAGAGACGGGGTTTCACCATGTTGGTCAGGCTGGTCTTGAACTCCTGACCTCATGATCCACCCACCTCAGCTTCCCAAAGTGCTGGGATTACAGGTGTGAGCCACTGCGCCCGGCCGGGTTTACATCTTTAAAGTCAGGCAGCAAGGGAGAAGAGGGCTGTTTGCACCTTTAAATGTCTAGGCTATTTGATCTAAGTCCCAGTGTAATCTTATAGATAATCGCATTGAAGGACTTCCATTATAAGCTACTTTTCTCAGACATGGTCACAAAGCTGACCTCTTAGCCAGTAAGCTCCCCTAAGCGCCACAGCCTCTGCAAGGGTCCCTGGGAATCTTGGGGAGGAAATGTTCAGTGTGTCAGAGAAGATCCTTAAAGGCATCGTGAGCCAAACACCCTGAAACTGACACTGGAGGTAAATGTGCCCCATCGTTACTGCAGGGAGCAAGGCAGACAGGACAGAGCCATTCCCAGTAGGCTCACACTGTCCAGTTCCCCTTCCACCTGCCAGGCACCGCGTATCCTGGGTGCTGGCCTGACTGACTGGTGGGCTGTGTGGGCAAAGCGGAAGCCCTTAGACCCGTGAAGAGAGCCCTCCCCGATGTGGGAAGCTTTGCTGGCAGCTGTCTTTATCTCATTCCTCTGAAAAGTCAGTCCTACTCCGTAGGCCTTATTTTAAAATTTGTGTTTTTGAGAAGGTCCCCAAAGCCTGGTCTGAGTGTTGGTGCATGCCTTACATAAGCCTCTAATTGTTTTGTTTTCCCAAAAAGCTATATGGGAAGCTTTTTTTGAGATGGCAAAAATCTCTGTTCCAGCCCCCTTTTCAGATGAAAAATCCTAGGCCCCAGGGGTCAATTTGGTTGATATCAGCTAGCTAAGGAGTGACCCCGTTGGGGATGGAGCTGGCCCAGAATTGCCTGGAAAGCAGAGCTTGGGCTCATTCAGGCCCCAGGAACACTCCAGTGCCAGGGGATGGGAAGGCATTGGTGAGCACAAGCAGGCACCATCCTCCTGGAAGCCAGGTAACTAGAAGTTACCCTCTGGAGCAGGTTACTCTCTGGGGTATTGACTGTGGAGATAGGGCAGCATGGGGCTGTGGGGATAGCCAGCCTAGTCTGGAGGGGCCAGAAGAAATTTTCTGTAGGAAGCAGATCCAAGCTGAGAGCCAAGGCCTGAATCTAGTTGGTGAACAGCTGGAGCGGTGCCACACACGGTGAGCACAGCCAGGTAAGGCCTGGTGGACACAGGGCACACACATCTCTTCCAGTCCCACTTAGCAAGACAGGTAGAGACACACACAGGCATCTGGTGGCTTTTGGCCTCCAGTTCTCACCCAGGTCTTCTCGTTTCAGAGTGTATGACAATGTCCTCAAGGATGCCGTAGCCGTCAAGAGCCAGGCCTTGGCAATGGTGCCTGGCACACCCCCCACCCCCACTCAAGTGCTGTTCCAGCCACCAGCCTACCCGTCCCTCGGCCAGCCAGCGACCACCCTGGCACAGTTCCAGACCCCCGTGCAGGACCTATGCTTGGCCTATCGGGACTCCTTGCAGGCCCACCGTTCAGGGAGCCTGCTCTCGGGGAGTACAGGCTCATCCCTCCACACCCCGTACCCCCCGCTGCAGCCCCTGGATATGTGTCCTGTGCCCGTCCCTGCATCCCTTAGCATGCATATGGCCATTGCAGCTGAGCCCAGGCACTGCCTCGCCACCACCTATGGAAGCAGCTACTTCAGTGGGAGCCACATGTTCCCCACCGGCTGCTTTGACAGATAGGCCACCTCCGGACCTCACGAGGAAGCCTTGGAGATGTGGGCAGAGGAAGAGGACACTGAAGAGGAGAGCTCAGCCAAGTGAGGCAGCAGGAGGCCATCCCTGAAGAGCCTTGGAACGTGGAGGGTCTGTGCTCCTTTTAAATAAAACTGACCCAGAGCAAAACATTCAATAACATACCTCACCCGAGAGCATTCCTCTGAGAAACGTCTGCCACGTGTGACTAGGGTACAAGAGGATGGCTTGGTGGCCGTCCCCCCACGCAGGGGCCCAGTGAATCGAGAAAGACTTGATAAGAGGCCAGGAGAGTGGGAACTGGACACAGACCACTGATCTCAAGCATGTCCAGTTTTTAGCATTAAAGACTTCTCTATTCTTTGCTGATGGCAGCTACACCACTGAAAAAGGAGGGGCAGCCTGGTGTGTTCTCAGGACCCCCGGAGGATCCCATATTGGGTGCTTTTCTTTCCCTGGCTCTGTGCAGAGGGGCCTGAGTTGGTGTGTATGCCTGAATGTTTGCCTTGTGAGGCACAGTGGGTGGCTGTCTTGCCTTTGTTTTCGAACCTAAAACCATTTTCAGCCTTTTAGATATGTCATGTGCTGCTGCTTCCCGAAGTGGTCTCGCTTTCTGTTTCGTAAGATGTCTTGTTTACACACTGTATCAGGGATTTGGTGATACTTGAAAATTCCTTTGGAGAAAAAAACAAATTTAATTGCCACACTGCCTGTCCCACATGAGGGCTGTTAAGTTGGAACCCAAGTTTGAACCCAACTTGTGATGGACCTGCAGGTAACCACAGAGCTTCCTTTTTGAAAGCATATGGTTGGAGAGAACCATTTTCCCAGCTCTCGGTTCCGGAAGATTCCACGTCTTGGAGGCTGTTTTCACCACTAGAACTTTAATAACTACCCAGGGAGGGAGAAGCTCGTTGAAAGGAAGACAAAGATTTAAACAATTCCCACCTCTCTCCACCACATACTTACAGGGCATGAGTTTAACCCAGTCTAGGCTTTGAGTGTGGCTGATAGCGAAGGATAGCAATGTGGAAAATTTGCTTAGTCCCACCTGTATTTGGGGAGTGGGATGTACACGGGCATTTGATACCACCATTGATAGGCAAGCGACTGGTTGGATCAAAAGCCAGTATTTAGGGATCTGCAGCGAGAGGGCCCTCAGGAAGACTCTTGTAACCATGTGCAATATGTTTTTATTCTGACTCGCAGCTCGTGCTCAGCATGTTCTTTGGTTTAGTTTGGGGTTGGGGGACACATTGTTCACCCATCAGAACTGGGAGGTGCAAAGGACCGTGGAAGCAATTTTTGTTTTGTTTGAGGAATACCTGTCTTGGATTCCTTAGCCCCTTGCCAGTCCTGGAGACTGTGGCAGGGGCCGCCAGGAAGGCAGCTGTCTGCTGCTGAGTCAGATCCGAAGGTGGTGAATTTCCAGAGCAGCTGAAAATCTCAGCGTGGAGACAGTAAGAAAAGAGACGGGGTGTGGATAAGACTCTGCCACCGTGTCACACTAGCATAGGAGGCTGCACGTTCATTTGTTGTTGTTTTTTTTTTTTCCTTTGCCAACCTCTGTTCTATTTATGTGCAAGCAGTTTGGATTCAAGTTTTTGTATCTGTCTGTTCTGGGACCTGGGGATTGTGAGGGTTCCCTCACAGCCAGCACGACCCCCAGAAAGAGGCGTCCCACAATAAACACGTCACCTGCTCTTGGTCTCTCGCCTCTTGTCCTAGGCATCCCCTCTTGGGCCGGCCCCTCCTTCCCTCTCTCAAATCAGCCCTGGTGAGCATCTCCCTATGGTAGAGGGTGGAATATTGGGGGCAGCAGCAAGACCTCGGGAGCTGAGTCCTGCCCTCTGAGTGGGAGCTGGGCCTCCCTGGGCACATAGAGGCCAGCGGAGGGGTGTGTAAGGCTTGACACCCCAGCTCCATCACCGTCTCAGGGTTTTTCCAAAGAAACCAGTAGGATATATATGGAGAGAGATTTATTTTAAGGAATTGGCTCATGTGATTGCAGAGGCTGTGGTCTAAAATTTGTGGGGCATGTCAGCAGGCTGGAAATTCAGGTAAGAGCTGATGTTGCAGTAGAGTTCAAAATCTGTAGGGCAGGCCCACAGGCTGGAAACTCAGGCATGATTTCTGTGTTAGCAGTCTTGAGGCAAAATTTATTCTCCAGGAAACCTCAATCTTTGCTCTTACGACCTTTTACCAATTGGATGAGGCCCACCCACATTATGGAGGCTTTTCTTAAAGTCAACTGATTGTAAATGTTAATCACATCTAAAAATACCTTGACAGCAACATCTAGACTAGTACCTAGCCAGATAACAGGCACTGTAGCCTAGCCAAGCTGCCACATAAACTTAATGATCACACCACTTACCAGCTGTTGGAAGGCAGTTGACCCAACCTCTCTCTGAACCTCCATCTTGTCACCTGTTAAAATGGGAGTGATAACAGACCTTGCCTCACAGGGTTCTTAAGAGGATTAAATAACATAATGTACATCAAGGCCAGTACCTCCAAAAAAGGAGATAATTATTATATTTCTTCAAGCATAAGATCAGCTTTTTGTAAGATGCACTATTATTTTATGCACTAATAAGACTTTTTAGAAAACTAAATCATGAGGCAGTTTTCAAGATACCATTGATTATATGTTGCATTCTGATTTCAGAAGTGTTACATGTCAAAATATGTATATGTAGAATTGATGAGATATAGCATCAGCTGTTATGAAAAATGTCAGATTCGTACTCCTCCTTGAAGGGAGTCTCACTCAAGACTTCTGTCTTGCCCTCTATCTACCCAGCTTCCAGCAGGAGAACCACCCCAGAGAGCCGGTGTCACTGTGGGGCTGAGACATTTGCTAAGTGCAGATGCCTTCAATTAGACAATTGGGGGAGGAATGGGAAGATGAGCTCAGGGCCTGAGGCTGCAGCCCAGACCCAGGAGTGTGTTTGACACCGCCAAGGGCGGGGCTGAGGGCAGTGCTCACCACCCGCTGTGTGCAAGGCTAGGCGAGGCAGGAAGCTCTAAGTTTTGGGGATTCAGAGACAAGGCAAGTCTTGGGTTTACCAAGAGCACCCACCTCACTTTGGACAAATCCCTCCCTCTTTGGGCTTCCATTTCTCCATCTGTTAGTATGGAGATGGTCAAGTTGGTGGATGGTTCTAAGCTCTTGGGGTGGGGGGAGACTGTGCCACAGAGGCTGTGACCTCTGTGGCCTTCAGCCAGAGGGATCCACTTGTATTTCTTCCACCCTTGGGCACTCCCATGTAAGATTGTGTTAATTCCCATGCTGGAGTTCAGCTATGAAAGCTTTAAAAAGCACAAAGATAGTCTTAAAGTTCCTCCCAGGGCTGGCATCAGGTTAAACTCAGAGGTTTTCAAGCCTGAGCAAGCTGCAGAATGACCTGGAGCCTTCTCTAGGAGGGGTGGGGACCTGGAATCTGCACTTCAGCCAGCTTCTTGGTCATTCAGGCATATGATTTCTTTGTTTGTTTTTTCTATTTCAGTTGTATTTTTATAACTCCCCAGTTTATTTTGATTTTTTAAATTTTTAATTTTTTTTTTTTTTTGAGACAGGGTCTCACTCTGTGGCCCAGGCTAGAGTGCAGTGGCACAGTCACAGCTCACTGCAGCTTCAACCTTCTGGGCTCAAGTGATCCTCCCACCTCAGCCTCCTGAGCAGCTGGGACTACAGGCACCTGTCACCATACCCAGCTAATTTTGGTATTTTTTGTAGAGATGAGGTTTCACCATGTTGTCCAGGCTGGTCTCAGACTCCTGAGCTCAAGCAGTCTGACTGCCTCGGCCTCCCAAAGTGCTGAGATTACAAGTATAAGCCACTACGCCTGGTCCAGTTTGTTTTGAAAAGTATTTTCTGACATCTCTATGAATTTAACAGAATTATCTCAAAGTACACAGAAATTACCTGTATTTGCCAGTAAATATGAAATGCTGATGAAAGAATACTTAATATACCAATATTTAAGCATGTCAACATAATAGAACTTTTTCCACCTTTTAAAATTATTTTTCCCACCTAACCCAATTTATATTTGACATTTGGGTTACATGTGCATATAGAAACAGATCTATTCCACAACTGACCATAGATAAACTAGCATACAAGTGTCCTTTCTGGATGTAATTAAGTTTCAGAGGCAGCATGGTTCAAATGGGAGCAAATCAGCTGACCTCCTCATGAAATACACTAGGCAAAAAATCAAGAAGTATTAAAGTTGCTAAAGACTGATTCCAGATCTTTTATTTCTTCCTTTTTCTTTTTAATTTTGAGACAGGATCTCACTCTGTCGCCCAGGCTGGAGTACAGTGGTCCGATCTCGGCTCACTGCAACCTCTGCTTCCCAGGTTCAAGCAATTCTCCTGCCTCAACTTCTCAGGTAGCTGGGAGTACTGGTGCGTGCCACCATGCCCAGCTAATTTTTGTATTTTTAGCAGAGACAGGGTTTCACCTTGTTGGCCAGGCTGGTCTCAAACTCCTGGCCTCAAGTGATCCACCCGCCTCGGCCTCCCAAAATGCTGGGATTACAGGCATAAGCCACCCGCCCAGCCTCTTCCCTATCTTTTAAATATACAAGTGTGCACTGTGGGTGTGTGTGAATTAAAACGATTCTGGACTGTGAGCTCCTATGGGCGGGGCTATTGTCACTCTATAAAAAGCCCTAGGGCAAAAAGATGGAGGTAGTGCAGGGAGCAGAGGGCGCCTGTCCTCCATCCAGCCATCATCAAACCCACTGAAGAGGCAGACCCGATTAAGTCTTAGTGGGTTAGGTGTTGACCTGGGCCTTCAAGGGAGGTTTTACTCCACTGTGTTTTATTTTGTTGTTTTATGTCATTTGTTCCACTATTTTTGTAACTGGGGCAAAGTGAGAGGTTCAGCTAATCTAAGAACACTTAATATACCCCAGAAACTGTCTGAATCAATTATTTTTATTCTTCTGCCAAACACAACTGATTTCCATCTGCAATTATTTTTTAAGGTAAGAAACAGTCAGTGAAGAAAGAGCTGGGTTAGCTTGCCCACTGAGAGATGCAGAGCGGAAGGCTGGGGTCTAGTCAGGTTGGCCGCAGCAGGGTACAGAGCAGCCTTGGTGGGCTTCCTGCAAGAACGTTCTGCAGCACCTGACACGCTGCTGGTACACCGTCTCAAAAGGCAGCCATTTCCATAATAGGGATCTGCATTAGTAAGTTGGTTTTGTGATCACAGCTCCCAAGTAGTTCAATTTTAGCTTTGCAGTTTTTAACTTCATTGCTTTTTCTATTCCTATCTCTGCTGGGTAATGTGGCTCATGGGAATGTTGTGTCTCTTCATGCAGCTGTGCCCTCGGTAGTCAGGGGATTCCCTATCTCGTACCCAGACATCACCACACTGTCTACCCTCCAATTCTCTGAAATGTTTTTTTTTTTTTTTTTTGAGCCAGAGTCTCGCTCTGTCGCCCAGGCTGGAGTGCAGTGGCGCAATCTTGACTCAGTGCAACCTCCACCTCCCGGGTTCAACCGATTCTCCTGCCTCAGCCTCCCGCTTAGCTGGATTACAGGTATATGCCACCATGCCCAGCTAATTTTTGTATTTTTAGTAGAGACGGGGTTTCATCATATTGGTCAGGCTGATCTCAAACTCCTAACCTCAGGTGATCTGCCCGCCTTGGCCTCCCAAAGTACTGGGATTACAGGCATGAGCCACTGCACGCAGGACTTTGAAATGTTTTGATCTGAAAACTGCTTCTGCAGTGGGTGACCAACAGATGTTACCCAGACACACAAACAGCACCGACTTAGGCACCTGCTCTCCCATCTTTACGTGCACAAAGGTACCCAGAGATTGCCTGTGTGATTTCTTTGAAGAAACATTGAAGGATTAACTGTGCAGGAACTGGTTCCCAAACTCAAATGAGAGTAAGGAAGTAGCATCCCTGTCTGAATGTCAACCATTTGAGTCCTAGACCTCAACTTTGTTCTATACTTAGTATTTCTTTGTTCTATGCAGCATTTCTCTGGCTTAGCTGAGTGAAGGGCTAGGACACCCAGACTTCTTTTCTAAGAAGAATCTGCTTCTTTCCAAACTAACACTGCAGACTAAATGCCTGGATTTGGCTTAGAGTCAGGGTTCCAGTTCCTTCTGCCCTCCAGGTTCAAAGCCCATCTCTCCAAAGCTGTTTCTGCTCTTCCTCTTAGTCCTTGTGGGACTGGCTCCTCACCCTTATTATTATTATTATTATTTTTTTTTTTCTGAGACACAGTTGCTCTGTCACCCAGGCTGGAATGCAGTGGCACCATCTCAGCTCACGGCAGCCTCCACCTCCTGGGTTCAAGTAATTATCCTGCCTCACCCTCTCGGGTAGCTGAGATTACAGGCAAGCGCCGCCATGCCAGACTAATTTTTGTATTTTTAGTAGAGACAAGGTTTCACCATGCTGGCCAGGCTGGTCTCACACTCCTGACCTCAGGCGATCCGCCTGCCTTGGCCTTTCAAAGTGCTAGGATTATGGGCGTGAGCCACAGTGCCTGGCCTGCTGCTCACCCTTTATATCAGTGATTCTCAACAGGGGTCATTTTGCCCCCCAGGGGACATTTGGCAATGTCTGGACACCCATTTGGTTGTTGTAACTGAGGGGGGCTACTACCAGCATATAGCGAGTAGAGGTCCAGGATGTTGCTAACCATCCTACACTGCACAAGAGAGCCCCTCATGGCAAAAAACTGTCCAGCTCCAAATGGCAATAGTGCTGAGGCTAAGAAACCCTGCCGTAGGTCTCAGCTCACGTGCTACCTCCCGAACAGGCCTCTGTAACAACCCTAGTCATTCTCTCATTAGCTGTTGATTTTCTTCATGGTATTCAAACCATCTGAAATGACCGAATTAATTTGTTTACCTGATTTGATGGCTGTGCCTAAACTACCTCCCCTCCCACCACCCCATATAATAATAGCTCCTGGTGGTGGTGGCAGTAGTCATCACAGCTAACATTTATTAAGTACTTACTGTGTTTCAGGCATCTGCTCATATTATTTCTTACAGCCATCCTAGTAACCCTACAAAATAGGAAGTATTATTAGCTGTGTTTTACAGATCAGAAAATAAGGGCACAGAGAGGTTATTTGCCTAAGGACAGCAGCGGCAGTGAAGGAGCCACAGTTCAACCCCACGCCCCAGCATCCTGTGCTCCTGACCCAGTGGCTTCGGAGTGCAAGAGGTAAAGTCTCCGTGGCTGGCCCAGCTGGCCATCCACTCACCTGGTAGGGAACACCCCACTAGGACAGAACAATGGACGTGGGTTCATAAAAGCAAAGAGTTGCCTGGCGTTCACACTCCTGATTCATGGCCGGGGTTCTCAGAGCATGCTCACCAGCAGAGACAGAACCGTAGTTCCTTGCACATCTGCCACTGGCTAACAAGATTTGCGGCTCCATCTGTCTGCTTCTAACATGCTCAGATCTGGGAGGGGCTCCCTGAGCTCCCAGCCCCATCTGTGAAGGTGAAGACCTGGGACCAGGCTTGGGGCCTCCCCAGAGCTTCCCCCAGGAGGGGACCTGCCTCAGTGCTGGCTCAGACCAGTTCCAGGCACCATCCAGCTTGTCAAGCAGCCCAAGGAGCTGCCCTCCTCCTTGCCAGCAATCAGCATCCTTGTATTTCTGAGGCAATCCCTGGCACCAGGTGCCTGGAAGAGAATCTTAGCAGCCCTCATGAACCAGGATCTGTTCCTCAGAGTAGACCCTTGTGAACCGAATTTCAGCAGAAGACACCAAAGCATTTGGTAGGTGTCTCAGGTCCAAATGCCCGCCAGGGCCAGGTAGGTACCATAAGTGTGCAAATACAGCTGGATGACTGACAGTGCGAGGTGGTGGGGACTGTGTTGAGCTATAAAGCCAGTGTTTCCCTAAAGGATATGATGTCTATTCAGCTCCTACCTGGTATTATCTTTCTTTTTTTTTTTTCTTTTGTTTTTTTTGAGACGGAGTCTTGCTCTGTCACCCAGGCTGGAATGCAGCGGCGCAATCTCGGCCCACTGCAAACTCCGCCTCCTGGGTTCACGCCATTCTCCTGCCTCAGGCTCCCCAGAAGCTGGGACTACAGGTGCAGGCTGCCACGCCCTGCTAATTTTTTTGTAATTTTAGTAGTGACAGGGTTTCACCTTGTTAGCCAGGATGGTCTCAATCTCCTGACCTCGTGATCCGCCTGCCTCGGCTTCCCAAAGTGCTGGGATTACAGGTGTGAGCCACCACCCCCAGCCCCTACCTGGTATTATCTTTCAGAGATGTAAGCTCCATGTTTCCAGAGAAACTGGGAATCTGTGCTTTCTAGGAAATTAATTTTTAAAATTTTTTTTAATTAAATTTAAAACATTTTAACAAATAGAAAGTCAATAAAACATTTTAAGTTAGAGTGGAATCTAGGCTGGGTGCAGTGGCTCACACCTGTAATCCCAGCACTTTGAGAGGCCGAGGCAGGTGGATCACCTGAGATCAGGAGTTCGAGACCAGCCTGGCCAACATGAAACCGTCTCTCTACTAAAAATACAAAAAATTAGCCAGGCATGGTGGCAGGCACCTGTAATCCCAGCTACTTGGGAGGCTGAGGCAGGAGAATCACTTGAACCAGGGAGGCAGAGGTTGCAGTGAGTGGAGATGGCGCCACTGCACTCCAGCCTGGGTAATAAGAGTGAAACTCCATCTAAAAAAAAAAAAAAAAAGAAGAAGTGCAATCTAGACAAGAATGCAGGGCCTGAGAGGTGAGAGGTCTGAGTGTGTCTGGTCTTGACGATAGCCATCCCTCCATTCTGAACCTCTGTCTCCTCATTTTAAAGGGAAGGGTGCCAACCTAGTCTGTGGTTCAGGTGTATGGTAAGGAAGCCTGGAACACATGGTATTATCATTCAGCAGTGAATTCCACAAGGAACACCGGAAATAAGTGGACCCCCCCTTCTTTAGGGCACAGGTGAGACAGCTCCACCTCTCCCCAACCCAGCTCCCACTTCAAAGGAAGAATTCAAGTGGCCAGGCTTCTGTTGGGCCAGCTCTGGCTGGTTCTAGGCCCCTGCCCTTATCAGAGACACACAGGCAGGACATCTGGGAAGTCAGGCCTTCTGCTGCTCCCAACTGTGTGGACTTAGGCAGGTCATTTCCCTTTTCTAGAGCTCAGTTTCTCCATCTGTAAATGAGAGGGTGGGACTGGAATGGTCTCCCAGGTCATACCTGGCAGGGGAGCACATCCCAGTGGCAGTCCATGGTCTTCTTACCTAGAGTCAGGTCCAGCAGGTCTGAGATGGGAGGTTTCCCAGGAGAGGCTCGTGCACAGCCAGGCTTGGACACTGCTCCCTGCTCTGAAGCCCTACCCTGTATGTGCCAGTTCTCACCAGTAGACGTTTCAAGAAGAGCCCTGGCCGGGCGCAGTGGCTCACGCCTGTAATCCCAGCACTTTGGGAGGCCAAGGCGGACGGATCACAAGGTCAGGAGATCAAGACCATCCTGGCTAACACGGTGAAACCCTGTCTGTACTAAAAATACAAAAAGTAAAATAAAAGCCGGGCGTGGTGGCGGGCACCTGTTGTCCCAGCTGGAGGCTGAGGCAGCAGAATGGCGTGAACCCGGGAGGCGGAGCTTGCAGTGAGCCGAGATTGTGCCACTGCACTCCAGCCTGGGCGACACAGCAAATCTCCGTCTCAAAAAAAAAAAAAAAAAAAGAAGAAGAGCCCTTAATAGCTCCTTTGTACACGCTTACTATGTGGCAGGCCCTGTCTTTGGCACTTTCCTCATGCTCTTATCCTTACTCCTCTTTTGTCCTCACAACGCCACCGTGAGCTAGTTGGATTATCACCATTGCCTAGATGACGATACTGAGGATCGTGGAGGCCGAAGATCTCGCCATGCCATGTCACCCTGGGTGACACACAGCCACACAAAGGCCCAATCACTCAAGATTTCACTGCTCCTTCCCCCCAAACACATCAGGTATCCAAGGAATGACAGGCAGGTGGCAGAGTGCCACCTAATGGTGATCTTTTATTTATTTATTTATTTATTTATTTATTTATTTAAAGACATTGTCTGACTCTGTCCCCCAGGCTGGAGTGCAGTGGAGTGTGCAGTGGCACGATCTCAGCACACTGCAACCTCTGCCTCCTGGGCTCAAGCCATCCTCCCACCTCAGCCTCCCAAGTGGCTGGGACTAAAGATGCCCACCACCAAGCCCAGCTAAATTTTTTGCATGTTTTGTAGAGACAGGGTTTCACCATGTTGTCCAGGCTGGTCTCAAACTCCTGAGCTCAAGCGATCTGCCCACCTCAGTCTCCCAAAGTGCTTGGATTACAAGCATAAGCCACTGCGCCCAGCCCTAGTGGTGATCTTTAAAGATGCTATGAGTAGCTCCCAAGTTCACTAAAGGAGCTTGCCAGGAGGGAGGCAGGTGCCCTGGCACAGTGGGAAAGATGACTCCCAAATGTCAGGGTGAAGGTCATGGAGAGCCTGTGGTAAAGGGCACCTGAACCAGGTCTGTGGAATGGGGAGTCTTTCCAGCATCTTGCACAGTGCAGCAAATAATGAAGCCAGTCTAACTTTCTGGGAGTCATGAGCATGGATAAATTAAAAAAAAAAATTGTTTTTGAAACGGGATTTCACTCTGTCACCCAGGCAACAATGCAGTGGTGTAATGATGGCCACTGCAGCCTCGACCTCCTCGGGCTCAGGTGATTGTCCCACCTCATCCTCCCAAGTAGCTGGGACTAAAGGCATGTGCTACCACGCCCGGCTAACTTTTGTATTTTTTGTAGAGATGGGGTTTCACCATGTTGCCCAGGCTGGTCTTGAACTTCTGGCTCAATGGTCTGCCTGCCTTGGCCTCCCAAAGCAGGGATTTTTACCCTTTATCCTTGTAACTCCTCTGTGACCAAGGAAGGGAAGGTCTTACTAATTCATTTTACACATGACCAAGATGAGGCTCAGAGAGGTCCAGTGACTCACAAGTTAGTGACAGAGGCACTCCTAACCCTTTGATTGCACTCACCTGAGAGTGATGGTTGTGATGATGGAGGTGATGGTAGAAGCTAACATTGAGTGACTTTGTAGCAAGTCCATTAGGTAAGTACAGTTGTTATTCCCATTTACAGGTGAGGAAACTGAGGCTCAGAGAAATGGATGAACTTACCCCAAGGTGACACAGCTACTAGGTGATAAAGAAAAGATTCAAATCCTGGTAATGTGACTCCAAAACCAAAGCTCTATTTTTTTTTTTTTTTTTTTTGAGACGGAGTCTCGTTCTGTCACCCAGGCTGGAGTGTGATGGCACATCTTGGCTCACTGCAGCCTCCACCTCCTGGGTTCAAGTGATTCTCCTGCCTCAGCCTCCCAAGTAGTTGAGATTACAGGCACACGCTACCACACGTGGCTAATTTTTGTATTTTTAGTAGAGATGGGGTTTCACTGTGTTGGCCAGGCTGGTCTCGAACTCCTGACCTCAGGTGATCCACCTGCCTCAGCATCCCAAAGTGCTGGGATTACAGGTGTGAGCCACCGTGCCTGGCCCCAGAGCTCTTTTTTTTGAGACCGGGTCTCTCTCTGTCGCCCAGGCTGGAATGCAGTGGTGCAATCATGTCTCACTGCAGCCTTGACTTTCCCAGGCCCATTCTATCCTCCCACCACAGCCCCCCAAGTAGCTGGGACCACAGGCATGTGCCACCATGCCCAACTAATGTTTTAATTTTTTTTGTAGAGATGAAGTCTCCTTATGTTCTCGAACTCCTGGGCTCAAACGATCCTCCTGTCTCGGCCTCCAAAAGTACTGGGATTACAGGTGGGAGCCACCACACCCAGCCCAGAGTCAAAGCTCTTAACCACCGGCTCTTCTGGCTGAGGAATCCTCCCTGCCAAGATGCCAGCGACGTAGGTGCTTTTCTCCAGCTCACCTTACTCCATTTACCCACACTGAGAAACTGTAGCTCCATCAGTGAGTGAAGCCCACACCTGCATTACTACTCTCAGAGACTCACTCACTCTCTGCTGCGTGACTTTGGATGAATTTCTTTTCCTCTCTGAGCCTCAGTTTCCACGTCTGTGAAATACAGAGTTTAAACTAGTGGAGAGCTGAGGTCCTGCTTTTCCATAGTCTATGAATCTGTGAGTTTATAAGAATACAGGCTTAAGAATTTCTCCCCTGGCTGGGGGCTGTGGCTTATGCCTGTAATCCCAACACTTTGGGAGGCCTAGACATGGGGATCACGAGGTCAGGAGATCAAGACCATCCTCACCAACATGGTGAAACCCCGTCTCTACTAAAAATACAAAAAATTAGCTGGGCGTGGTGGCGCGTGCCTGTACTCATGGGGCTGAGGCGGGAGAATCGCTTGAACCAGGGAGTCAGAGGTTGCAGTGACCCGAGATCATGTTACTGCACTCCAGCCTGGTGACAGAACAAGACTCTGTCTCAAAAAAAAAAAAAAAAAAAAAAAGAATTTCTCCCCTGCCAACAATTTGAATTTGTCCTTGAATCAATTACAGGAGTGAAAATTCTCTCTTATCTCTTCTGTCTCTCCCTCCCTCCATCTCTCTCTCTCTCTCCTCTTCCTTCCTCTTTCTCTCTCTCCCCTTGTCTCAATTTTCAGCCTAATTATAGTTAACTCTGTTATTTAGAGGCTTATTATCCAAGCTCATTATGAGTAATTATTCATTCTGGAGGGGAAACAGCAACACTGCTAGTTTAATTTAATGCTTACCTAGTTCACTAAATTAGTAATAAGTCTTGGCAAAACGGTGGAATTCATGGGTCCTTGCTGGATGGGTGGGTGGGGAGAGGCTGTGTATTGTTCTTAGAAAGATAAACAAGGTTTCAGAGCAGAATGTGGGAGGAGGCAAGAGAAGGCTGCCTGTGACCTGGGCTGTGACATCTGTCCAGGTTGAGGCTGGCCCACAAGAGTGAAAGGCTGCAAATTGCACAGAGCTGGAAGGACCTTAGGTCAGGTAGCACTTATTAGGCCCCTTCTGTGTGCCATACCCTGTGCAAAGCTCTGGACAAACCTTATTCCTTATGTGTCACGTATGGGACTTGTACATTCGAAAAAATGTAAGTACTACCTGCCTTCGGTAATTCAATTCTTATAGTGAGTACATTCTCCTTTCAGTAGTCTCTCAGGAATTTTGATGAGTTAAGGATAAATTTTCCCATTTGATACCACTATGTCTTTTACCTCTCTCACCCTTTTCACAAAAGGAAGCCTTAGGCCCAGGTCCTTGGGCATGCAACAGAATCTAGCTAGAAGTCAACATTGTTCAGCTATGACTTTTTAAATAGTTTTAGTCTACTTATGGCAAATAACAGTGGTTGTCTATGTATGGAAGTGACGTGATTTTCCATTATAGTAAAAATAAGTGAATTGTCCTATAGAAAAATATAGGGTAGCCGGGCGTGGTGGCTCACGTCTGTAATCCTAACACTTTGGGAGGCCGAGGCAGATGGATCACCTGAGGTCAGAAGTTTGAGACCAGGCTGACCAACATGGAGAAACCCTGTCTCTACTAAAAATACAAAATTAGCCAGGCGTGGTGGCGCATGCCTGTAATCCCAGCTACTTGGGAGGCTGAGGCAGGAGAATAGCTTGAGCCCAGGAGGTGGAGGTTGCAGTGAGCCAAGATTGTGCCATTGCACTCCAGCCTGGGTAACAAGGGCAAAACTCCGTCTCAAAAAAAAGAAAAATATTGGGTAAAAAAGAAGTCAAGGTGGTACCCAGATGTGGTAACATTTCCAAGGAGAGAGGAGGATGAAAAAAGTCCCCTTCAGGACTCTGGATTAGAGATTGTCCCAGGACAGCTGCCAAACCCAAATGCTGCCTCAGAATGCTTCTCAACCCAGGACACCAGGCACCAGATGTCTGGGTGACCCCGCCCCCCCCTTCCCAGCCCCCCATAGCCTCTCAAAGTTCTTCCCAGGCACCCCGCCCAAACCCTATGAGTCAAAACCAGGACACTCCAGTCCCTCCTGTCCCTCCTATCACCCCCATTGCCCCTTTGCCATCTCATAGACCACTGATTCCCCTCAGCCCGTCATTGGTCCTCCTGGACCCCCTTTGTACCCCTCAGTGGGTAAACTGAGGACCAAAGGGATGACTCCACAGTGAATAACAGCAGAGCCCCGGCCAAGCTGAAACAGCTTCCCTGGGCGAGCTCTGGTCCATCCCCACTTTGAGCCTTGGAGCCCAGCAGCCGGGGCCCTTCCTAGAGGTACAGCTCCCACCCCACAACCCCCAAGTCCTGATATGCCTGGCCTGTGGCCCATCCGAGAATCAGTGCATTACCCTTCCCAGCTGACTTTGTCTCCATAAAGGAGGCTTCAAGCAGCACAGAGTAGTGGGTGGCAGAGTGGGGCAAGGGGCCACAGAAGTGTGCCCACCATGCTTCCTGTGCGCCACCTTCAGCCTCACCCAGGGGCAGGAGCATTGCAGTCATCCACATTCATGTCTTCCTCCGCCATGACATGAATCCCACAGGGATCTCAGGGTCAATGTGTGGCCCATGTGGCCACCCTTGGGGGCTTTCCCACCCTCACCCAGCCAGAGGCCATCCCAAGACACCAGAAAAGAAAAACAAAGAGGTTCTGGAGCGAGCAGCGTCTGTCCTTATATCAGTTTTATTGGTGGGTTTGTAGCTCCCTGGGCCGGGCCTGGCTGCTTAGGCCAGTCTCTTGCTCACGCGCTCATAGGTCACGCCTCCGATGGTGGAGACCTGAAAGAAGCAGCCAGGACAGAGGGAGTCAGTGCCCCACCCCAAGGTAGCCAGGAGGCACCGCTGAAGGAAGATGAGCCTCCAATCCCAGCCTTGAGTAGATAAGAGTCAGGCGCACCACTTCTTTGGGCCTCAGTTTCCCAATTTGTTCCAGGAGTCAGTGTGAAGACTCCCTGTGATGAATGGTAACCAACTGTGAGGGGTGATGTGGCTCTGGGTGTGGAACCCTGCACCTCTTTTCCTCTCCATTACCCATGTCAGGCTGTTACCCTGCATGATTCCATTTAATCCTCCCAACAGCCCTGTGAGGTTGTTCCCATTGTACAGATGAGAAAATTGAAGTTTAGAAAAGTCAAGTAATCCTTCCAAGGCCACAAGCCATGGCTGCGCCATGCAGTGTTTGTGAGCACCTGTCACATGCTCGGTGATGGGAAGATACAGTCCCTACTCTCGAGAAGCCTAAGGTTTAGTGGGAGAGGCAGGCGGGGGGGATGCTGTTCTTTGAAGGCCCACAGTGTGCGGTGCCCCAGGCTCCATGCTGTGGAGCTGTGCTGCCATTGGATGTGCACGTGTCATCAGCTGGTTCTGACACCCAGCAGAAGAAAGCAGCATTTCCATGAAAAGGGCGGGTAGCAAACAGAGAGCTGTGGGAGAGACCAGAGGAGGCAGGGAGCCACTGACTAGATAACAGGAGGGGGAATTGGCTGTTGGACAGGATCCTGAAGAATTGGATTTGGAAAAGCAAACAGGAGAAAGGGAATTCAGAGCAGAGGAACCACATGGCACAGAAGGGGAGATAGGAATGGCTCTGTCCAGCTCAGGAGCAGTAGCTGGTCCAGAGGGGCTGGGCAGAGCATACCTGTAGAATTGGGCAGTAAGGCCGTGGAAGGTCAAGCGGAGGAGTTTGGTCCTGATTCATAACAAAGGGCAGCAGTGGGAGGTGATGTGTGATTTGCATATGGGATGAATGGAAGGTGGGGGAGAGGTGGAATCAGAGGAGGCTGGGGCTTGGTGTAGGGGAGAGGTGATGAGAACATGGCAGGGGTGCTGGTGGCGGAAGGCAGGAGGGATGCTTACAAAATGCACTGTCTATTGGTGGAGAAGTGGGGAGGTGCCAGGATGATTCTGGGCCTCTAGAGATGGGAGATTTGCAATCAAGACAGCTCCTCTCGGGGTCTAGTCATGCAACTTTGTTTAAGTGTGCACGTGCCTGGGTCTATGTGCATACATGTGTGTGTTCCTGGCTGTGTCATGTGTGTGTGTGCATGATGACCCTGAACTCTGGTCACTGCCCACACCACATGGGCTCCATGATGAGGAATCTCTGGGAATTGACAAGCAGGTTCGCTCAGCTTGGGAAGATCAATTCTCTTGTCAGGCCCAAACCTGCTTCCAGTTCTCCTGCCCTATGCTCTTCCTGCACACCTCACAGGCTGGGGAGCTTTGCTTCTTCTGGGAGTTACTGACTGACGTTTCATGTAAAAATGCGTCAAAAGCCCTTTCATCAGATCCTTCAAAATGTCAGTTTTCACCCAGGAGAAGAGGGATATAGTCACTTTTGTTCTTTTTACAGTTTTTCAACACTGTATATCTATTAGTTTTTAGATTTTTTTTTTTTTTTTTTTTTTTTGAGACAGAGTTTTGCTCTTGTTGCCCAGGCTGGAGGGGGCTCATTCTTTGCTCACTGCAACCTCCGCCTCCTGGATTGAAGCGATTCTCCTGCCTCAGCCTCCTAAGTAGCTGGGATTACAGGTGTGCGCCACCACACCTGGCTAATTTTTTTTTTTTTTGTATTTTTAGTAGAGACCAGGTTTCACCATGTTGGCCGGGTTGGTCTTGAACTTCTGACCTCAGGTGATCCACTTGCCTCAGCCTCCCAAAGTGCTGGGATTAGAAGCTTGAGCCACCACACCCAGATAATTTTTAGATTCTTTAAACAAAAATGTTAAAGGGGGATAAAAAGACTCGTGGGCCTGGGCAGAAGAGGCAGGGGGCCTAGTCTAGAAGTCAGCAGATGAGATCTGCCTCTGCATGTACTAGTTGTGTGGCCACGGCCAAGTCCCTTGCTGTCTCTGAGCCTTGTAATGCTGCTCTGTAAAATAAGTATAATGGGAGGGCACGGAACCTCTTGGGCCATCTTATGGACTGCACGTGTGTCCACCCACCAAACCCACATGATAAAGGTCAAAGCCCCAGTGTGATGGTATTTGGAGATAGGACCTTTAGGGGGTAATTAAGTTATGAGAGTGGAGTCCCCATGAAGGATTAGTGCCCTCATAACAACAGACACAAGGCCTGGTGCAGTGGCTCACACCTGTAATCCCAGCACTTTGGGAGACCAGGGTGGGCAGATCACTTGAGGTCAGGAGTTCAAGACCAGCCTGACCAACATGGTGAAACCCTGTCTCTACTAAAATTACAAAAATTAGCTGGTCATGATGGCACATGCCTGTAATCCCAGCTACTTAGGAGGCTGAGGCATGAGAATCACTTGAATGGGGGAAGCGGAGGTTTCAGTGAGCTGAGATTGTGCCTCTGTACTCCAGCCTGGGCAACACAGTGAAATTCCATCTCAAAAAAAAAAAAGGGCCAGGCACAGTGGCTCACCCTTGTAATCCCAGCACTTTGGGAGGCTGACAGGGGATGGATCATGGGGTCAGGAGTTCGAGACCAGCCTGGCCAACATGGTGAAACCCTGTCTCTACTAAAAATACAAAAATTAGCCAGGTGTGATGGTGGGCACCTGTAATCCCAGCTACTTGGGGAGGCTGAGGAAGGAGAATTGCTTGAACCTGAGGGCGGAGGTTGCAGTGAGCCAAGATCGTGCCACTGAACTCCAGCCTGGACAACAGAGCAAGACTCTGTTTCAAAAAAAAAAAAAAACAGACACGAGAGAGGTGACATCTCCCTGCCATGTGAAGAAACCAGGACGGGGGCCCTCATAAGCCCCTGACCATGCTGGCACCCTGATCTTGTATTTTCCAGCTTCCAGAGCTGTGTGACATAAGTGTCTGTGGTGTAAATCATTTACACCACAGTATCTGAGAGAGGCAGTGTGCTCCTTTCCTCTTGACAGGGCTTGAGATGTGGGCACAAGAAAGCGAGAATGAGAGAGAGAGAGAGAAGGATCAAAGAAGGAGAAGCAAGGGGGTCACACAAACACTGCCTCCCTCATCATGTCTTCCCTGCTGGAGAGCTTCAGGGAGGAGGGAAGGGCCCTTTCTAGACCTACACGGGACCCCAGAGGGTCTCTGGCCCAGGTCACAGGCTCACAGTGAGGGAATGAAGTATGGAAATGCCTTCTTTTCCCTTTTAACCTCACGTTCATTTCTTTCACCTGGGGAAAACTTGGAGACCCACAGGAAAGCAACAGAAGTGAGAGGAAGGGCCTCCCAGGGCACCACCTCCAGTGTAGGAGGAGTGGGTCCACAGATGTGTGTGTTGGACCTGCCAATATTTACAGAATTTTTTAAATTAGTTGCCAATATTTAATAGTGTGGAGATTTCACATGGAAGTGCAAATTTCCAACTTCTCTTGATAAATCAGAAGATCTGGTGGAAGGGGCCTGATGTCCCTCATGGAAAAGGAATGGAGTGGTGGCTGTCCTTTGAGGAGCCCACCTGGACCACCTCCTTTATTTATATTCTGGGAAGGATCTTCTGGGCTTCCAGTCTTGTGTCCCAGAAGTGGCTGAGTGTGAGTGCTGCAGTCAGGCTACTTAGCATCAAATCCCAGCTCTGTCGTCAAAGCTGTGTGCTCCCTCACTTATCCCTGTGCCTCAGTCTCCTCCTAAAATGGAGATAAAAATCCCCACCTAACAGGGTTATTTTGAAGACCAAATGACATCATGTGCATCCAGCACTCAGCATAGAGCCTGGTACAAGGGAAGTGCTGGTAAAGCCAGCTGCCCAGAGGCCTGCTTCTGAGGGGCTGTGGCCAGGAGGCAGACAAATGTCCAATAATCATCCCAGGAACCAGCAGGACACTCACCTCCACCAGCTTGTCACCCACGATCTCTGAGGTCTGGTGATAGTTGGGGAAATTCACCACCAGCTTCCCGCCCTCCATCTGCACGGTGGCCTGGAATGGAAGCACAACATTAAGCCTGGGTTGTTGCAGGTGATTGGCAACTATCTGGGGCTGGTGGCGCGGGCAGTAAGAAGAATTTACCAAGGCCAGGCATGGTGGCTTATGCCTATAATCCCAGCACTTTGGGAGACTGAGGCAGGCGGATCACTTGAGGTCAGGAGTTCGAGACCAGCCTGGCCAACGTGGTGAAACCCCGTCTCTACTAAAAATACAAAAAGTAGCCCGGTGTGGTGGCTCATGCCTGTAATCCCAGCTACTTGGGAGGCTGAGGCACAAGAATCACTTGAACCCGGGAAGCAGAGGCTGCAGTGAGCAGAGATCGTGCCACTGTGCTCCAGCCTGGGCAACAGAGCAAGACTCTGTCTCAAAAAAAAAAAAAAAAAAAGAATTTACCAAGACAGTTGTAGGTAAAAAAAAAAAAAAAAAAAAAGTCAGATTTCTTAGAGAAAGTATGAAAATATGTTGCAAGGGTGCACTGGGCAGGACAGCAAGAGAGGAGCTGACTGCAAGGAGACAAAGTCTTGCTGGAGAGTTTATAGACTGTTGCTTATGCTGTGTGCTGAAGCGGGTTTTGTGCAGTACTGACAAAGCAAAGGTTATGGTGAGATAACTTACATTTTTCTATCAGTGGAGGTGATGATAGCTGGGCACAGGAAGATTGTGAGTTATTTGCACAGGAGGGCTATGTGTTCTGGACCATGAAGAAAGGCAGACTTACAGCTTATCTGCTCTCCTTTTTTGCTTTCCCCTGCTGCCGCCAACCTGACTCCTTTTCTATAATTAGAACTCCACATGGGTCACCAGAGGCCTAATGATAGAGGCAAATAGCTGGGGTTCAAATCCCTGGTCCCACCATGTTCTAACGGCAAGGACTTAGACACATTACTTGGTCTCCCTGAGCCTCGGTTTCTTCACTTCTTTTTTTTTTTTTTTTTGAGACGGAGCCTCGCCCTGTTGCCCAGGCTGGAGTGCAATGGTGTGATCTCGGCTCACTGTAACCTCCGCCTCCCGGGTTCAAGCGATTCTCCTGCCTCAGCCTCCCGAGAAGCTGGGATTACAAGCGCCGGCCACCACGCCCGGCCAATTTTTGTATTTTTCATAGAGAGAGGATTTCACCATATTGGCCAGTCTGGTCTTGAACTCCCAACCTCGTGATCTGCCTGCCTTGGCTTCCCAAAGCGCTGGGATTACAGGCATGAGCCACCGTGCCTGGCCAGTTTCTTCACTTCTAAAACAAAAGCAAATGACTGCATTTTTTCTTCTAGCATTCACTATGTGGCAGGCAACATGCCAGGTGCTTTCATGCACTGTCTTGTTTAATCTTCACCACAGCTCTTGGAGCCAGAGATTGTATGTAGTCTCCTTTTGCATACTAGAGATATGAGGCTCAGGGGAGTGAAATGACTTGCCCAAGGCCCTACAATTGCTGGTGGGAAATCATGGTTTCAAATCCAGCCAAGTCTCACTCCAGGGCCTAGCGTCTTTATCTCTGTGCTACACAGAGAGGCAGCATAAAAAAAGCACTTATGGCTGGGCACGTTGGCTCACACCTGTAATCCCAGCACTTTAGGAGGTCAAGATGGGTGGATCACAAGGTCAGGAGTTTGAGACCAGCCTGGTCAACATGATGAAACCCTATCTCAGCTAAAAATACAAAAATTAGCCAGATGTGGTGGTGCATGCCTGTAATCCCAGCTACTCAGGAGGCTGAGGCAGGAGAATCACTTGAACCCAGGAGGCAGAGGTTGCAGTGAGCCGAGATCATGCCACTGCACTCCAGCCTGGGTGACAGAGTGAGTCTCGAATAAAAAAAAAAAAACTTTTGCTCTTTAGTGCCCGGTGTAAAGGCCTGCCCCTGTTGTGTAACTAAGGCAAGGTTTTTTTTATTTTTATTTATTTATTTATTTTTGTGATGGACTCTCACTCTGTCGCCCAGGCTGGAGTGCAGTGGCATGATCTCAGCTCACTGCAACCTCTGCCTACTGGATTCAAGCGATTCCCCTGCCTCAGCCTCCTGAGTAGCCAGGATTACAGGCATGCACCACTATGTCCAGCTAATTTTTGTATTTTTGGTAGAGATGGGGTTTCACCATGTTGGCCAGGCTAATCTCAAAATCCTGGCCTCGAGCCATCCACCCACCTCGGCCTCCCAAAGTGCTGGGATTACAGGCATGAGCCACTGTGCCTGGCCAGCAAGCTTTTTAATCTCATGATTTAGCCTCCCCGCTCAATCTGGAGAGAGTAATTGTAGCAATTTCATAGGATTAACTGTATTAAGATGGAAAAACTATTCAGCAAGTGTCTAGCTTATAATAAGTGTCCAGCAAGTATTAGCTATTTTTCTTATTGTTTTAGTGCCCATGTTTGACCATTAAAAATCAGGAGCATTAAATTGCCAAGTAACTCAAGCTCCTAATGCTGGAGGCCAAACTGGAGAAAGAAGCCTCAGCTCGGGAGCGGGGAGGCCATGTTTGAGAAGGAGAAGTCAGATGGAGGCCTGGGGAAGGAGGGGGACAGCCAGTGGCCTCTCACCTTGAACGTCTTGCCCCCCATTGTCTGTATGTTGCTTTCCTTGCCAACAGTGAACTTGTTGGTCATGGTGTGGCCCCCGGAGTAGTGCTGGGACCAAGTGAAGTCCTGCCCATCCTGCTGCACCTCCGTGACGATCTTGAAGTTGCGGGCCTTTTCGATTACATCGCTGGAGATCCCTGGACCCGGGGACAAGCAGAGTAGCCATATAAGAGCTGCTTTTAACCCTGTGGTTTGGGAAAAGAGCTTTCCTGCCCACCCCCACCGCCCTACCCCCTTGTGCATGATAGGCTAGCCTGCAGGTTAAGAGCACAGTGCCTGAGACAGCTAATACGTGCTGTGAGCCATGTGGCTGGGGAAAGTCACTATCTCTCTGAGCTTCAGTCTATTCATCCACAATATGGAGATAATAAGGCCCATCCCAAAAGGCTGTTACAAGAATTATATTCAATGTGAGTGTGTTTGTGAAGCTCCTGGCTCATAGTGGGTGCTCATCAATAATAACCAAGCTTCTGATAGTAATATAAATATAACTGAATCTTGCCAAGCTCGCGAAGTTCTGGAATGAATGAGACTTTCAAGACCAGGTGTGGTGGTTCATGCCTGTAATCCCAGCACCTTGAGAGCCCAAGGCAGGCAGATCGTTTAAGGTCAGAAGTTTGAGACCAGCCTGGCTAACATGGTAAAACCCTGTCTCTACTAAAAATACAAAAAAATTATCTGGACATGGTGGCAGGTGCCTGTAATACCGGCTACTTGAGAGGCTGAGGCAAAAGAATCACTTAAACCCTGGAGGCAGAGGTTGCAGTGAGCTGGGATCACGCCACTGCAGTTCCGCCTGGGCTACAGAGCAGGACTCCGTCCCCTCCTCCCTGCCAAAAAAAGACTGTGTCTTCTAATACTTTTATTTTACAGATAAGGAAGTGAGCACCCAGAATGGGAAAGGGACTTCCCAGTATTTCACTGAAATTTAATGACCGAATCAGGTCTAGAACCGAAGTGGGCTCACTTCCCATCCCACAACACGAGGCTGTTATAGGTGAAGCCAAGTCATTGCTCCTTCAGGGCCACTGCCAATACATGACTCAGAGGGACTCTCGACTCCTCAAGGCCCCAAGGCACAAGGGCCCTGGTCTCAGGGTTGCTCTGAGCCAGCTGGCAGGCAAGAAGTGGCCACCAAGAGGGAGGGCACGGGTCCCCTTGAGCTGTCCTCTGAACCTTGAGAGTTACACTGCCTGAGACTTTTTAGATAGTGAGATACTGAGATTTCCACAAGATTGTCGGATCCACTGTCTCATTGGTTCCTCACAACAGACTGGTGTTACAAGTCAAGCAGTGAGAGAAGGAATGAAATCACTGGTCTCTCTGCCCACAGTGTTTGGCACAGTAAGAGGCCTGTGTTTGCTGAATGACTGTGTGAAGAAGTGACTTGTCAAACCTGGTCTCCATGCTAACCCTTTGGTTTCCTCTCCTAGGCAGGATGTGGTGACACCACTCATCACAGGGTCCTGGGTGCCAATGGCCTCTGCCACTGACTTGGGCAAGTCACGCTGAGTCCCCATTGGTAACACTGAGATAGCCTTGCATATAGCTGGTGTTCAATAAATGTTTGATGGGCTGGGCTCAGTGGCTCACGTCTGTAATCCCAGCATTTTGGGAGGCCGAGGTGGGTGGATCACCTGAGGTTAGGAGTTCAAGACCAGCCTAAGCAACAGGGTGATACCCCGTCTCTACTGAAAATACAAAAAATTAGCCAGATGTGGTGGCACATGCCTGTAGTTCCAGCTACTCGAGAGGCTGAGGTAGGAGAATTGCTGGAACCCAGGAGACGGAGGTTGCAGTGAGCTGAGATCATGCCACTACACTTCAGCCTGGGAGACAGAGCAAGACTCCATCTCAAAAATAAATGAATAAAAATAAATACATGTTTGACTAAATAAACATCAAATCTCTACTTCACCAACCAAGTCTCCACTTTACCAATTACTAGCTGTGTGACTTTGGACTAGTTAATTCCCTGGGCCTCAAGTTTTCCATCAGTAAAGTGGAAATACTAATATATTCTATGTGTGTTTTAAAGTCAAAGAGTGTCTAGGCTGGGTGCGGCAGATCACGCCTGTAATTCCAGCACTTTGGGAGGTCAAGCTGGGTGGATCACCTGAGGTCAGGAGTTCAAGACCAGCCTGGCCAACATGGTAAAACCCCATCTTTACTAAAAAAAATACAAAAAAAAAAAAAAAATTAGCCAGGCGTGGTGGTGCACACCTGTAATCCCAGCTACTCGGGAGGCTGAGGCAGGAGAATTGCTTGAACCTGGGAGCAGAAGGTTGCAGTGAGCCGAGATGGTGCCACTGCACTCCAGCCTGGGAGACAGAGTGAGACTCTGTCTCAAAAATAAAATAAATAAAATAAAATAAAATAAAATAAAATAAAGTTAAAGAGTGTCTTAGTTCTTATTATCCTCAGAGCCTGGGAGAAAGCAGTTGCTCAACAAATGTGTGAATGAATGAATGAGTGAGTGAGTGAATGAATGGATGAAATCCTGTCCCATTCTACCTTAGGGGTTTGGGTTCCTGGCCCAGAGCTGGCTGTGACAAACCAACCCCGAAGAAGGGATACCCAGGAGCTCACTCACCAAGGAGCTTCATGAACTCATCATAATTCTTCTCACTCTCCATCTCGAACTTGCCGGTGAAAGCCATGCTGCTGGGAGGCTGGAGGCCAGAGAGCAGAGGGATGAGGAGAATGGGTGGTGCTGAGGGGTCTGCTATCCCAGCTTATAAACTCTCCCAGTTGCTGAGGCTCAGCCCCTAAGTCACCCCACTTCTTCTCCCTTCTGTCCTGAAGAGGAAGCACTTGCTGTTTTATGATGTGGGCAGGACCTGGAGGGACAGAGCCCCGAGGTTATTCACCCTGGGGAAGTGCTGTGACCCCATTGCCATTGCCAGCAGGGTCAGGATGGCAACGGGTTTGAGGAGTCATCACCTCTCTGCCCATCTCTCCCTCTGTTCCCGCATGCCCTGCCCTCAACCCATGCTCTCACCATCTCTCATCACTCTTGCACCCTCTAACTCTGCAACCAAAGCACTTGAGCACTTGCTGCATGCAGGGCCAGCACTGAAGAAACACAGATGAACGAGACACACACCTTTCCCAAAAGAGCCTTTGGTTTAGTCCAGAGACAAGCACACACCTGCAGAGAGTTCTTGTGTAAGCAGGATGTGATGTGCCCCAGGAGAAAAGCAGATGGCTGACCTGGAGCATGGGGAAGGAGCAATGGTGTCCAGCACAGGGCTAGTGCATGTTTGGGGAGGAGGTGGCATTTGGCACCCGTCTTGGAGGACCAATAGGACTTGGATGTGTAGAGAAGCAGGAAGGTTGGAGGAGGCTGAGAACAAAGGGAGACGATATTCTAGGACGAGGGAACAGTGTGATGAAGATGGAAAGGGCCATGATGAAAGGAAACAATGAGTTTAGCTGGAGCAAAGCAAACTTGAAGGAGAACAGATGCTCCTAAGGGTGCAGATAATGCAACCAGAGTAAAGCAGCCACCCATGGGCCTAGGCAGCGCACCTGGAGGAGAAGGTGCCAGGTGCCTTGAAGATGCCTGTGCACCAGGCACTGGGCTGGGAGCTGGATGAGTTTTATTTTGTTCAAGCTTCAGAGCTGGAAGGGGTTAGGGGTTCAGAATCTTGACTTCCATTTCCTGCTGTGTCTCTCAGTACCACTTCACATGCAGGGACTCTATCTCTTCCGTGATCACTCCAGCCTACCTATCTTGTGAGAATGTCCTCTGCATTGGGCAAAATTGACAGTGCAAAGTATAAAACACTCTGCAAAGGCTCTCGTGATTATTATGTATTTATTTATTTTTGAGATGGAGTTTCACTCTTGTTTCCCAGGCTGGAGTGCAAAGGTGTGATCTGGGCTCACTGCAACCTCCGCCTCCCAGGTTCAAGCAATTCTCCTGCCTCAGCCTCCAGAGTAGCTGGGATTACAGGCATGCACCACCACACCCAGCTAATTTTGTATTTTTAGTAGAGATGGGGTTTCTCCACGTTGCTTAGGCTGGTCTCAAACTCCCAACCTCAAGTGATCCACCTGCCTCAGCCTCCCAAAGTGCTGGGATTACAGACGTGAGCCACCACACCCGGCCGATTATTATTATTAATTCAGGAAACCTCTGCACGTCTATTTCCTTTTCCCAGGCTTGCTCTCCATGAATCTCCTTCATTTCCATCTAAAGCTGAATTCAATACAGTTGCTGACTCCCAGACCTGGGACTAAGCGGTCTCTGAACTGATGAAAAACCAACTCTGCCACATTTTACCAGGCTTTAATCTCCAATCTTGGAATTTCTAACTCCAGCCAGGACTCTTACTTTAGTCTAACAGGCAGACAGACAGACAGACAGACAGACACACACACACACACACGTCATGGATTTTTTTAAGTTATATATATAAAAATTTCACATAATTCAGAGCAAGTAAGAGTCCTGTCAGAGGTGGCCTGTGATAGTAGTTTGGTACCTCTCCTTCTAGGCTTTTTCTTTCCTTTTCTTTTTTCCTGAGACAGGGTCTCTCTTTGTCGCCCAGGCTGGAGCGCAGTGTGTGATCTCAGCTCACTGCAGCCTTAACCTCCCAGGCTCCAGTGATCCTCCCAAATCAGCCTCCCAAACAGCTGGGACTACAAGTACATGCCACCATGCCTTTTTTTTTTTTTTTTTTTTTTTTTTTTTTTTTTTTTTGAAGTGAAGTCTCCCTCCGTTGCCCAGGCCAAAGTACAGTGGTGCAATCTTGGCTCACTGCAACCTCCGCTCCCAGGTTTAAGCGATTCTCCTGCCTCAGCCTCCCTAGTAGCTGGGACTACAGGTGCTTGCCACCACACTCAGCTAATTTTTAGTAGAGACAAGGTTTCACTGTGTTGGCCAGGCTGGTCTCAAACTCCTGAACTTGGATGATCCGCCCACCTCGGCCTCCCAAAGTGCTGAGATTAGAGGCCTGAGCCACCACACCCAGCCCTTTTAGGCTTTTAAATGCACATATTTATTTTCTGGTATAAATGAGACTATATTGCTCTGTTACCTCCTGTTTATGTAATGATATGGGCACATGTCTATATCATTACAAAAAGGTATATCATATCCTGTTCAACAGCTCCAGAGTATTCTATCATATGTATGTCTCATAACTTACTTAGCTATTGCTGGATTTTTAGGTTGTTTCCAATCTTTTCCTATTATAAATAACAGTGATAAAAATATTCTTGTTCACACCTTTCACTGTACATGTCAGATTATTTGCTAAGATTGCTTGCTAAGGATGAATTCCCAGACATGAAATTCCTGGAACAAAGGATTGTAGTATTTAAAATTTGTATATCTATTACTTTACTGCCTTTCAGAAAAGCTATAGCAGTTTACAACTCCCGCCTAGAGCATGTGAGAATTTCCCCTCGCTGATAATAATAATGATGATACAACAATGACTGATAATAATAACAATGGCAAGAATAGCTCACATTTATTGGATCTTTATTATGCATTTGGCACTCAGCTGAGTGTTTTACATGAATGATCTTATTTAATCTTCAGAACAGCTCTATGAAGTATGTACTGTTATTGCCCCCATTTCACCTAGGAGCAAACAGAGGTTCAGTGAAGTGTTACCTTGACAAAGTATACCTTGCCAAAGTCACAGAGCCCCGGTGTATAGTTTATATTTACTTTTTTTTTTTTTTTTTTTTGAGACAGTCTCGTGGGGCGATCTCGGCTCACTGCAACCTCCGCCTCCCAGGTTCAAGCAATTCTCCTGCCTCAGCCTCCTGAGTAGCTGGGATTACAGGTGCCCACCATCATGCCCGGCTAATTTTCTGTATCTTTAGTAGAGACGGGGTTTCTCCATGTTGGCCAGGCTGGTCTCGAACTCCTGACCTCGTGATCTGCCCGCCTCGGCCTCCCAAAGTGCTGGAACTACAGGCATGAGCCACAGCGCTCGGCCTATATTTACTCTTAAAATAGCTTTCAACGTCTTTTTTTCAAAAAATCCCTATAATCCCATAACCCTAATACAAGCAAACTGCTTTTATTAATTTATTTATTTATTTATTTATTTGAGACAGTTTCACTCTATCGCCCAGGCTGGAGTGCAGTGTCACATCTCAACTCACTGCACCCTCTGCCTCCCAGGTTCAAGCCATTCTCCTGCCTCAGCCTCCCAAGTAGCTGGGATTATAGGCACCTACCACCACGCCCGGCTAATTTTTCTGTTTTTAATAGAGACAGGATTTTGCCATGTTGGCCAGGCTGGTTTCGAACTCCTGACCTCAAGTGATCCACTCGCCTCGGCCTCCCAAAATGCGGGTATTACAGGTGTGAGCCACCCTGCCCGGCCTTATATTTTCTACTCTCTTCCTCCCTCTTTTGCTATTTCTCTCCTTCTCCCTCATTATTGTTTTCTTTCTTATCAACTGTAACAGATATACAATAACCACACGCCACATAAATACAATATTGTATTCTATTTTTCTTCACCCAGCATTAGTTTGTAAACACGGTCCCATGTTTCTGAAAAGCTGTCAGGTTGGGCCAGGTGCAGTGGCTCATAACTGTAATCCCAGCACTTTGGGAGGCTGAGGCAGGTGGATCACAAAATCAGGAGATCGAGACCATCCTGGCTAAACGGTGAAACCCATCTCTACTAAAAATACAAAAAAATTAGCCGGACATGGTAGCAGGTGCCTGTAATCCCAGCTACTTGGGAGGCTGAGGCAGGAGAATCGCTTGAACCCAGGAGGCAAAAGTTGCAGTGAGCTGAGATCACACCACTGCACTCCAGCCTGGGGGACAGAGCGAGACTCTGCCTCAAAAAAAAAAAAAAGGTGGGGCTGGGCCCAGTGACTCATGCCTGTAATCCCAGTACTTTGGGAGGCCAAGGTGGGAGGATCACAAGGCTAGGAGTTCGAGACCAGCCTGGCCAACATGGCAGAACCCCATCTCTAGTAAAAATACAAAAATTAGCCAGGTGTGGTGGTGGGCACCTGTAGTCCCAGCTGCTTGGGAGGCTGAGGCAGGATAATTGCTTGAACCCAGGTGGTGGACGTTGCAGTGAGCCGACATCACACCACCACACTCTAGCTCGGGCAATAGTGTGAGACTCCATCTCAAAAAAAAAAAAACTGCTATCAGGTTTGACCAGACATGGTAGTTCATACCTGTAATCCCAGCACTTTGCAAAGCCAAGGCAGGCAGATCACTTGAGGCCAGGAGTTCGAGACCAGCCTGGCCAACATGTCAAAAACCCTGTCTCTACTAACAACACAGAAAATTAGCTAGGCATGACGGCATGTGCCTGTATTTCCAGCTACTCGGGAGGCTGAGCCACAAGAATCACTTGAGCCTGGGAGGCTAAGCCTGCAGTGAGCCGAGATCATGCCACTGCACGCCAGCCTGGGGGACAGAGTAAGACTCTGTCTCAAAAAAAAAAAGAAAAAAAAGGAAAAAATTATTGTAGAGACAGTCTCACTATGTTGCCCAGGCTGGTCTCAAACTCCTGGGCTCAAGTGATCCTCCCACCTTAGCATTTCATAGTCCTGGGATTATAGGTGTGAGCCACCGCACCCAGCCTTGAGTGGCATTTTAATTTCCTCCAAAAACCTTTCCTTTGCATTCACCACTCAGCTAACTATTTGACTCAAGAGACCCAGCTTTTGGTCTATCTCATTATTCCCCCATTAAGCTTAATCATTTCTAATGTTTGATTTAAACTGAAAGATGTGCTACTCCTCCTTTCACTTGAACACCTAGAAGACATTTTCAGCTTATTAATTGGCCTAATTTCTTTTGTTGTTGAGACAGGGTCTCCCTCTGTCACCCAGGCTGGAGTGCAGTGGCACAAAAACGCCTCACTGCAGCCTCAACCTCCCAGGCTCAATCAATCCTCCACCTCAGGCTCACGAGTAGCTAGGATCACAGGCATTCACCAGCATGCCCAGCTAATTTTTTTATTTTTTAATTTTTATTTATTTATTTATTTTTGAGATGGAGTCTCGCCCTTTCGCCCAGGCCGGAGTGCAGTGGCGCTATCTCAGTTCACTGCAAGCTTCACCTCCTGGGTTCACGCCATTCTCCTGCCTCAGCCTCCCGAGTAGCTGGGACTACGGGCGCCCACCACCACGCCCAGCTAATTTTTTGTATTTTTAATAGAGACAGGGTTTCATCGTGTTAGCCAGGATGATCTCGATCTTTTGACCTCGTGATCTGCCCGCCTCGGCCTCCCAAAGTGCTGGGATTATAGGCGCGAGCCACTGCGCCCGGCCAATTTTTTTTTTTTTTTGTAGAGATGGGATCTCACTTTGTTGCCTAGGCTGGTCTCAAACTCCTGGGCTCATGCGATCCTCCCACCTTGGCCTCCCAAAGTGCTGGGATTACAGGCATAAAGCATCGTGCCCAGCCTAATTGGCCTAATTTCGATATTGTGTCTCAGGGAATAAGAAGGCCTGAGGAGGGAAAGAGAGATGGGGAATGGGTGGAAGTTCACTATTTTGGCAGGGCACAGCAGCTCACACCTGTAATCCCAGCACTATAGGAGGCCGAGGCGGAAAGATCGCTTGGGCCCAGGAGTTCCAGACCAGCCTGGCAATATAGTGAGACAAAAAATCATCTCTATAAAAAAATGTTTAAATTAGCCAAGTGTGGTGGCGTGTGCCTGTAGTCCCAGCTACTTGAGAGGCTGAGACGGAAGGATTGCTTGAGCCCAGGAGGCAGAGGCTGCATGAGTCAAGATTGTGCCACTGCACTCCAGCCTAGGCAACAGAGCGAGAATTTGTCAAAAAAAAGGAAGAAGTAAGAAAGGAAAGAAGGAAGGAAGGAGAGAGGGAGGGAGGGAGGAAAGGAAGGAAGGAAGGAAGGGCAAAAATTCACTCTTACATGAGTGGAATTTATGGTACCCCAAAACAATTACAATGGTAACATCAAAGATTGCTGATCACCAGAACACATATAAAAATAATAACAAAGCTTGAATACTGTGAGAATTACCAAAATGTGGCCCAGAGACAAAGTGAAAAATGGTGCTGACAGATTTGTTCCACATGGGGTTGCCACAAACATTTGATGTGTGAAAAACACAGTTTCTCAGGGACACTGAGGCTGGAAGGTCACCCGAGCCCAGAGTTCAAGACTGAAATAAGCTATGATCATGCCACTGCACTCCATCCTGGGCAACAGAGCCAGATCCCATCTCTAAAAAAACTAAAAAATAAAAATAAAATACGGTATCTATGAACTACAGTCAAGTGAAGTGCAATAAAACAAGGTATGCCTATATTTCCTTGAGCTAAAGCCCCAGGATGGGACTACAAACTTAAGGGGTCTGGAACATTCTTACAACTCATACAATGTTTTGTCAAATTGGGACTGAATTACTTTACACCCAGCTTAACTGGGACTCTGAGTTTCAAACATCTTTGGTACTTTCCTGCCCCTCAACATAACAAATTGGGCCATCTAGAGAATTTTTCTTTTCTTTTTAACAACTTTTATAATAAAAAGGGGGTTTATTTTCTGATTATAAAAGTAACATATCTTCATAGTAGAAAATCTGTGGCCGGGCGTGGTGGCTCACGCCTGTAATCCCAACACTTTGGGAGGCTGAGGTGGGTGGATCACCTGAGGTCAAGAGTTTGAGACCAGCCTGGCCAACATGGCGGAACCCCATCTCTAGTAAAAATACAAAAATTAGCTGGGTGTGGTGGTGGGCACCTGTAGTCCCAGCTGCTTGGGAGGCTGAGGCAGGTGAATCACTTGAACCTGGGAGGCGGAGGTTGCAGTGAGCTGAGATGGTACCACTGCACTCCAGCCTGGGCAACAGAGCAAGACTCCATCTCAAAAGAAAAGAAAGAGAAGAAGAGAAAAGAAAATGTAGGAAGAGACCAGCCGGGGCAATATAGAGACCTCATCTCTACTAAAAATTTAAAAATTAGCAGGTGTAGTGGCATGTGCCTATGGTACCAGCTACTTTGGAGGCAGAGGCAAGAGGATCACTTACACCTGGGAGACTGAGGCTTCAGTGAGCTATGATTGCAACACTGCATTCAGCCTGGGTGACAGAGCAAGACCCTGTCTTAAAAAAAAAAAAAGAAAGAAAAGAAAAGAAAAAGAAAATTTGGAAAGAACAAAACACAAATAAATTTGAAGCTACCTATAATCCTTCCAAACAATCTTATTTTTCAATTGTAAAATTAATGCATACTCATTGTTTAAAAAGACAAAAGCTTAAGACTTTGTAAAGGTTAAAACCGCAGATCCCACTACATCTCATTTTCCAGAGCCAGCTGCTGTTAAATTCAGTAGATAAACTTCTAGATGTTTTCCACATGCACACAAACATATTTGTGCATATCCTTTTTTCCTACTGTTTTTAACCAAAATGAAATTCGGAGACACTGTTTTGTCTTGCTCTTTTTCACATAGCTATATACAGAGATATACATCATGGACATAAATGAGTCTTATTTCTTCATGGAAACTGAAAAAAAAAAACTCCATCCATTATTCAAAGGGACTTGCCAAATGGACAAATCCACTAATAGAGTATGTTTTGTCGCCATGCTCTAGGCATGAGAAACAATGAAAAATTCACCATCTCCCTGAAAACCTTGGGGGAAATAATTTTACCACAGTAATGGAGATGCAAGTCAGCCAGAAGTTGACAGCCAGTGAGTGAGCTGGAAAGGTTTAGGGGGTGGGGCACAGTCTCCTGGAGTCTTCTGGGGTCTCTCGTCTTGGAGGAAGTTTGTACCTTGTAAAACCCCTCCTTCCTGCCTTGGCCTGCCTGGAATGACTGCTCACCTTTCATCAGTCTTTCTGAATTCTAATTGTCCTCCTACCCCCGCCTCCTCCAATCAGGCTTTTTTGATTAGTCCAACCTGTAGAGATTGTCCCTTGCAAAAATCCCCAGAGCCTGCACCTTCTCTTTGTAATGACTCAGTGAGGGAACCTGGGCTTTAGAGTCACTCAGCCTTCTCATGTCTTAGCTCTGAGACTTCAGACACACCATTGATTCATTCAACAAACATCACCTGAGCATCTCTAGTTCACTGGGTTCTGGAAATACCAAGTACCTGTCCTCAAGTCTCAAGTCTTTTTTTTTTTTTTTTTGAGACAAAGTCTCACTCTGTCACCCAGGCTGGAATGCAGTGGTACAATCTCGGCTCACTGCAACCTCCGCCTCCAGGGTTCAAGCAACTCTCCTGCCTTAGCCTCCCAAGTAGCTGGGATTACAGGCCCCCATAGACCGCACCCGGCTAATTTTTGTATTTTTAGTAGAGACGGGGTTTCACCGTGTTGGCCAGGCTGGTCTTGAATTCCTGATCTCAAATGATCCACCCACCTCAGCCTCCCAAACTGCTGGAATTACAGGCGTGAGCCACGGCGCCCGATCTGTCCTCAAATCTTGTAGGAGACACAGTCCCATAAACAGGCAATTACAACATGATGTGATCAAAGAAATAAAGACTGTAACATAAGGATATTTTTGGAACACAGAAATATTACCCGACCACTTCCTGAGTATGAGGGAAGGCTGATATGAGAAGAATTAACAAATAAGGCAAAGCCTTACTTATTTATTAATAATAATAATAATTATTATTATTATTATTAGGCAGGGTCTCACTCTGTCACCCAGGCTGGAGTGCAGTGGCACAATCAGCCTCAGCCTCACAGGCTCAAGAGTTCTTCCTGCCTCAGCCTCCCAAGTGGCAGGGACCTCAGGCATGCTCCACCATGCACGGCTAATTTTTTAACTTTTAGTAGAGACGAGGCCTCACTTGTTGCCCAGGCTTGTCACAAACTCCTGGACTCAGGCGATCCTTCTGCCTTGGCCTCCCAAAGTCCTGGGATTACAGGTGTGAGCCATCACCTGGCCTCATTCATTATTATATGGGGAAAAAAATACCGATCTTCCAGAGTTTTAATGAGATTAAATGAAAGTACATAGCAAAAGTGCTTAGTACAGGATCTAGCATTTCACAGGTGATTGTTGAAAGATATCTACTGTTATTCTCACTCACTGGCAATTTGTCCAGCCTAGCTGCCTGTTTTGAACTACTGTTTATATATTGCAGCATTAATTTAACCCTTCACAAAGTGAGTCTTTTATCTCCCAACTACATTGTGATCCCTTCCAGGCCTCAAGCTGCATTTCATTTTTCCTTCTGTATGTATTCCTGGTGGGTACTGGGATAGTGTTGATTTCACTTTATTTGTTCAGATCTATGTGGAATAGGCTGTAAGGCTGTGTTCATACACTACTGGGGATGTAGGAAGGGAGGGCTTGTGAAAAATAGAAATCCCTGTGACCTGACCCCCCAAAATTCTGGTTTGGTAGGTCTGGGGTGGGGCCCTAGAATCTGCATTTTGACAAACTCCCCAGTGATTGTACTGCTCAGCAGCCTTGAGAAGCTCTAGGCCAGGGGATGTGGGCAAGAAGGACCAAGTGGCTTCTCCAGGCCCCCGCTTAACTCCCTTTCCCATTGATTTCCTTCTGCACGGTCAGAGCTGTTTTTTCCTTAGTTGCTACTCTTCCAAGGTCAGTGTCCAAGGCAGGATGGGAGTGGTGGGGCTATGGGAAAGGATGACATTGGCACTCAGCTGACTGACTCAGCCATGCTCCCACCCCTTCCCTAGAGTCTAAGTGTACATCTGACCCTCCACCTTCCATCCACCCATGCCCGCCTCTTCCCCTCTTCTCCTGGGTTTACCTATTTGTTTAGACCCTCATTGAGAACCTCCCCGGAGGGGTGAATGAACTCAAACTGCCTCCATATCACAGTGAAGTTTTATGAGGCAATAGAACCAATAGAACAACTATACCCCAATAGAGATAAAGAAGAGCCCAAGGCTAATTCCCCTGGGCCACCCCAGCTTTCCACCTGAACTCCCGGCCCCTGCCTCAGCCAGCTACCATTATTCTCAGAGTAATGCCTGGAGAAGGGGGTGGGAATACAGGTTCTTGAGTCCATGGGTGAGGAGGAGCCCTGGGCACCCTCCTATTCTCTCCATCCCCAGGACCTTACAGGTCTTGCATAGAGTAAGTGAACTATCAGAGTTATCAATTCCTTGATTAAACTCCCCTTCCTCTTTCCTCCACTAAAATCTGAAATACTAGTTGGCATCGATCCCTAGAATGTCAGAGCTAACTGGAACCTCTGAGAACAATATTTTCCCATGATGATACTTCTAGTTTTACTCTCAAGAATCAAAGACCAGGAGTTTGAGGTCAGTGTGGCCTGCATAGTAAGACTCTGGCTCTAAAAAAATTAAAAAACAATTAGCCAGGCATGGTGGCTTGTGCCTGTAGTCCTAGCTACTGAGGAGGCTGAGGTGGGAGGATCACTTGAGTCCAGGAGTTTGAGGCTACAGTGAGCTATGATTGTGCCACTACAATCCAGCCTGGGTGACAGAATGAGACCCCAACTCATAAAAAAAAAAAAAAAAAGGCCAGGCGCAGTGGCTCACGCCCGTACCAACATGGCGAAACCCCGTCTCTACTAAAAATACAAAAATTAGCCAGGCATGGTGGCGGGTGCCTGTAATCCCAGCTACTCGGGAGGCTGAGGCAGGAGAACTGCTTGTACTCGGGAGGCAGAGGTTGCAGTGAGCTGAGATCGCGCCTTTGCACTCCAGCCTAGGAGACAGAGTGAGACTCCGTCTCAAAAAAAAAAAAAAAAGTCAAAGACTAAGATAAGAAAATCCAGCTGGCACTTTGTTTATCCACAATGAGACACGAAAGAGACAGAGACTCTAGGCACAGGCTGCCTAGGTTTGAATCCCAGCTCTGTCACTTACTGGTTCTGTGGCCTTGGGCACCTTGTTTATTTTTTTGTGTCTCAGTTTTCTCATCTGCAAAATCTGGATAATAATGGTACCTATCTGAAGGGGATGTTACTAATGTTAAGTGAGTTCAGCCAGGGGTGGTGGCTGTCACCTGTAGTCTCAGTGACTCAGGAGGCCAGAGGCCAGGAATTGGAGACCAGCCTGGGCAGCACAGCAAGAACTTGTCCCTAAAAAAAACAAACAGAAAAGCTTAGCTAGGCATGGTGGCCTGTGTCCATAGTCACCCTGCTACTCGAGGGGCTAAAAGGATCGTTTGAGCCCAGGAGTTCAAGGCTGCAGTGAGCTATGTTTGTGCCACTGCACTACCTCCTGGGTGACAGAGCAAGACTTGACTCTAAAATAAATAAATAGGCCAGGCACAGAGGCTCATGCCTGTAATCCCTCCTCTTTGGGAGCCTGAGGTGGGAGATTTGCTTGAGCCCAGGAGTTTGAGATGAGCCTGGGCAACACAGGGAGACCCCATCTCTACAAAAAATAAAATAAAGTAAATCAACTGGGCATGGTGGCATGTGTCTGTAGTCCCAGCTAGTCAGGAGACTGAGGTGGGAAGATCACTTGAGCGTAGGAGTGGAAGGCTACAGTGAGCCATGATCATGCCGCTGCACTGCAGCTTGGGCAACAGAGAGAGATTCTGTCCAAAAATAATAATAATAAAAAAATAAATAAATAAATAAGATAAAATAAAATAAATAAATGAGTTCATTTTTGTAAAGTACTTTTTGCAGCACCTGGCACAGAGTATATAAGAGTGTGTTAAGTGAGTGTGTTAAGTAACTGTTGGGGCAGGCTGGCCGTGCAGCTTCCACGATGCTCTGTCCAATTCCCAGCTTTGCAGTGTTAATCATTTCCCTCATCTCCAAGTGTCAGATGTACTAGCATTCAGCCCTTCTTCTTGTCTTTTCTCTGAGCCCTCATTCCCTTGGTGATTTCATCCAGCCAATAGCTTTAAATATCATCTTTTGCTGATGACTCTAATTTTTTTGCTCCATCTCAGATCTCTACTCTGAACTTAGTATATCCAACTGCCTGCCTAACAGCTCCACTCTATGCCTTACGCCATTTCTAACTGACATCCAAAAGTCCTGTTCTGCCCTCAACAAAACTTGCTGCCCCCATGGAGCATCTCAGTTGATGGAAAATACTGAGAGCCAAGATCTAACATGGACCTGCAATGCGCCAAGTCCTGTGCTAAATGCTTTACATAAATTATCATCCTATCCTCCCAACCAGTCTTGTATGTCAGTCCTGATATTACCCCCATCATGTAGATGAGGAAACAGAGGCTCAGAAATAACATGTCCAGATGGTAAGCGGAGGAGGATGTCTGGCTACAGGTCCTGCACTCTTGTCCACTAACTAAAAGGAACAATTTGATTACATGCAGCCTTCAGAACCAATCAGGGTCTTGGAGACTGATTGCTCCTTTGGTACTTAGTGAATGACCCCAAAGCACCAGACACCATGCTAAGCACTCAACACATGGCATCTCTGTTAATCCATGCAACAAACTTCTGAGAGGGCTGTAATAATCCCTACTTACAGAAAAGAAAGTCTAAGTTCAGAAAGGTTAGGTGACTTGTCCAAGGTTACACAACCAGTCATTGATTAAGTTTGGATAGGAATTCAGTTTTTTCTGAACTAAGTGGTACTTGCTACCACCATGCATCCTGCTGGCTGTCTGATCCAGCAGTGGAATGCCAGTCTGTTAAGTTATAATGAGGGCCAGGCGGGCACGGTGGCTCACGCCTGTAATCCCAGCATTTTGGGAGGCTGAGGTGGGTGGATCATCCGAGGTCAGGAGTTCAAGACCAACCTGGCCAACATGGTGAAACCCCATCTCTACTAAAAATACAAAAATTAGCCAGGCATGGTGGCACGTGCCTGTAATTCCAGCTACTCAGGAGGCTGAGGCAGGAGAATTACTTGAGCCCAGGAGGCAAAGGTTGCAGTGAGCTGAGATTGTGTCACTGCACTCCAGCCTGGGTGACAGAGTGAGACTCGGTCTCAAAAAAAAAAAAAAAATTACAATGAGAACTGTAAGTCATATATTCATCATTTCATTCATTCAATAAGTACTTACTAGCACAAGGCTATGTGTTAGGGGATGGAGATACACAGCAGAAAACAAAATTGTCTCACCCCATTGAATGAAGCTTCCAGCTTTGCAGCTCATCAATCTTCCCCAGTTCATTTCCTACTCAGCCTCATCTGCTTTCCTATCCAGCCCATGGATGTACCCCTCCTCTGCCAGGACCCTCAATGTCCTTCTGCCACATTGGCTTCCCAGGCCCCATCCTTACATACAAGAAAGCATTTGTCCTTCTACCTCCCATCTGCAGGACTTAAACCTGCAGCCAGAAGAAGTGGCGCAATTGGGGAGGAGGGTAACACCACCTCAAGTTCATGACCCTCCCTCAGCAGGGCTTTGGGATACTCACTGGTTCTTTCCTCTCCTTGTTGGATGAATCCCACCCCATTCCTCACAACAGCAGCTGGTTTGAAATAACCTTTACCTTCTTATCAAGTCTCCTACAAAATTCCCACCACCTCCACTTCCCCAGTTCTAATTCCTCATGCCTTTACTTCTTTTTTCTTTTTGACAAGGTCTCGCTCTGTCACCCAAACTGGAGTACAGTGGCAAAATCATGGCTCACTGCCACCTCAACCTCCTGGGCTCAGGCAATCCTTCTGCCTCAGTCTCCCAAAGTTTTGGGATTACAAGTATGAGCCACCATGCCTGGCCACCGTCACCTTTTTTTTTTTCTCTGAGACAGAGTTTCACTCTTTTTACCCAGGCTGGAGTGCAGTGGCATGATCTCGGCTCACTGCAACCTCTGCCTCAAGGGTTCAAGTGATTCTCCTGCCTCAGCCTCCCTAGTAGCTGGGATTACAGGCACCTGCCAACACACCCGGCTAATTTTGTATTTTTAGTAAAGACGGGGTTTCACCATGTTGGTCAGGCTGGTCTCGAACTCCTGACCTCAGGTGATCCACCCACCTTGTCCTGCCAAAGTGCCGGGATTACAGGTGTGAGCCACTGCGCCTAGCCCACCATCACTTTTAATGGCCATATTGTAATCCATTGTACAGACATATCACAACTTACTCAGCCATTCTCCTTTTGTTGGACAGTGAGGTTAGGAAAATAAAATTGTATACATCAATAGGAAACACCACAACATGGGGAAAACAAAAACAATAGCATTATTCAAAACTATGTGTTAACATGAACAGTATTATTTGAGGCAACTGGGATACAGCTGAAGTTCCACTGGATGGCCATGGGTCATAAACTAGTGGAGGATAGTGACCTCTGAGATGGTGACCAGGGACAAGCTGGGAAGTTATGCAGGGCAGCCACCTCACTGGGAACAGTATCTGCCAGACAGGGAAAACCTTTATTTTCTGCTTCTGTTTTGTGTCTCTGCCTGTTCCACAACCCACTTTTGAGTTGAGTTGATGGGATTTCTTTCTTTCTTTCTTTCTTTCTTTCTTTCTTTCTTTCTTTCTTTCTTTTTATAGAGACAGGGTCTCCCTATGTTGCCCATGCTGGTCTTGAACTCCCGGGCTCAAGTGATCCTCCTGCCTCAGCCTCCCAAAGAGTTGGGATTACAGGCATAAGACACTGCACCTGGCCAGTTGATGAAATTTCTGACTGTTGTAGACAAGGTCCTTTGAGTCACAAGTCAAGAAATCCACTTGAGGCCAGGCATGGTGGCTCATGCCAGCCACATTGGGTGGCTGAGACAGGAGGATCACTTGAGTCCAGAAGTTCGAGACCAGCATGGGCAACACAGGGAGACCCCCGTCTCTACAAAATTAAAAAGAAAAAGAAATCCACTTGAGGCCAGGTGTGGTGACATACATCTGTAATCCCAGCACTTTGGGAGGCTGAGGTGAGAGGACTGCTTGAGGCCAAGAGTGCAAGACCAGCCTGAGCAACATAGCAAGACTGTGTCTCTACAAAAAATTTAAAAAATTAACCAGGTGTGGTGGCACGTGCCTGTAATCCCAGCTAATAGGGAGGCTGAGGCTGGAGGATCACTTGAACCTAGGAGTTCAAGGCTGCTATGAGTTATGATTACACCACTGCACTTCAGCCTGGGTGACAGAATGAGACCCTGTAATAAAAATTATAAGAGAGAAGAAAGAAAGGAAGAAAAGAAAGAAAGAAAGAAGAAAGAAAGAAAGAAAGAAAGAAAGAAAGAAAGAAAGAAAGAAAGAGAAAGAAAGAAAGAAAGAGAAAGAAAGAGAGAAAGAAAGAGAAAGGCAGGCAAAACCTACTTGAGCTAGCTTAGGTTAGAAAATAAGAAAGGTGATTTATAAAGTTGAACCATCAGCATGTATAACTGCTGATATTTGACCTTTTTGACCTATAAAAACAACAATTTCAGATGGTGCAACCTAATATTCTAACAATGCAGAAGGATCTCAAGGAGCCCAGGGATAGGACACAAAGTCTAGGTTCATGAGGAACTAGAACCAGAATCTGAAAAACGTCAGGAACCCTTTCCTCCCTTCTTCTACCCCACACCTTTCCTTTCTGTGTCTGTTTCATTCTCTGCAGGTCTCCTTTCCGGCTCACCCACGTGCACGCAGACAACACAGCTCTCAGAACCTGAGTCAGAAGAGAAATAATCTGATTGGTCTATCCTAAGTCAAGTGGGCATCTCTGGTCCAATCAGCTCTGTGCAGGGAGGCCGAGCTCTTCATAGCAGCGCTCTTAATTGCAAGCAATGGAAACTGATTTGAGCAAAAAAGAAATTTATCGAAAGGATATCAACTGGATCACAGACTTTTCAGCCTTGGAAAACAGACAGAGACAGGACAGGACAAACAGCTAGAACCACAGCCACAATCACATCACAGAAATGATTTTGTAAGGATTCTGCTGCCAAAGGCTGGACTGGGCAATTTGCACCCCTATCAAGGGTAGCACTGCATGCGGACCCTGCAGCCACCATTCCCCTGGGCATAGAATATGGCCACCACCACCAGAATGGATTCTCTTGTCCCTGCTTATTTGTATCATGAGCTGCAGAGGCTGAGCCCACCGCATGGCCATGCACCCTCATTGCCATCGGGCGATGGGACAAATGGGACATGAGTACTGGCCTTTTCAGCTTTGTACTAGAAGGTGGGCCCACCTTTCATTGGGCCCCATGTAGTGGAAAGTTCTCTAAACATAGAAAAGGGTACAGATGCTTGATCCCACCAAAAGCGTCATGTGGTACCAACCATCTCGACCATGAGGGCCAACTGCTCTGGGTGGACAGTTCTTGAAGAAGGGACTGTGGGCTGGATAGGTGCCCAAAGAGTGTCCGTGACAGTTACCTCTCCCCAAAGATTCTACCCAGCTCATGTGCCTTCTATGAAATCTTTCCTGCTCCCAATCCATCCCATCCTGGCTCTTTTCCACTTAGAACTTGCATAGGAGGGCTGGACGTAGTGGCTCACACCTGTAATCCTAGCACTTTGGGAGGCCGAGGCGGGCAGATCACTTGAGGTCAGCAGTTCAAAACCAGCCTGGCCAACATGCTGAAACCCTGTCTCTACCAAAAATATTTTTTAAATTAGCCAGTTGTGGCCGGGCGCGGTGGCTCACGCCTGTAATCCCAACACTTTGGGAGGCTGAGGCAGGCGGTCTACAAGGTCAGGAGATCGAGACCAGCCTGGCTAACACGGTGAAACCCTGTCTCTACTAAAAATACAAAAAAATTAGCCAGGCGTGGTGGTGGGTGCCTGTAGTCCCACCTAATCAGGAGGCTGAGGCAGGAGAATGGCGTGAACCCGGGACGCGGAGCTTGCAGTGGGCGGAGATCGTGCCACTGCACTCCAACCTGGGCGACAGAGTGAGACTCCGTCTCCAAAAAATAAAAATAAAAATTAGCCAGTTGTAGGGCCAGACGCAGTGGCTCATGCCTGAAATCCCAGCACTTCGGGAGGCTGAGATGGGCAGGGCATGAGGTCAGGAGATGGAGACCAACCTGGCTAACATGGTAAAACCCCGTCTCTAGTAAAAATACAAAAAATTAGCTGGGCATGGTGGCGGGTGCCTGTAGTCCCAGCAACTTGGGAGGCTGAGGCAGGAGAATCGCTTGAACCCAGGAGCCAGAGGTTGCAGTGAGCCGAGATTGTGACACTGCACTCCAGCCTGGGCAACAGAGCGAGACTCCTTCTCAAAAAAGAAAAAGAAATTAGCCAGTTGTGTGGTGGCAGGCACCTGTAATCCCAGCTACTCAGGAAGCTGAGGCAGGAGAATAGCTTGAACCCAGGAGGCGGAGGTTACAGTGAGCTGAGATCACACCATTGCACTACAGCCTGGGCGATAAGAGGGAGACTGCATCTCAAAAAAAAAAAAAAAAAAAAAAGAACTTGCATAGGAAGGCACAGGATGAAATTGTTGTTGTTGTTTTTCTATCTGAGATATAAGCAGCTGGAAGGCAGGAAGCCTGCCTTATGTTTCTGTTTGGCCTGTGCAGGGCAGGGCCTATAACTGTGCAGTGTCTATACCTGGGCCTTTACATACTTGTTGGTCGGCTCAGGCATCAGCCAAGGCTCTTACAGATCTAAGTAGCAGACACTGACTCTTGGTGACAAACAAAAAATAAAATTTTTGGAAACGTATGGAGTAACTCATAGAAGGGATGAAAAAGCTCCACCACCAGGCCTCCAGATAGCACATAGCACCAGGAAGCAAGAAGGAAGGGACAGTCCCTGGGGCACTGCCAACCCATTGATTACCTTCAACAATCCTTCATCCTTATAGTACTGCACTCATGACTCAAAGTCCCAGCTTGGACAGTTACAGGCTCTGTCACTTGGACAAGTCACTTAACCTCTGTACTTGGGTGTTCTCGTTGACAGAATAGAGCTAAAAATAAAGCCCACTTCCTTAACTGGCAATGGGAGGGTTGGATGCTCAGTACATGAAGACCCTTAGAAAGGGGGCCAGCACCTAGCAAGCACTTCATAAATATCAGCTACTAAAAAATACCAGGAGAGAAAGCCCAATGGGCTCAGCCGAGGACATGTATTCCCTCTGGGGGTGGGTGAGGCCGGCGGAGGCTCTTAACTGACAGTCCCACAGAGACCCACATGCAGCAGTATCTTCAAGGAGCAGCTCTCCAAGAAACACAGAAGTACACTGACAGAAGAAGGGGGAAATGATACTGGGCAGGCAAGAACATAAGTGCCCATGATGACTTCTCAGCTCCCCAGGACAGAAAAAGGGTCCGACTCCAACATCTACAGGTTTGATCTAGGGCAGTGGCTGGGAAGAAGGAAGAAGATTGAGAGGCATGTCTAACAACATCCAAGCAACCTCCCTACCAAAGCAGCCCATGACCCTTGAAAGATATTGCTTCAGAAGAAAGTCAGATGGCAAAAGGTCGTCCCGCTCCCATGCAATCATTCATTGCCCCCTCTTCTGCCGCTGGCAAACCGTGATTAATTCCTGTGGCAGCCGCAGAAATCATTCCTAATGAATTTCTAATGAACTCATTTGGTGTTAATGCGGTGTGTAATTCTGCAGGACACTCGTTGTAATTTAGCCTTATTAAATCTCTAGTTATTGGGAACTACTATTGCTCTAAGCTCATAAGCAGGAGAAAAGTAATTATGCAGAGCAAGCAGTTAAATTATGAAAAGGATTGGACATTCTGAGAAGGCTGAGACGTGGCTGCTCCTGTGTTTTCTCCCTGGGGTGCACTGCTCTACAAAGGTGAGCAGGCTGTGCAGGTCTTCGAGCTGAGGCAAGAATGCCCACCTTGACTTCTGTTCTGCAGTGTTAGAGCTGTGCAGGCTGCCCCTGTGTTCTGGTATTTTTAAGGGCCAACCAAAGGTGGCCTTGTCCCCAAATGATCTACCCCACTTGCCCACTGCCTGGGCCTGAATTTCCACCATAGGGATAGATTCCTTCGTGTTTGAGGTGCTGTTCCAGGTTGAAAGGTAACTTGTACCACAGTTCAGAGAGCAGTCACTGATAGGTTATCTCATCTGATGATCACAGCTTCCCAATTATTGTCATTAAAACCCTTTGACAGATACGGAGATTAAAGTTCACAGAGGTGAAGCCGCTGGGCTCCCAAGGTCATCACTGGGTGCCAGAACTAGGAACAGAGCCCATATCTCCTGGTAACCAGGTGAATTCTCTTTCCAGCTTACCTGTCATTTATTGCCTGCTGTGTTTTTCATGCATATGTGACTCATGCTTCCACCTAGATCACATGTTTCTTGAGGTCAGAGCCCTTTCTGTGATCTGCTTTACCTGTTTGACTTGCCTTGGTACAGAGGATGGAGCTGCAAGACTCCCCTGGTCAGATCAGGTCGGGTCTCCTGAAGACACCAGGAGGATTCTACTGTGCACAGGTTGATTGTATGTCTCCTTTTCCCACTTCCTCCTGAAATTTTCTTATTATACTTTTGATTAAAATGTATGTCTTAGGTTGCTTTCTGTTGCTACAGCTGAATACCTGAGACTGTATATATACACATAGAAAAAGGCTGGACGCAGTGGCTCATGCCTGTACTCCCAGCACTTTGAGAGGCCAAGGCTGGGGGATCGCTTCAGGCCAGGAGTTTAAGACCAGCCTAGGCAACATAGTGAGACCCCTGTCTCTAAAAATAAAAGAAAAGGAAAAAAAGAAAAAAAAGACAATGATTTATTGCAGTTTTGGAGACTGGGAAGTCCAAGGTCTAGGGGGCACAACTGGTGAGAGGCTTCTTGCTGGTGGGGACTCTCTGTAGAATACCAAGATGGTACAGAGCATCACATGGCAAGGGGAGCTCACTGAGAGCCAAACTGGCTTTATTTATTTATTTTAATTTTTTGAGACAGGGTCTCACTTTATCACCCAGGCTGGAGTGCATGGGGCAATCACTGTTCACTGAACCCTCAACCTCCCAGGCTCAAATAATCCTCCTGCCTCAGTCCCCCAAGTAGCTAGGAATACAGGTGTGGGCCACCACACCCGACTAATTTTTGTTTTGTTTTTTTTTTGTGGAGAGAGATTTCACCATGTTGCCCAGGCTGGTCTCAAACTCCTGGGCTCAAGTGATTTGCCTGCCTTGGCCTCCCAAGGTTCTGGGATTATAGGCATGAGCCACCACACCAGACCTTTATTTATTTCTGAGAAAGGGTCTTGCTCTGTTGCCCAGATCAGAGTGCAGTGATGCAAAGATGGCTCACTGCAGCCTTAGCCTCTGGAGTAGCTGGGACAACAGGTGTGAGCCACCACACTTGACTAATTCTTTTTTTTTTTTTTTTTTTTAGAAATGGGGTCTCCCTGCTGGGTGCAGTGGCTCACACCTGTAATCGCAGCACTCTGGGAGGCCGAGGCAGGCAAATCACAAGGTCAGGAGTTCGAGACCAGCCTGGCCAACATGGTGAAAACCCGTCCCTACCAAAAATACGAAAAATTAGCTGGGTGTAGTGGCAGGCACCTGAAATCCCACCAACTTGGGAGGCTGAGGCAGGAGAATCGCTTGAATCCGGGAGGCAGAGGTTGCAGTGAGCCGAGATCACACCACTGCACTCCAGCCTGGGCAACAGAGTGAGACTCCCTAAAAAAAAAAAAGAGAGAGAAAAAAAGAAATGGGGTCTCTCTATGTTGGCCAGGTTTGTCTTGCATGCCTGGCCTCAAGCAATGCTCCTGCTTTGGCCTCCCAAAGTTCTGAGATTATAGGCATAAGCCACGGTGCCTGGCTCCCACTCTCATGATAACTAATCCTCTCTTATGATAACCCATTAATTCTTTAATTTATTAGTGGATTAATTCATTAATGAGGGCAGAGTCTTCATGATCCTATCACCTCTTGCTATGGTTACATGGGGTAGTAAGCTTCAACATGAGATTGAAGGGGACAAACATTCAAACCATTGCAATGTAGATTCAACTTTTTTCTTTTTTTTAAGAGACAGCATCTTGTTCTGTCACCCAGGCTGGAATGCAGTGGCATGATTTTAGCTCACAACAGCCTCAAACTCCTGGGCTCAAGCGATCCTCCCACCTCAGCCTCCCAAGTAGCTAGGATGAAAGGCATGCACCACCTCACCTGACTCATTTTTTTTTTAGACAAAGGATCTAGTTATATTGCCCATGATGGCCTTAAACTCCTGGCTTCAAGCAGTCCTCTTGCCTCAGCCTTTCAAAGTGCTCAGATTACAGGCATGAGCCATTGAGCCCAGCCTTAAACTTTAAAAATAATTTAAAATCATTTTCTTCTGATGATAAAAGTAACATAAAATTCAGAAAAATGCATAAAATTCAGAAATTTTTTACATAAAATTGAGAAAAAATGCAGAAAAGTCTAAAGAAGATAAAGATGGCCAGGCACAGTGGCTCACTCCTGTAATCCCAGCACTTTGAGAGGCCAAGGCGGGCAGATCACCTGAGGTCAGGAGTTCGAGACCAGCCTGGCCAACATGGTGAAACTCCGTCTATACTAAAAATACAAAAATTAGCTGGGCGTGGTGGCAGGCGCCTGTAATCCCAGCTACTGGGGAGGCTGAGGCAGGAGAATCACTTGAACCCAGGAGGCGGAGGTTGCAGTGAGCCGAGATCATGCCATCGCACTCCAGCCTGGGGGACAGAAGCGAGACTTCATCTCAAAAAAAAAAAAAAGGAGGTAAAGATGACCTACAATCCCGTCTCTCATATGTAACTATTGCTTAACAGTTGGTGTGTATTTACTTCCAGACCTTATTATATGCACATATAAATATACATACAAACATTTTATCCAAAATGGGAACATACCATATGTACTGTTTTGGAAATACTTTTTATTAAACTTGGAAACGTGACATTTTTGAAAGATGATTTACACTGTTGAATAATAAATACAAACTAATTTAGCAAGAATGTCCTTGGTAAATCCTCTCTGTTATAAAAAAGAAACAAAAGAAGGGTAATTTAGAGCAGAAAACCTAAATAACCCCATACAAAAGCCAGAAAGAAAATTTGACTATTGCTACCTTGTCTCCTAAAATGTCTTGGTTATCCATTTAATTTGGGTGTTTGGCATGAAAAAGCTGATGGATGGAAGATGCAGGCCTGGGAGCAAAGTCATGTGACCCTGGGAGTCGGATGAATGGATTGGGCCATGGGAGTTTAGAGGTAAATCTAGGTTCGTGGCCCTTGCCCATTTCCCTACCTCATCTTCTGTCATATCCTCAGTTTCTGCTGCAAACTCATTTCCACTGGAATCCCCTAAACTCACTGTGCTATTTTGCATTTCTTTGCCTTTGCACTTTTCCTTCTACCTAGAATGCCCAGTGGCATAAATGGGAAAAAAATTGACTTTCATGCAACGTCTAACTCAATTATTTGCCTATGAGGAAAACAAAAAGAGCTGTTTGAAGGGCAAAGTAGGTTTTTCATCTGTATGGAAGAAGGTCCTGGGGTAGGTGAGAGTAAGGTTTTTTTCCCCTTTGAAGGTGGAAACACTCTAATCACAGCTTGCCTTGGTGCTGTGTCTAGCATCCATGACCCAGGTGCTGCCGTGCATGTCCAAGCCACCCTGGACTTGACCTCCTCACTCCTCAGTGGTGTTCTGGTCTGTAAGTCCCTCTCCTAACTATTTCCTGAACTTCCTTCAGTCCCAGGTGCTCATAGCCAAGCAGCCCTCAGAGCTGTGGGTATGCACTTTGTGGCTGTTTAGACGTGGGTAGGAAAAAATAATGTTGCCATCGATGTTTAGACGTGGGTAGGAAAAAATAATGTTGCCATCGATGTAACCAGTATGTGTGGCTCCGTGTAGAAATGCATACCGCCCGTGTGCATTTATGTCTGTTGTACTATACATAGATTTGCATGCATGTATGAAACATGATGTATATGTGTCCTTCTATCTGTGTACCTAGGAGGATGTATACTTTTCTCTGTGTATATTAAGTTTGAATCACTGCGGATACATGTAGAATATTATGTGGGTTTTTTTGCTTTTTTGTTTTTTTTGAGACAGAGTCTTGCTCTGTCGCCCAGGCTGGAGTGGAGTGGCATGATCTCAGCTCACTCCAGCCTCTGCCTCCCGGGTTCAAGCGATTCTCTTGCCCCAGCCTCCCAAGTAGCTGGAATTACAGGCACGCATCATGCCCCACTAATTTTTTGTATCTTTAGTAGAGATGGAGTTTCACCACATTGGCCAGGTTGGTCTCGAACTCCTGACCTCATGATCTGCCCTCCTCGGCTTCCCAAAGTTGGAATTACAGGCATGAGCCACTACGCCCGGCCTGCTTTTATTATACATACACGTAAAGCAGCGTGCACATGTGCTCAGCTGTGACTTTCTATATATGGCTCTAGTTGTTTATATACAGATATATGGATATGGATATGTGAGATAATGTGAGATAATGGAAGGAGGGTATCGGTTTGCTGCCTTAGGCTACAAGGAAAGAAAAAGAAAAGAAAGAAAAGAAAAGAAAAAAGAAAAGAGACCTTGAACAATAAATCAAGTTAATATCTCTCATGACTAGAATTCCAGACATGGGAAGGGAGGACTCTCAAGTTGACTGATTGTGTGGATCAGTAACGGCATTAGAGGCCCTGGGTCATTTCCACTTCTCCACTCTGCTTAATTCTGCATCCTCAAGGTCACGAAATGGCTGCAGCATTTCCATACCCCACACTCTCACATTACAGAATCCAATGACAGGTAAATGAGTCTTCACTTCTGAGATGACTTTCTTAAGAATAAAGAAAATTTCACAGAAGCCCCAAGCCAATTTCTTTCCAAATGTCATTGGCTAGAACGTGGTCACATAGCCCAAAGGTAAACCAATCTCCATCAGAGGGACTAAGACCACCAGGGTTGGCTTAGACTAATGAAGGTCCCTCTCCTGGAGCAGGGGTTGGAGTCAGCCTTTCAGAACACAAGGTTGCTAGGAGAAATAGGCATCTGACAGAGTTCGTCAGGAAGGGGGAAGCCAGCAGCACTTGTGATAAAGGAGTGTGCACACATGTGCAGGCATGTCTGTTTATAAGTGTACATGACTTTGAACATGTATGAACATGCAAATATGTAATGTGTGGGGGTATTTCAGTTGCTTTTTTTTTTTTTTTTTTGAGATGAAGTCTTGCTCTGTCACACGGGCTAAAGTGCAGTGGTGCGATCTCGGCTCACTGCAACCTCTGCTTCCTGCTGAGAGAGCAAATCCCGGCCAAGATGACAATCTAATCATTAATGGTATCTTGTCTTTGACTGGGAGGCCTTGGATCCCATGCCAGATGGAAGACTCAGCCCTTATCATAACTCTGCCAAAACCACAATACTGGCAGTGGGAGACGAGACTACCACATATATTTTTTTTAATTCTCTGAGAGACTTTCAGTTTTGGGCTTCTCTATCTGAGGCACCACTGGTCCCCAAAAAGCCAATGGAAAACCTTAGCTGTTATGCCCCCTTTCTTTCCAACCCCCAGACCATCCCTACCTATGGAGCTGGAGACCTCGGGACAGTATTTCTCAGAAAGCAGGAAGCCTGAGCTCAAGGCTGCTAGCAGGGTGAGGCTTCCTACCTTGGATAGGCCCTGAGCACTTGGCTTCTTTCCCTCTCCACAGCAGTGTGTTTCCCAGTAAAGAAAATAGGATGCGGCCGTGCGCGGTGACTTACACCTGTAATCCCAGCACTTTGGGAGGCCGAGGCGGGTGGATCACCTGAGGTAAGGAGTTCGAGACCAGCCTGCCCAACATGGCGAAACCCCGTCTCTACTAAAAATACAAAAAATTAGTCGGGCTTGGTGGTGGGCGCCTGTAATCCCAGCTACTTGGGAGACTGAGGCAGGAGAATTGCTTGAACCCAGGATGCGGAGGTTGCAGTGAGCCAAGATTGCGCCACTGCACTCCAGCCTGGACGACAAGAGAGAAACTCCATCCCCACCCACCCCCCAAAAAAAGGAAAAGAAAATAGGATGCAGGGGATGAGGGGGAGCTGGGGAGGAAAGACATGGGCTGAGCACGTTCATGCACCACTCATTGTGTGCCCTTCGTGGAATTTCACTCCATCTCCATAGTGAGCTTTTTTAAAAAAATGTATTATTTATTTTTATTTTTATCTTTATTTTATTAGAGATGGGGAGTCTCACTCTATTGCCCAGGCTGGAGTGCAATGGCAGGATTATAGCTCACTGCAGCCTCCAACTCCTGGGTTCAAACAATGCTTCTGCCTCCCAAGTAGCTGAGACTACAGGACTACAGGTGCATGCTCCACAGCAAGAACCCTGTGGGTATTTTTTTTTTTTTTTTTTTTGAGATGAAGTCTCACTCTATTGCCTAGGCTGGGGTGTGGTGGCACAATCTCGGCTCACTGCAACCTCTGCCTGGCCTAAAAGTCCTTATTTTTTGGAAATTTATACTGAAATGTTTACAGATGAAATATAGTGTCTGAGGCTGGGCGCAGTGGCTCAAGCCTGTAATTCTAGCACTTTGGGAGGCCAAGGTGGGCAGATCACCTGAGGTCAGGAGTTCGAGATCAGCCTGACCAACATGGTGAAACCCCAACTCTACTAAAAATACAAAATTAACCAGGCATGTTGGTGCGTTCATGTAATCCCAGCTACTTGGGAGGCTGAGGCTGGAGAATTGCTTGAACCCGGAAGGCGGAGATTGCAGTAAGCTAAGATTGCGCCATTGCACTCCAGCCTGAGCAACAAGAGCAAAACTCTATCTCAAAAAAAAAAAAAAAGAAATATAATATCCGAGATTTGGTTCAAAATAATTGGGTGGAGTTGGATGCAGTGGTTTGCACTCATAATCCCAGCTACTTGGGTGGCTGAGGCAGAAGGATTGCTTGATCCCAGGAGTCTGAGACCAGTCTGGGCAACATCGCAAGACCTTTTCTCAAAGAAAAAAATTGAGGTAAGCATTGTTAAATAAAATTTATGAGATGCCATTGTTTTGGACTGAACTTCTGCACTAGGCCCTAACAAATCAGGCTAAACCAAACTGGAGTCACTCATTCTGAGGGGCCATATAATCAAACTGAACTTAGAAATAGGCCAGTTTTCCAAAAATAGGATATTCACAGCAGCTAGCTATAATGCCCCAGTCAACCTGAGACAGCATGATAAGGAGGTCCCCTCTGCTTTAACCCTACAAGGAATGTAACTTTGAAATAACCAATCCACTTTTTGTTCCCCGTTTCTGCTTTCTTCAACATTTTTCTGCCTATGAAGCCCAGCTTCTGGCAGGGCATGGTGGCTCAAGCCTGTAATCCCAGCACTTTGAGAAGCCAAGGTGGGCAGATCACCTGAGGTCAGGAGTTCGAGACCAGCCTGGCCACCACAGTGAAACCCCATCTCTACTAATAATATAAAAATTAGCCAGATACGGTGGTGCATGCCTGTAATCTCAGCTACTTGGGAGGCTGAGGCAGGAGAATCGCTTGAACCTGGGAGGCAGAGGTTGCAGTGAGCTGAGATCAAGCCATTGCACTCTAGTCTGGGCGACAAGAGTGAAACTCCATCTCAAAAAAAAAGCCCAGCTTCTCTGGTTACCCCATTGGAGCACCTTTCTGTTTTGTATATAGGATTCTGCCCAATTCATGAATCGCTAAGAAAAGCCAGTTAAATTTTTTTTTTTTTTGAGATGGAGTTTCACTCTGTTCCCCAGGCTGGAGTGCAGTGGTGCAATCTCCTGCAAGCTCTACCTCCCGGGTTCATGCCATTCTCCTGCTTCAGCCTCCTGAGTCACTGGGACTACAGGCGCCTGACACCACGCCTGGCTAATTTTTCTTTTTTTTGTATTTTTAGTAGAGACGGGGTTTCACCGTGTTAGCCAGGATGGTCTTGATCTCCTGACCTCGTGATTTGCCCGCCTTGTCCTCCCAAAGTGCTGGGATTATGGGCGTGAGCCACCGCACCCAGCCAAGCCAGTTAAATTTTTGAAACTCAATTTGTTGACGTTTTGCTTTTTGACATGGTGAAGTGGGGGAGTAGGTGGGATAGAATAAGGTAGGATTGGCCATGTTGATCAGTATGGAGCTGGGCTGTGGGTACATGGGGTATTGTATGTTTGTATATATTTGAGTTTCTTCATAAGAGAAAAAAGTTTTTGAAGAGTTAAGTGGAAATAAAGGAGTCACTTTCTCAGAAAAGCCTTTCTGGCCCTCCAGGCTAGTTCAGGTCCCTTTTCTATGCTGCCATGCCACTTCTCCTTCATAGCACTTCGATGAATGATAATGACAATACTGAGGATTGTGTCGTCTCAATATCCGTCTCCCCTGTAGAGAGCAGAAAGTAGAGTCTGCCTAAATCCCTGCTTCCACCCAAGAGCACATTTGGTGAAAGAATAAATGAAGAATGAATCACTGAATGAATGGCTGGGTGAGGTGGCTCACACCTGTAATCCCAGCACTTTGGGAGGTGAAGGCGAGCAGATCACCTGAGCCCAGGAGTTCAAGACCAGCTTGGGCAACATGGTGAAACCTCATCTCTACAAAAAAATACAAAAATTATCTGGGCGTGGTGGTGTGCACCTGCAGTCCCAGCTGCTCAGGAGGCTGAGGTGGGAGGATCACTTGAGCCTGGAAGGTGGAGGCTGCAGTAATCCATGATAATATACTGCATTCCAGCCTGAGTGATACAGTAAGACCCTGTCGCAAAAAATAAATAAATAAGTGAATGAATGAATGAGTTCAAAGAAACCTCACTGTGGGCTGGAGAAAACAGGAGAGGTGGCTTCCTGAAGAAAGAGAGGAGGGGGAGGGGAAAGAGGAAGAAAGAAGAAGGGTGAGAAATGAGAGGGGGAGAGGGAATCCCACCTGGCTCCTCCCCCAACTCTGACTTTACTTATTATTTTGTTATTTAATTGTATTGCATTGCATTTGGCTACCATTCCTATTTTAAAAACCTTTAAATTATTGTTTTTAAATAGGTAATACATTCACTTCTCTTAATATCCAAGAATAACAAAAGAGCTATGGGGAAAATCTCCCACCTCACCTCACTCCCATCCCCTTCCATCCTACCCGCCCCCCCACCCTAGGCAAACGAAACCACTAGTTTCTTTGGGGATTTTTGTTTTATTTGAGACAGGGTCTCACTTTGTTGCCCAGGCTGGAGTGCAGTGTCGCGATCTTGACTCACTGCAGCCTCGACCTCCTGGACACAAGTGATCCTCCCACACCAGCCTCCCAAGTAGCTGGGACTACAATTACATGCCTCCACACCCTGCTAATTTGTGTATTTTTTTTTTAGAGATGGAGTTTTGCCATGTTGCCAAGGCTGGTCTGGAACTTCTGGGCTCAAGTGATCCTCCTGCCTCAGCTTACCAAACTGTTGGGATTTCAGGTGTAAGCCATGGCAGCCAACTCAAAACTACTAGTTTCTTATGTATCCTTCAGAGATACATGTATAAATGCACACAAATATGTATACATTCATACGTGTAAATATATGACCCTCTTGTAGGGTTAAATCCCCTGAAGTAGAACAACTGGGTCAGAGGATTGCCAGACACTGACGAAGCCTCCATGAAGATTGTGCCAGTTCATACTTCCCTGGCAATGCTAAGGCCACCTTCCCCTCTCCCCACCCAAGGGCTGGGTTTGAAGGATTAGGTGTGGCCAGGCCAGGAGGAAGTGTGGAGCCATCCCAAGAGATGCCCATGGCAGGAGAACACAGATGAGACAGCTGGGGACAGTAACACAGACCTCTCCTCAAACTAAGGACTTGCCGGGTGCGGTGGCTCACGCCTGTAATCCCAGCACTTTGGGAGGCCGAGGCGGGTGGATCACCTGAGGTCAGGAGTTCAAGACCAGCCTGGCCAACATGGTGAAACCCCGTCTCTACTAAAAATACAAAAAATTAGCCAGGCATGATGGTGGGCGCCTGTAATCCCAACTACTCAGGAGGCTGAGGAAGGAGAATCTCTTGAACCCAGGAGGCAGAAGTTGCAGTGAGCCAAGATCGTGCCATTGCACTCCAGCCTGGGCGACAAGAGGGAGACTCCGCCTCAAAAAAAAAAAAAAAAGAAAAGAAAAAAAAGGACTCAACTGGCGTTTGCATCCTCTGCTGTTCCCTGCAGCCTCTGCCCACAACGGCAGAAAGAGCTAGGGCCTGAGAGTTCAGAGGTCAGATGGGGATTCTGGGCCTAGGTCTTCCACCTCTGCTCAATAGGTGGCCATGGGTAGGCCACTTTCTTAAGAATAATGACTAACTGCAGGCACAGTGCTAAGCACGTTGCATGTGTGTTCTCCCATAACCCTAAGAGGCTGCCACTTCCGCAGCTTGAGCTCAGAGAGGTTAGGAAGGCTGTCTAAGGTCGTCCAGCTATTAAGCAGCAGAGATGGGATTTGAACTCAGACTTCACACTAGTTTCACTGCTGGAGCCTCAGTTTACCCCTTAGTGAGATAAGGCAGCCAGACTCTGCCTAAGCCTTTTCCATCACAGGACGTCGGGTGTGGTGCGCCTGCACGGTGAGTGGCACAGTCAGAGGGCCCCTGGCTGGGGTAGGTGGGAGGGATGTGGAGCCACCTCCGTGGGGAAGACCATGTCCTGCCCCACTTCTTGTAGGACGGCCTGTCTCTCCTCAGCAGTCCTTTCAGGAGGCTTCATTGCTCTGGGCTGGTGCGGGGATTCAGGTTAGGCTGTGAACTCCCTGGTGGGCGGAGATCCCACTGGGACGCGTCTGTGTCCCTCCCCGCGCCGGACACTGGGGCTCACCACAAGATAGGCTACCATGCGGGTTTGCTAATGGAGACGAAGGAGGGGGCAGGGGATGAAGATAGCAGGGGGAGATGCCAGGTAGGGAGAGAGGGAGACAGGAATGGCAAGACAGAGAGGAAGTGCGAGGCCTCAGTAGGAGACAGCCGAGCCCCGCCCGCCGGCCCCAGGCCGACGGGGAGCCGGGATGCCGCGACCTGGCGCGCCCTCTGGTGGCCGGCCTGGCACGGAACGGCCCGGGGTGGCGAAGGAGGGGGGTGAGCCCAGGGGGCCAGGGGGCTGCCCCGGTCCCCACCGCCATCGTCTCTAGGGGTGGCCGAACCTGCCACTACTCCAAGTGTCCGTCCTCTGAGGGAAGCCATCTTAGTAACAACAACAATGAGACTCTCACAAAGACAGTCACAGAGAGACAGCTGAAAGGAGGAAAAGGGCTTTGGAGCCATGACAAGTCTGTTATTAGCATCACAGAGAAAGGCGAGCAAGTCCCCCACCCAAGGTGTTCTCCCCACTGCGACCTGGGTCATCCTTTCATTTGCCTCAAATGACTTATTTCCAGCTTCACGGAGCTACCTGAGTCAGCACCTGCATCTCCACCACCATCATCATCGTCACTGTCTTCATCGCCTCTGGGCTGGACCAGCCCCTGCCTGTGAGCTCCCTGGAGCCAGAGGTGCAAAGTCTGCAATGACACAAAGAGCCAGCACGCTGGGAGGGGCTCTGGAGACCATCTCATTGTTCATTCATTTGTCTATTCAATCCATTTTATTGACCGCTCACTGTGTGCCAGACACATGGGCCCTGGAGATACAGAAGAAACATGTGAGGTCCCTGCCCTCCAGGAATTAAGAAGATAAAGTCAAAAGTGCTGTAAAGAACAACAGGATGATGGGCCAGTATTTGAAGAGGTCGTTTTCAGATGGGGTGGGCAGGGAAGGCATGTCTGAGAAAGGAATCTTTGTGGACACCTTAATGCTTAGGACATGGGGCTGAGAAAAGCAGGCAGAGGAATTTCAGATAACGCCTCAGTTGGTAAAAAGCTAGGGGGATGGTGCAGGCAAGGAATAGAAGGAAGGACAGTGTGGTGGGAGTTTGGTGGTGAGTGAAAGAGGGGCCTGGGGACCGTGAACACTTGAAGGCTGTAGCCGGGCATCTGGCTTGGATTTTGAGGACTGAGGGGACCATTACAGGGCTTTAGGCATGGGGATGGCACGATCCAATTTACATTTTTCATGTCATTCCATCTGCTTCCTGGTGAACACATGATAGGAAGAAGGAATGTGGAAGCAGGGAGACCAGTGAGGTGGTAACTCCAGAAACAAAGAGGTGGCGGCTGATGGGGCGGGTGGGAGGAGCCTGACCCTGGTGGATTTTGGAGGCACAGAAGGCAAACCTGCTGGGGGATTGTCTGGGGGGGACAGGGAGAGCAAAGACTGGGTGCCTTCCTCTTCCCGCCTTCCTCTTCCCGCTTTGCACCCCTTCTGGCCTGAATCATCTCCCTCAGGTAACTAAGAGGAGGGGGCAAAGGACTCCAGACTATGTAGCCAGAGGTCCCCAGGTCCCCAGGGCTATATCTTGGGTCTGTGCAGAAACTAGGGACATGGGGGCCAGAGGTATTTTTAGCCTCCTAGCTCTCTCCTTCTGTCTTCTGCAATCCCTCTCCCCACCCCCTTCCCCCTTCTTCTCTCCTTCTCCCTTCCCTCTCCAGCTCCTTCCCCCACCTCCTGCTCCTCTTTCTCTCTCTCTCTCTCTCACACACACACACACACACACACACACACACACACACACACACATGAAGCAGCCTTATCAGGAGGAAGCCTCCAGCAGAGACAAGCGGTCTCCAGGGACAGAGCAGAGGAGCTGACTGAGGAGTTTCCGGAGCAGGGGGAGGCTGACTCCTCTGCCTTCCCCATTCCTTCCAGCTCCCACTGCCTCACCCTCTCGGCTTCCTGCAGCATTTCTCTCCAGACGCGCGCTTCTCAACTGGAGGCCACTTTGTCTTCCTGGGACATTTGGCAATATCTGGAAACATTGTTGGTTGTCATAACTGAGGAGGGGGCAGGGTTGGCATGGAGTGGGTAGAGACCAGAGATGCACAGGACAGCCCCCATAACGAAGAATGATCAGCGCCAACAGTGCTGAGAGCCCTCCCTAGGCTCTGCTGGCAGAGCTGGAAGGGACTGTCCTCTTCCTTGTGGTCCCACTATCACCACACTGGCCACACTGTCCCTGCATTGTCTCTATTGGTCTTCTCAGCCACACTGTGAGGTACACAGTATTATTCACCCAAGGTCATGCAGGCAGTAAGAGGCAGAGCTGGGATTAAGACTGTGAAGCCTGTGGTTTAACTGGCCTCTCTCTACTGAAGGGGTTGTGACAGCCTGTGTCATTGTTATTAGCAATGGGACACGCTGTCTCAAGTGAAGTCTTATTCAGAAGTCCAATGTAAGTCCACTGTGTAAGACAGAGAGCGTAGAACTGCCTAGGGTGAAGCAGTGTGGGAGGGTATGAACCCCCTGGGCCCACCCCTCTTCCCACCTTATGGAGCCCCCAAAAGCCATCTGTCTAGCCTGGCAGGGCCCCTGTGGAGGGCTGCACAGGTTGTGCACTGCAAAACTCTAGGAGAGGCCACTCCCATGGGCTTCTTCGTGGGGCCTGTTGAGGTAAGGCAGAGCTCCTTTAGGGAAGGGTGGCAAATGGGATTTCTCCCATTGCAGACATGTGTTGCTTAGCAGACAAGGTGTCACGGTAGCCTAATAAGGTCTGGAGTAGGAAAGCGGGATGAGAGTGGCTGAGTGGCCAGCATCTGCCTTCCCGGTCCTAAGATATGGAGAATAGAAAATGGAATTGGAGGCCAGGCGCGGTGGCTCACGCCTGTAATCCCAGCACTTTGGGAGGTCGAGGTGGGCAGATCCAGGTCAGGAGATCAAGACCATCCTGGCTAACACGGTGAAACCCCGTCTGTACTAAAAATACAAAACAATTAGCCGGGCGTGGCGGCATGTGCCTGTTGTCCCAGCTACTCGGGAGGCTGAGGCAGGAGAATGGCGTGAACCCAGGAGGCAGAGCTGGCAGTGAGCCGAGATCGTGCCACTGCACTCCAGCCTGGGTAACAGAGCAAGACTCCGTCTCAAAAAACAAAAAGAAAAGAAAATGGAATTGGACTAGGAGATATCTTGACACTCCCCACCCTTGCAACTTAGCAGCGACTCAACAATGAAGCTGCCAACCCTCATTCTAAAACCTTACAAGACCTGAGGCTCGTATATACACTAGTCCCCCAGGAAAGCCTTCCCCAACCCTAGAGCCTCTCTCCCCAGAGCCCCATCAGGTTTCCTTTTTGGGGCCTCCTGTTGTTCATCTTTATCTAAACCTGGATTCATGTTTGGGCAGAGAAGCTGTAGTTGAGGTTGTCACCGCCTTCTCAACCCTCTTGGGGAAGGTTTGGGCTAGACCTGGCAGAAGGGGTTGGATAGGGGATGTCCCTCTCCAGGTCTCCCCGTGGAGTGAGACCCTTTCCCCCTGAGTGCCATGGTGGCTCCCCAGGCATCATCAAGCCACCTGGCATCTTGGTGCTTTGACATGAGATCCAGTAGACACCCTGTAAAGGAGGACTGTGGGCACTGCCTGCTCTCTCGGCATGGGCTTCTCCAGCTGCCCTGCACTTGGGCATCTTACAGCCTGGAATAAATCCTCCTGGCCCATGTCCCCTCTGCCTGGACCCAGCTACAGAGTGATACTGCTGATGCCAGAACTGACTCTTCTGTTCCAACAGGGAGTGGTGCCCTCGGGTCCCAAGAGGGCTGCAGACTGCAGGCCTCCCTGAAGTGAAGATGCAGCAAAGTGGAAGACAGCACACGGAAACCATGCAGCAGCTCCCTCTGGGGAAGAGAAAGAGGGAGCCACGTTGCTCTATACCCTGTGGACTTCTTGCAATATGAACCTTCATGGACCTAAGAAAAATAATAATAAAGGAAAAAATAGCCAGGTGGGCTGGTTCACACCTGGAATCCCAGCACTTTAGGAGGCCGAGGCAAGTGGATGACTTGAGCCTAGGAGTTCCAGACCAGTAACAAGGCAAAACCCTGTCTCTACCAAAAATTATCTGGGTAAGGTGGTGCATGACTGTAGTCTCAGCTCCTTGGGAGGCTGAGATGGGGAGGATCTCTCAAGCCTGGGAAGCTGTGGCTGCAGTGAGCTGTGATCGTGCCACTGCACTTCAACCAGGCCACAGAACGTGTCCCTGTCTCAAAAAGAGAGAGAGAGACAGAAAAAAAGTTTGAGGCTTGGCAGTAGAGCCCTGAATGAGGAAGTGGCCAGTCCAGCAGTGAATAAACACTAAGAACGGGCTATGACCATGTGGAAGGGCTCTTGTTCTCAACCCCTTGTGCTGGCCTCAGAAAGGAGATTTTTTTTTTTTTTTTTGAGACAGAGTCTTGCTCTGTTGCCCAGGCTGGAGTGCAGTGGCACCATCTCAGCTCACTGCAACCTCTGCCTCCAGGTTCAAGCAATTCTCCGGCCTCAGCCTCCTGAGTAGCTGGGATTATAGGCACCCGCCACCATGCCCGGCTAATGTTTGTATTTTTAGTAGAGTCAGGGTTTCACCATGTTGGCCAGGCTGGTCTCAAACTCTTGACCTCAAGTGATCCAGCTGCCTTGGCTTCCCAAAGTTCTGGGATTACAGGCATGAGCCACTGCACCCAGCCAGGAAGGAGATTAAATTCTGCCTTCCCAGGAAATACTCTGTCTGTGTATTTGTTCATTCAGACAACAAATATTCCTTGAGCTCCTGCTATGTACTGAGCACCGCACTGGGTGCTAGTCAAGGTCCCTGCTTTCCGGGAACAAATAGACTGATGGGGTGGGCAGGGAGCGGGGAATATGGAGGTATAGGCAGGGAAACCGGCCATCAGAGCAGTGGTCAGCATCAGGACAGGGGATCTAAAGGGACTGCCATCAAGGTGGGACATGAGGGGTCAGGAAATGCCTGGAGGTAAGGAGGTGGACACTGGAATCAAAAGAATGAACAAAAAGCCTGGGAGAGTTGGAGTGCGGTGGATAGGGGTGTTCTACGCAGAGGGTGTCCCTGGTGAGAGGCCCAGCTCAGAAAGGGGATTTCTTTCTCTCTCTCTCTTTTTATTTTTATTTTTTATTTATTTAATTTTTTTGAGACCGGGTCTTGCTCCACTGCCCAGGCTGGAGTGCAATGGTGCAATCATGGCTCACTGCAGCCTCAAATGAGAGATAACAGCGTGCTGGCAGTCCTCACAGCCCTCGCTCACTCTCGGGGCCTCCTCTGCCTGGGCTCCCACTTTGGCGGCACTTGAGGAGCCCTTCAGCCCACCACTGCAATGTGGGAGTCCCTGTCTCGGCTGGCCAAGGCTGGAGCCCACTCCCTCAGCTTGCAGGGAGGTGTGGAGGGAGAGGCGCGAGCAGGAACTGGGGCTGCGTGCGGATGCGTGCGGCTCTTGCGGGCCAGCTGGAGTTGCGGGTGGGCGTGGGCTTGGCGGGCCCGCACTGGGAGCCGCTGGCAGGCCCGGCTGGCCCCGGGCAATGAGGGACTTAGCACCTGGGCCAGCGGCTGCGGAGGGTGTACTGGGTCCCCCAGCAGTGCCAGCCCACCAGCACTGCGCTTGATTTCTCGCCAGGCCTTAGCTGCCTTCCCATGGGGCAGGGCTCGGGACCTGCAGCCCGCCATGCCGGAGCCTTCCCCCGCCTCCGTGGGCTCCTGCGCAGCCCGAGCCTCCCTGACGAGCGCCGCCCCCTGCCCCACGGCGCCCAGTCCCATCGACCACCCAAGGGCTGAGGAGTGCGAGCGCATGGCGTGTGACTGGCAGGCAGCTCCACCTGCAACCCTGGTGCGGGATCCACTGGGTGAAGCCAGCTGGGCTCCTCAGTCTGGTGGGGAGGTGGAGAATCTTTATGTCTAGCTCAGGGATTGTAAAAACACGAATCGGCACTCTGTATCTAGCTCAAGGTTTGTAAACACACCAATCAGCACCCTGTGTCTAGTTCAGGGTTTGTGAGTGCACCAATCGACACTGTATCTAGCTGCTCTGGTGGGGCCTTGGAGAACCTTTGTGTGGATACTCTGTATCTAACTAATCTGATGGGGATGAGGAGAACCTTTGTATCTAGCTCAGGGATTGTAAACGCACCAATCAGCACCCTGTCAAAACAGGCCACTGGGCTCTACCAATCAGCAGGATGTGGGTGGGGCCAGATAAGAGAATAAAAGCAGGCTGCCTGAGCCAGCAGTGGCAACCTGCTCTGTCAGGTCCCTTTCCACACTTTGGAAGCCTTGTTCTTTTGCTCTTTGCAATAAATCTTGCTACTGCTCACTCTTTGGGTCCACACTGCGTTTATGAGCTGTAACACTCACCGTGAAAGTCTGCAGCTTCACTCCTGAAGCCAGCGAGACCACGAGCCCACCGGGAGGAACGAACAACTCCAGACGTGCCGCCTTAAGAGCCGTAACACTCACCGTGAAAGTCTGCAGCTTCACACCTGAGCCAGCGAGACCACAAACCCACCAGAAGGAAGAAACTCTGAACACATCCGAACATCAGAAGGAACAAACTCCAGGCGTGCCACCTTAAGAGCTGTAACACTCACTGCGAGGGTCCGCGACTTCATTCTTGAAGTCAGTGAGACCAAGAACCCACCAATTCCGGACACACAATCTCCCAGGCTTAAGCAATCCTCCTGCCTCAGCTTCCCAAGTAGTTGGGACTACAGGTGTGTATCCCACCATGCCTGGCTTATTTTTTATTTTTTTAGAGACGGGGTCTCACTATGTTGCTCAGGCTGGTCTCAAACTCCTGACTTCAAGCAATCCTCCCACCTCAGCCTCCCAAAGTGCTGGGATTACAGGCAGGAGCCATCAACCCCAGCGTGGGATTTCTTATATGATCCAGGAGCCACACTGGCATTATCTCCAGCTACCCTTTGACCCCAGACGGCCTTTCACTAGAACCTGGGCGCATGCGCCTTGCCTGGCCTTACTGTACAAGCACATTATCTCTAACCAGTGGGCCAGTGAATTCCTCAGCCAGGACTGAGCCTATGTCTCTGTGGCTGCCCTGCTGTCTAGCACAGTGCCAGGCGCATAGTAGGGCCCAATGTCTATTGGATGATTCTGTTTGCTGCAAGTTCATGATTTCCCATAGAGAGGGGATCCAGGCCTAATGGGCCATTAGCTCATCAGACATATGTTGAGCACTTACTGTGTGCCAGATGTGGGCGAAGCCTGGGGACTTAGTGGAGAGTAAACACGCAAGGTTTCTGCAGGAATGGAGCTAACCTTGCCCTGGGGAAGATGCAGTGTGTGCAGAAAAATGTCAGATAGGGATGACTGCCGGAAACAGGAGAAAACAGGGTGAGGGATAAGAAGACTGGCGAGGCCGGGCACGGTGGTATGAGCCTGTAGTATCAGCCACTTGGGAGGCTGAAGGAGGAGGATTGCTTGAGCCCAGGAGTTCAAGATTAGCCTCGGCAACATAGCAAGACCCCATCTCTAGAAAGTTTAATTTAGAAAACGAGGACCAGTGGGGGTTGCCAGGGAAGGCTGGCTGGGTAGGTGACATTGGGGCCTTTACCCTTGTGAATACTGGCAGGAAAATCCAAGGGGTCAGGTGAGGGAAAGGAGATATGGCTCCCTGGCAAGTTAGAGAAATAGAAAGCACTTTGAGAGGTCAAGGCGGGAGAACTGCTTGAGCCCAGGATTTCTTTTTTCTCTTTTTTTTTCTTTTTTTGAGACGGAGTCTCGCTCTGTCACCCAGGCTGGAGTGCAGTGGCGTGATCTCGGCTCACTGCAAGCTCCGCCTCCCGGGTTCATGCCATTCTCCTGTCTCAGCCTCCTCGGTAGCTGGGACTACAAGGCGCCTGCCACCATGCCCGGCTAATTTTTTTTTTTTTTTTTTTTTTTGTATTTTTAGTAGAGATGGGGTTTCACCATGTTAGCCAGGGTGGTCTGGATCTCCTGACCTTGTGATCTGCCCACCTCGGCCTCCCAAAGTGCTGGGATTACAGGCGTGAGCCACCGCGCCCGGCCGAGCCCAGGATTTCAACACCAGCCTTGGCAATATAGTGAGACCCCATCTCAATTAAAAAAATTTTTTTAATAAATAAAAAGAGAAAAAGAAAGCCATTGACGCTGAAGCAAAAGGAATGAGGGCATGAGAGGGGAACACAGTAGAGAGATGGGCAGGGTCTAGGTGGCACAGAGCCCTAGTAAGGTAAGGTTTGGGGTTTGTTTGTTTGTTTGAGATGGAGTTTCACTCTTGTTGCCCAGGCTGGAGTGCAATGGCATGATCTTGGCTCACTGCAGCCTCTGCCTCCCGGTTTCAAGCGATTCTTCTGCCTCAGCCTCCTGAGTAGCTGGGACTATAGGCGCCCGCCACCATGCCTGGCTAATTTTTTGTATTTTTAGTAGAGACGGGGTGTCACCATGTTGGCCAGGCTGGTCTCGAACTCCTGACCTCAGGTGATCCACCCACCTTGGCCTCTCAAAATGCTAGGATTACAGGCATGAGCCACTGCTCCTGGCCAGGTTTGGGGTTTTATTCCAAGTAAACAAGGAAATCTTCCAAGCCTCTGAGCAGGGATGTGGCATGATCTGATCTGCTTTTTTTTTTTTTTTTTTTTTCCAGATGGAGTCTTGCTCTTGTTGCCTAGGCTGGAGTGCGGTGGCATGATCTCAGCTCACTGCAACGTCTGCCTCCTGGGTTCAAGCGATTCTTCTGCCTCCTGAGTACACCACGCCGGCTAATTTTTTTTTTTTTTCATGTTTAGTAGAGATGGGGTTTCACTGTGTTAGCCAGGATGGTCTCGATCTCCTGACTTCATGATCCGCCCGCCTCGGCCTCTGAAAGTGCTGGGATTATGGGCATGAGCCACCGTGCCCGGCCTGATTTGCATTTTTAAAAGATCACAATAACTTCCAAAGCATTCTATGGTTTCCCTCTAGCCCCAAAATAGATTCAGGATATATTTTCATGGATGAATCAAAACAACTTGCCAGTATACTGGACATAGGTTAAGTGAAGGGAGGAGTTCTCAAGGGCTCCTAGACTTAGGGCCCATGCAACTGGTTACTCTGAAGCTATTCCCAGTAGAAAGAGCTCAGTTTTGGGGTCAGGCAGGCCTAGATTTCAATCCTTACTTTAATCTCAAGCCTCAGTTTCCTCTTCTGTAAAACTGAGACACAGGCTGGGCGTGGTGGCTCACACCTGTAATCCCAGCACTTTGGGAGGCCAAGGTGGGCAGATCGCCTGAGGTCGGGAGTTCGAGACCAGCCTGACCAACATGGAGAAACCTCGTCTCCACTAAAAATACAAACTTAGCTGGACGTGGTGGTGCATGCCTGTAATCCCAGCTACTCGGGAGGCTAAGGGAGGAGAATCGCTTGAACCCGGGAGGTGGAGGTTGCGGTGAGCCGAGATCTCACCATTGCATTCCAGCCTGGGCAACAAGAGCAAAACTCCGTCTCAAAAATAAAAATAAAAAAGCTACGACACGATGACAGTTGCACATAGAAGGTGTTAATTCTTGTCCCTTGACCAAAGAGGTTATAGATGTCCAGAAAAATAGTGTTCTGTTTAAGGTTTTGTTGCTGGATAGATAAGCAACTCCAAGTTTGTTCAGAGGCAAGTTTGTTCAGAGAGAAAGGAGGAAGATGAGTAGGGGCTCTGAAGGCAGATCTAATACAGCCAGTTCAAACCTTGGCTCTGAGCTCCTGTAAAGTAGGAATATGTCATTTTTATCTCCTATGCCTGAGATAATTAAATGAGCTATTGCACAGTGGGCACACACAGTGCCTTTGCTCACGAAATTTTGGGAGTGGATGGCCAGCAAGACACCATCCAAATCTCTAAGTCCACATCTTCTGCTGAGGATACATACCAACAACTTCCCAAAGAATAATATCCTTTATGCGATAGCTTCATCTGTATTCTCACTTCATTCCCACAACTATGCTCTGAGGTATGTCAGTAGTATATCTTAAAATTTTTTTAATGTTTTAATTTTTTGTAGAGATAGGGTCTCTCTACGTTGTCCCAGGCTGGTCTTCAATTCCTGGGCTCAATAGATCCTCCTGCCTTAGCCTCCCAAAGTGCTGGAATTACAGACATGAGCCACTGCGCCCAGCCAAGGTTTAAAAGGCTGAAAAAAATAAAAAGGAGAATACAATTTCTTGGCCTGACGCGGTGGCTCATGCCTGTAATTCCAACACTTTGGGAGACTGAGGCGGGTGGATCACCTGAGGTCAGGAGTTTGAGACCAGCCTGGCCAACATGGTGAAACCCCATCTCTACTAAAAATACACAAAATTAGCCGGGTGTGGTGGTGGGCGCCTGTAATCCCAGCTACTAGGGAGGCTGAGGCAGGAGAATCACTTGAACCTGGGAAGTGGAGGTTGCAGTGAACCGATATCCTGCCATTGCACTCCAGCCTGGGCAACAAGAGTGAAACTCTTGTCTCAGAAAAAAAATAAATAATAAGTAAAATACGATTTCTTGACCTGTGAGAATCCAAATGTCAGCTGCAATAAACAAAGCTTCATGGAAACACATCATGCCCACTCGTTTATGTCTTATCCATGGCTGCCTTGGCTACAATGACGGAGTTGAATACCTGTGACAGAGAGTGTGGCCTGCAAAACCCGAAGTATTTACTCTCTGACCCTTTATAGGAAAAGGGTGCATAAAGTGTGTACTCTAGATGTAAAAAGGAAGGAAGGAGGGAAAATAAAGAAAAACAAAAAAAGAAAAAGGGTGCGGAGCCCTGCTGTAAATCACAGCTGCAGGGCAACATTTTCTCTCAAGGCGGCAGACTGGATAAGCACCACCCAGATAATCCAGGGGCCACCCCAAGGGGATGGGGGAGGGAAGAGTTTCAAGTTCAGAGAAGGAAGGGAATTGCAGGGAACCGCTCCAACCGGGAGGGGCCTTGCAGAAATGAGTCCAGCCCCCTTATTTTAGATGAGAAAATCTGAGGCCCAGAGACAGGAGGCAATCTGCCCAAGGCCACCCAGCACGTGGCTAACAGCCCGGTCCCGGCGCTGCCTCCTTCTCCGCAGGGAGAAGCCGGCCAAAGTCGGGGGTCGCAGCCCAGGGGCGACACCTCCGGGCCTGGGGCCTCCTCCGTTCAGCGGGGCCCCGGAGGGTGGGTGCAGGCCGAGCGCCGCGCGGCGGCGGCCTCTCCCCAGCGGGAAAAGGGAGGCGCCTGCGGAGTGGCCTCCCTGCAGTTCCTGTTTCCCGCTCTTTGGCTTTGGAGCAAGGGCCCCCCAATCCCTCCCCCGTCCCCCACCTCCCACCGCCCAGTTGCAAGAGTCCGCCCTCAGCCAGCCGGCTACCTGGGCTGGGGATTTGCCAATGTTTTTTTCGTTTCTTTTTTACAAAGCACAGAAGACACACCCAGCTTCCTAGAGCTCTGAAGCAGCATTTGATCGCGTGTGGCTGAGGAAACTCGAGCTTGTAGCTGATAAAGAATCGGGAGGAGAGGCCGGGAGGGCATTCCTGGGGTGCTTGGCTCCAGCTCCCCCATTCCACCAGGGCTTCCCGCCCCGCTGGAATCCTAGCCCGGCCCCTGCCTGCTTTTCTCCCGGGTGAATTGGGAGGGCTGCCCCAGAGGAATTCAGGAGATTCCCTCTCTTGTAGCCTGGAGAAATAATAAAAATATTAGCAGGCCGGGGTCTCAGTGGCTCACGCCTGTAATGTCAACACTTTGGGAGGCCGAGGCGGGTGGATCACCTGAAGTTGGGAGTTCTAGACCAGCCTGACCAACATGGAGAAACCCTGTCTCTACTAAAAATACAAAATTAACCCGGCATGGTGGTGCATGCCTGTAATCCCAGCTACTTGGGAGGCTGAGGCAGGAGAATCGCTTGAACTTGGGAGGCGGAGGTTGTGGTGAGCCAAGATAGCGCCATTGCACTCCAGCCTGGGCAGCAAGAGCGAAACTGTCTCAAAAAATAAATAAATAAATAAATAAATAATAGCAAATATTTTTAAGGGTGCAGCTCAGAACAGTTGCTGGAGAGGAACTGTTGGTGGAATGGGTAGACCCTTCAGCACCACAGGCTCAAGCTTCCCACAGCTACCAGCTTCCATCACCTGCACCCTTGTTCCCCCAAGTCAGGGCTCTGCTCCTGATCTGACTCGAGTTTTCCCTTTCCCCAGTTTCCCCACCCTTCCATGAGCTCCCCCCCAACCCCCACCCCGTGCTGTTGTTTCCTCAAGGATAACTACTGGAGCCTCCCCTCTTCCCTGGACAGTCCCTTCACCTTTCTGCTCTGTAACTTGCCAGCTCCCTTCCCTCCAGGACCCTGTGTCCTCCTTCTAGTCCCTTCAAAGTAATCTGTTTTGTTGTCACTGTTGTTGTTGGAAACAGGGTCACCCAGCCTGGAGTGCAGTAGTGTAATCATAGCTCTCTGCAGGCTCTACCCAGCCTCCTGGGCTCAAGCGATCCTCCCGCCTCTTTCTCCTGAGTAGCTGGGACTACAGGCCGGTGCCACCACAAGGGCCAAGGGAAGCTGTTTTTAATTTTCTCACACACCCTGTAGATCAGGGCCTGGGAGGTCAGTTCACTCTCTTGCAATCTTTTTTTTTTTTTTTTCACTCTGTCACCCAGGTTAGAGTGCAGTGGCCCAATCTCGGCTCACTGCAACCCCCACCCCCCTAATGCCCCACTCTCCAGCTTAACTTCCACCTCAACCTCCCAAGTAGCTGGGACCACCAATGGGCCTCACCAGGCCCAGCTAAGTTTTTGTATTTTTGGTACAGACGGGATCTCACCATGTTGCCCAGACTGGTCTCAAACTCCTGAGCTCAAGTGATCAGCCCTCCTCGGCCTCCCAGAGTGTTGAGCTTACAGGTGTGAGCCATCACACCTGGCTCTTGCAATCCCTTTCTCCTCCCTTCTTCCAAACACATTACCACCTGTGGGTTCATTACATCAATCTTTCCTGCCCAAAACTCCTCTTGTTCCTCTCTCTTGCCAGCTTCTTGGAGGTGGCCCTCACTGGTGTTGGGAACAGGTGCTTGGTGTCATAAAAAACAAAGGATCTCTCAGCAAGGCTAGTTTACTTTCTGCAGAAAGGGTGCCACTCGCTATCAGTAATTCTCACAAGAGCACACGTGAACAAAGGAGACAGGGTCATTTATAACCTGATGCATCCACCCTACTGCTGTGTCCAGTTTCCGTTGGCTGGAAGGGTACCTCACATTCTATACTTGTCCCGATTGGCTAGTAATTTAGAACTTTCCAAAAGAGGCAAAGGCAGAGGAGAACAAAGGAAGGAGGAAGCAACCTGTGGAATGCTGAGAAAGGTAAAAACACCTCCGAATAAGGAAGAGGAACAGGCTATGACCTACTGCTTGCTTGGATCAGTATAAGCATGCCAGGGCAAATATCTAGGCTAAAATGTGGGTGCTAAGAACACAAAGTACATTGATTTCTTTATTACGGCTAGCAGATTTCTGAGAATGTTAGCACAGGTCTTTGAATAAATTTTGCTTCTAAGAGAAGTTACTGTTTATTCCTAATTAGACGGGAAGGAAAGTCCCTTTGAAGAGGAAGCTCTACTTCACTTTCTGCACTGGTCAGAGTGGCTCACAGCTGTCTTCATCTTTATTCCTGTCACCACCACTTCAGCCTCCAGCTGGAGGACCCACTGACATGTGGCCTCTGTTTCTTAGTCCCTGTAATCAATGGTGCCCTCCACCCACCTCAGCCATCCTCCCACCATCACGTCCCTACGTCCCATCCTAGCATCACACCTCCTCTGAAATTCCAAGGTCAGGGGTTCTCTTTGACCGGCACTTCCTCCTCCTGCCATTCATTTACTCCTCCCTCCAGCATATCTTCAACTTCATCTGGGCCCCAAATCCAATGTCCTTTGTTCCCCTCCCTTCCAGCCCTGTCTGTCCCCAGACAGTTCCCTTACCCAGATTCATCCACTAGTATTGATTTTATATTACTTCCTCTTACTTAAAAGGCTTTCTTGCAAAGCTTTTGTTCTTTCACAGAAATGTCCTGGTTTTCCTCCTGCCTCACTGGCTGCTGCTTCTCACTCTCCTTCACAGGTTCCTCCTCTACTTGGCAAGAAAATATAATGTGCTCCCCCCAGGTGAGGTCCTGGAACTGCTTCTCTTCCTTGTCAACGCTCTTCTCCTAAGTGATTCCTTCCCATGTTGAGACATTTAAGAGCACATATAGGCTGGGCATGGTGGCTCACGCCTGTAATCCCAGCAATTTGGGAGGCCAAGGTGGGCAGATCACCTGAGGTCTGGAGTTCGAGACCAGCCTGACCAACATGGAGAAACCCTGTCTCTACTAAAAATATAAAATTATGCCCGGGCATGGTGGTTCACGCCTGTAATCCCAGCATTTGGGAGGCCGAGGCGGGCAGATCACGAGGTCAGGAGATCAAGACCATCCTGGCTAACACGGTGAAACCCTGTCTCTACTAAAAATACAGAACAATTAGCCTGGCGTGGTGGCAGGCACGTGTAGTCCCAGGTACTCAGGAGGCTGAGGCAGGAGAATGGCGTGAACCCAGGAGGCGGAGCTTGCAGTGAGCCGAGATCACACCACTGCACTCCAGCCTGGGTGACAGAGCGAGATTCCGTCTCAAAAAAACAAAAACAAAAACAAACAAACAAAAAACACAAAATTAACTGGGTATGGTGGCTCATGCCTGTAATCTCAGCTACTCGGGAGGCTGAGGCAGGAGAATCGCTTGAACCCAGGAGGCAGATGTTGCAGTGAGCCGAGACTGTGCCATTGCACTCCAGCCTGGGCAACAAGAGCGGAACTCCGTCTCAAAAAAAAAGTACATATGAGCCAATCACCCCATGTTTATTTCTTCAGTTCTGACTTCTCTGAACCCCAGATTCCTGTGTCCAGCCACTAACTAGACCTCTCCTCAGGGATGTCTGTGAGTGATCACGAAGTTTGTGTGCATTTTTTTTTTTTTTTTTTTTTAGAAACCTTTCAAGCTCTGTAGAGAATGGCCTGAAATCCAGGCCCTGGGACACCCTCAGGCCTCTCACCCTCACTGAGTCTAAAATAGAACTTACCTCTCTTCCCCAGACTTCTCTTGCAGGGGTCTCATTCCCAGCCCTCGCCCACCATGTGCCTATCATGCCTGTTAGAAACCAGGCCTCCCGCAGCCAGACACCATGGCTCACTCCAGTAATCCCGGCACTTTGGGAGGCCAAAGTTGGAGGATCTCTTTAAGTCAGGAGTTCAAGACCAGCCTGAACAAGATAGCAAGACCCCATCGCTACAAAAAAATTAGCCAAGAATGGTGGCACGCAGCTATGGTCCCAGCTACTTGGGAGGCTGAGTCAGGAGGATTGCTTGAGCCCAGGAATTTGAGGTTGTGGTGAGCTGATTGTGCCATTACACTCCAGCCTGGGTGACAGAATGAAACTCCCCTGGCCCTTGTCTCAAAAAAAAGAAACAAAGGAAGAAAGAAAGAAAAAAGAAAAAAAGAAAAGAAAAGAAGGAGGGAGGGAGGGAAGGAGGGAGGGAGGGAGGAAGGGAAGGAGGGAGGGAGGAAAGGAAGGAAGGAAGCAAGCAAGCAAGCAAGCTGGGCATGGTGGCTGATGCCTGTAATCCCAGCACTTTGGGAGGCGGAGGCAGGCTGATCACCTGAGGTCAGGAGTTTGAGACCAACCTGGCCAACATGGTGAAACCCCATCTCTACTAAAAATACAAAAATTAGCTGGGCATGGTGGTGGGTGTCTATAATCCCAGCTACTCGGGAGGCTGAGGCAGGAGAATCACTTGAACCTAGGAGGCGGAGATTGCAGTGAGCTGAGATCATGCCATTGCACTCCAGCCTGGGCTACAGAGCAAGACTCCGTCTCAAAAAAAAAAAAAGAAAGAAAGAAAGAAAGAAAAGAAAAGAAGAAAAGAAAAGAAACCAGACCTCCCCATACCTCTCACTCCCAGATCTAATCAATCATTAAAGGCCCTCCTTATCTCTGGAAACTCCACCAAACCAGCCTCCAGGCATCTACCTCTTACCCCACTGCATCCTTCCTCCAGACCCCAAGCTTTCTATATACAAATCCATGCTACCATGCCTCATACCACGCAGTGGCTCCCATTTGTCTCCTGGCTAAACCCCAAACTCCAGCCACTTCTGGAATCTGCAGTTCCACCTCTCATTCCCCCTTCCCTGTGGTGCTGCTTGGGTGCTCTTGTATGCCTCTGGCCTCTGTATGTGCTGGTCCTGGCTCCTCTCTTCGCCTGGACAACACTTATTTGTCCTGCAAGACTCAACTTGGCCTTCTCTGCCCCATATGTCTAGATCATGCCATAACATTCAATGTTCACCTGTACCATGCTGGAATGGCTTGTCTGTCTGTCCTGTCCCCCAAGTGGAAGGTAAGCTACATTGGTCTTGTAATCAGGGGCCTGGCACACGGCAGGAGCTCAATATTATGTGTGTTGAATGAGTTAATGAACGGATGAATAAGTGGATGAATCAGTCTGGATGCCAAGCACGGAGGTGGCACATTACACAGCTGTCATAGTGTGGAATGTGGGGGTGGTATTCATCACATTCATGTAGTGGGTAGGCTGAGAGCTTTAGCTTTGCACTGAAACAATCTGGAGTTTCTGACATTATTTATGTGTGTGACATGGGGCAGGTCACTTGGCCTCACTGTGCCTTGGGTTTTCCACCTGTGAAACAGGATGATAATATCACCTTGAAGTGTTTGCAATAAAAAGCATGCCCTTGGAGGGCTCAGCAGACAGTTTCTGCTGCATAGAAGAGTGAGTTTTGCTTTGTAAATCAGGCTGATGGTACCTATCTCCCAGGATTGCTATGAGAATAAAATGAAATAGGCCGGGCATGGTGGTTCACACCTGTAATCCCAGCACTTTGGGAGGCCGAGGCGGGCGGATCACCTGAGGTCAGTAGTTCGAGACCAGCCTGCCCAACATGGCAAAAACCCGTCTCTACTAAAAATACAAAAATCAGCCGAGTGTGATTGCGGGCGCCTATAATCCCAGCTACTCGGGAGGCTGAGGCAGGAGAATCGCTTGAACCCGGGAGGCGGAGGTTGCAGTGAGCCGAGATCACACCATTGCACTCCAGCTTGGGTGACAGAGCAAAACCCTGTCTCAAAAATAATAATAATAATAATAATAATAATAAAATGAAATAATGTCTATAAAGCAGTTAGCACAGTGGCTGTAGTTTTGGCTGTAATTCCTAGGGCACACTTGAGTCCCATAATATAGTGTGACAGGCAGGAAGCCTTGGTTCTCCATGAGTAACTCAGAGACAAATTTCTACTCTCAGATGCTCAGTTTTTACATCTGTAGAATGGGTCAGTTCATCGGGTTCTCTGGAGGTCCGAAATGCCATGATTCTGAGTTGTGCCTGGTCCCTATCATCCTGATACTGCTGGGCACTCTCTTACTGCTTTTGAGCCCACTTTCCAAGGAAAGAGGAAAGACTCCTCTGTCTCTCCAACTCTGCTCCCTCAGCCTCATCAAAGCTGATTTACTCAGTGACTCATCCCCTCTGAGGTCCCTGGTCCCTGTGCTTCCGGCTTTCAGTGGGTGCTAATGGGTCAATCGGAGACACTAATGGAACCTACAGGAACCCAGTGTCACTTCACTAATGGGTCGCCCCATCTGCCCGCCCCGTAACCTAATGCCTTCACCCTACTAAAAGGCACTTGGGGATTTCCTGTTGGCTCCAATCTGCTGGTTTCTGACATCTTGAAAGTCAGAGGACAGGAAGGGTCGGGAGGTGGATTGATAGATGGTGGGACAGAGTGGGAGATGATCTGAACCAGCAGTCGGGATATATCTGGGCTCCCATCCCAACTCTGCCACTGACTTGCTGTGTGAGTTTGCACAAATCCACTCCTCACTCTGGGGCTTGGTTTCCCCATTTGTAACATGAGGCAGGTTGGTCTATGAAGAACTTGCTGGAGCTGACATTCTGGAATTATCACATAGCGTTGCTTTTGCACCTGAGAGCTGAATGTCTTTTCAGCGTCATTCAATTCCAAAACCTATTGAATACCTACTATGTGCCAGCCTATACCAGGCACTGAGGATCGGGGTGAATGAGGCACAGTTCCTGTCCTAGGAACTCTCAGGCACCATCTCATCCTGCTACTATTTTTCTTTTCTTTTCTTTTCTTTTTGAGACAGGGTCTCACTTTGTCACCCAGGCTGGAATGCAGTGGCTTGAACACAACTCACTGCAGCCTCAACCTTCCAGGCTCAAGAGATCCTCCCACCTAAGCTTCCAAAGCAGCTGGGACTACAGGTGCACACCACCACACTTGATTGATTTTTATAGTTTTTGTAGAGATGTGGTTTCACCATATCGCCCAGGCTGATCTTGAGCTCCTGAGCTCAAGCGATCCATTCACCTCAGCCTTGCAAAGTGCTAGGATTACAGGGGTGAGCCACTATGCCCGGCCCTGCTATTGTTTTTCTATTCACAAAACAGAGGTGGAAAGAGAAGGAAGGCTTCCGCACTTCCTGAAGATCTCCTGTGTGCCTGGCTAAGGGCCCAGAGAAGATAAAAATGGTTTCAGATCTTTCAGTCCCTTCGGTTCTCTGACTATACCATTTTCTCTTGACTCCTGGCCCTTGTACAAGCCATTCCCTATGCCTGGGATTATCTTAGCTCTCAATTTATTTTTCAAGTCTCACCTTCATTCATTCATTCATGCATGCATTCATTCATTCAATTCACATGGAGAGAACACTTACCTTGTGCCAGTCTGTGGGATTGGGATCTAGGAGTGAAGAAGATATACTCTGTCCCTGTTTTATAGGAGCTTGCAGATTTTTGTTTTATTTCTTATTTTTATTTTATTTTTTATTTTTTAAAAATGGAGTCTTGCTCTGTCACCCAGGCTGGAGTGCAAGGGCACGATCTTGGCTCACTGCAACCCTCGCCTCCTGGGCTCAATTGATTATCCTGCCTTAGCCTCCAGAGTAGCTGGGACTACAGGCATACGCCACCATGCCTGACTAATTTTTGTATTTTTAGTAGAGATGGGGTTTCACCACATTGGCCAGGAAGTCTTGAATGCCTGACCTCAAGTCATCGGCCCATGTTGGCCTCCCAATCTCCTGAGACTACAGGCATGAGCCACTGTGCCTGGCCTATTTTTATTTTTTGAGACAAGGTTTCATTCTGCTGCCCAGGCGGGAGTGTAGTGGCATAGTCATATCTCACTGCAGCCTCAGCCTCCTAGGCTCAAGCAATCCTCCTGCTCAGCCTCCTGAGTAGCTAGAACTACAGGCATGTGTGCCACCACGCCCAGTTAATTTTTTATATTTTGTAGAGATAGGCTCTTGTTTTGTTGCCCAGGCTGGTCTCAAAATCCTGGACTCAAGCAATTCACCTCCCTCAGCCTTCGAAAGTGCTGGGATTACAGGCATGAGCCATCATGGCTGTCACCCCCGCATCCCCCTCTTTTTTTTTTTTTTTTTTTTTTTTTGAGGCAGAGTCTCACTATCGCCCAGGCTGGAGTGCAGTGGTGTGATCTCAGCTCACCGCAAGCTCCATCTCCCAGGTTCACACAATTCTCCTGCCTCAGCCTCCCGAGTAGCTGGGACTACAGGTGCCTGCCACCATGCTCAGCTAATTTTTTGTATTTTTAGTAGAGACAGGGTTTCACCATGTTAGCCAGGATGGTCTCGATCTTCTGACCTCATGATCTGCCTGCCTTGGCCTCCCAAAGTGCTGGGATTACAGGCGTGAGCCACTGGAGTGCAGTGGTGGGTCTTGGCTCACTGCAACCTCTGCCTCCCGGGTTCAAGCGATTCTCTTGCCTCAGCCTCCTGAGTAGCTGGGATTACAGGCGCCCATCACCATGCCCAGTTAATTTTTTTTTTTTTTTTTTTTGAGACAGAGTTTCACTCTTTTACCAAGGCCAGAGTGCAGTGGCGAGATCTCGGCTCACTGCAACCTCTGCCTCCCGGTTTTAAGAGAATCTCCTGCCTCATCCTCCCAAGTAGCTGAGATTACAGGCGCACACCACCACACCCGTCTAATATTTGTATTTTTAGTAGAGATAGGGTTTTACCATGTTGGCCAGGCTGGTCTCGAACTCCTCACCTCGTGATCAGCTCGTCTCGACCTCCCAAAGTACTGGGATTACAGTCATGAGCCACCACACCCAGACTCTAATTTTTGTATTTTTAGTAGAGACGGGGTTTCACCATGTTCGTCAGACTGGTCTCGAACTCCTGACCTCGTGATCTGCCCGCCTCGGCCTCCCAAAGTGCTGGGATTATGGGTGTGAGCCACCACGCCCATCCCCGTCTCCTGCTGGGCATGGGGGCTCACGCCTGTAATCCCAGCACTTTGGGAGGCTGAGGCAGGCAGATCACCTGAGGTCAGGAGTTTGAGACCAGCCTGGCCAACATGGTGAAACCCCGTCTCTACTAAAAATACAAAAATTAGCCAGGCGTGGTAGCATGTGCCTGTAATCCCAGCTATTTAGGAGGCTGAGGCAGAAGAATCACTTGAACCTGGGAGGTGGAGGTTGCAGTGAGCCTAGATAGTGCCACCACACTCTAGCCTGGGCAATAGAGGGAGACTCCGTCTCAAAAAAAGGTTAAAAAATAATAATAAAAAAACAAAACCAGACCGGACACAGTGGCTCGCACCTGCAATCCCAGCATTCGGGAGGCCGAGGTGGGCAGATCATGAGGTCAGGAGTCTGAGACCAGCCTGGCCAACATGGTGAAACCCTATCTCTACTACAAATACAAAAATTAGCCGGGCATGGTGGCGTGCACCTGTAATCCTAGCTACTCAGGAGGCTGAGTCAGGAGAATCGCTTGAACCCTGGAGGTGAAGGTTGCAGTGAGTCGAGATCGTACCACTGCACTCCAGCCTGGTCAACAAGAGTGAAACTCAGTCTCATAAATAAATAAATAAATAAGAGAGAGGGTCTTGCTATGTTGCTCAGGCTAGACTTGAACTCCTGGGCTCATGTGAACCTCCTGTCTCAGACCCCTGAGTGGCTGGGACTACAGGTGCACATCACTGAGAAGTTTACAGATTTTTATGGGAGGGGACAGTCAATTAAACAATTTCATTTAAGAAAAGGAGGTCATTGGAGCGCAATGGCTCATGCCTGTAATCCCAGCACTTTGGGAGGCCAAAGTGGGCGGATCACCTGAGGTCAGGAGTTCGAGACCAGCCTGGCCAACATGGAGAAACCCCGTCTCTACTAAAAATACAAAATTAGCCAGGCATGGTGGCATGCGCCTGTAATCCTAGCTACTCAGGAGGCTGAGGCAGGAGAATAGCTTGAACCCGGGAGGTGGAGGTTGCGGTGAGCTAAGATCGCGCTATTGCACTCCAGCCTGGGCAATAAGAGTGAAACTCTATCTCAAAAAAAATAAAAAAAAGAAAGAAAAAGAAAAAGGAGGTCAGGCATAGTGGCTCAAGTCTATAATCCCAGCACTTTGGAAGGCTGAGGTGGGCAGATCACTTGAGGCCAGTAGTTTGAGGCCAGCCTGGCCAACATAGTGAAACCCCGTCTCTGCTAAAAACACAAAAGTTAGCCGGGCTTGGTGGCGCATGCCTGTAGTCCCAGCTACTCAGGAGGCTGAGGCAGGAGAATTGCTTGAACCTGGGAGGCGGAGGTTGCAGTGGGCCGAGATCGCGCCACTTCACTCCAGCCTGGGCAACAGAACAAGACTCTACCTCAAAAAAAAGGGGGGTGCGGAATTTAAGTTAGGGTGAACATGGGAGGGACAGAAACAAGGGCTGAGATAGGTGGGGAGAAACAAGGGCTGAGATAGGTGCCTCCTCTGGGAGGAGGCAGCAGCATATGCACAGCTGGGAGACAGGAAGGATATGCCTCTTTAGAAAAATGGAAAGACTGGGGCTAGGATCAGTGACTCATGCCTGTAATCCTAGCACTTGGGGAGGCCGCAGCAGGTGGATTGCCTTAGCTCAGGAGTTTGAGACCAGCCTGGGCAACATGGTAAAACCCCGTCTCTACTAAAATACAAAAAATTAGCTGGGCATGTTGGCACGTGCCTGTAATCCCCGCTACTAGGGAGGCTGAGACGGGAGAATCTCTTGAACCCAGGGGGTGGAGGTTGCAGTGAGCCGAGATCGTGCCATTGCACTCCAACCTGGGCGACAGAGCGAGACTCTGTCTCAAAAAAAAAAAAAGAAGAAGAATGGACAGACCAGTGTGGCTGGATCAGAGGAGGCCAGAGAAGAGGCAAGAGCAGGAAGCCAGCACTCCCATGTTCGGGTAGGTGCATCCCCTGGACACCGAGCCCCCTTTCCCTCCCTGTCACAGCAGCTGTCACACTGGATTGTCATTGCCTGCTCATTTCTCTGACTCCCCAACTAAACCTTAGATTCTCGAGGACAGAGATCACCTCCTGTAAGCATTGTACCTTCTATTCTTAACTCACTGCATAAAGCAAAATCACCATTATCCACAAAGGCTGCGAAACAGTCTCTCCAGGCTTCCCTAGCTCAGTACATGACCTACACCAGCATTCATTAGGAGGCTCAAATGAGATAATAGAATGGACACCTTGATTGTGATCGCCCTCCTCCCAGGTACCCAGGAAAAGACCTGTCCCTGTGCCTCCCAAACCCTCCTAAATTTGCTATGGCCACCACCGGAGCCCAAGCCACCATGGTAGCTGCTCTCTCTCCTATTTCCCCCGTCAGACTGCTCCCGTGCTTAAAATGTTGGCAATTAATTCCTTTTTTTTTTCCAGCTATGCAGACCAAAAAGCAAACAAAAACAAAAGCACAGTCACTTCGCACTATGCTTAAAATAAAACCTTTATGCCAGCCTGCAAGCCCTAGCTGATCTGGCTTGTCTGTGTCTCCAAGCTCATCTCCTATACACTCCCCTTCCTTTTGCTTCTCCACAGTGGTCTCTCTTTTCTTTTTCTGATTCTTACGTATTCCAAGGTTTATTCCTGCCTCCAGGAACATGTGCTGTTCCCTCTAGCTAGAATGCTGTTTCCCCAGGTTTTCACCTGACAGCCCCTTCCTCATCCAAACTCAGCTCCCAAGTCCCCTCCCTGAAGGGGCCTTCATGACTACTGCCCCCTCCATCACCCCTCGCCATTTTACATCCTCTTAGCTCTCCCTAGGATGTCCTTGTTTTTTCATTCAGTTATGTGTCTGTCAGTCTTTCCTCTCTCAAAGATGAAGTGCTTGAGATCAGAGACCTTACCTGTCTTGTTCGTGACTGTGGCCCCAGAACCTGGCCCAATGTAGGCCTTCAGCTATCAGTCGTTGAATGAATGAATTTATTGATCTCTTTTCTATGCTAGGCTCTGTTCTAAGCAGTTTACATGTATTATCTGGCTGAATCTTGCAATGGCAACCTTGAGAGAAGCTGCAACTTAGGCAGGTGAAGAGACCTGCCCAAGGTCACGCAGCTAGGAAGGAATGGAGCCTGGATTCAAACCAGCCTGCCTCCCAAGACCACACTCGCAGTGACAATGGAGTGCTGATCCTCCACAAGCAAAGCTTCATGTTGCACACATGAATGAATGAATGAATAGGCAAATTACAAACACCTGAACTGAGTGGCATGACTGAATGACAGACATTTCCAGCTTTAAGAAGTTCACTGTGTTCATCTACTTGGGCCTCTGTTTTGGAGTGGGGAAAGAAGAGAGCACTCATTCATTGAGGGACCACTGTGCACCAGGTACTGAACCAGTGACACTTGTGGCTACCTGCTCTGCCCAGAGTGCTGCCACCACCAACCCAGGCATGGGGGGACTAAGGGGGCAACCCCAGGGAGCATCGCATCCCGGTAGCTGCGGGCTCTCCCCGGGGCAGCTCTGCTATCCTGTGAGAGCCTTGTCTCTGGCTGGCTGCCACCCGCCTGCCAGCCCAGCGTCTTAGCTCATCAATCACGTGGCTGCTCTCTGCCAGGCTGGATCTCAGAGGAAGACAAGTCTGCTGAAGACGGAATGGGCCGTAGGCTCAGGAGGGAATCGAAGCCACTGAGGGGGAGGGAAGGGAGGTCCAGAAAGACAGGCAAGGTCTGGATCAATCCCCCCTCAGCTAAGAAGGGTCGATTGGGGGAGGAAGGGAGGGCAGGGTTTCCATTGGAAGAGCAGTGAGAAAGGAGAGGTGGAGAAAATGGCTGGTGTGGGCGGCGGAGGTGGGGGGGTTCCCATTGCAAAGGAAATTCAGCCTCCCCTGGTGCCCTGCCAGCTCCCTGCACCCCAGGGAGCAGACTGACTCTGGGAAAGCGGGCAGGTTATGGCGGCTGATTTATCGCAGGCCCAGCTGCCTTCCCGCACTTCTCGAGCTCCCTGTGACCTGGCTTCCCAGCAACCCCTATTCCCCAAATAACCTCTGGAGGGGCTTAATGAGGGGAGGCTGGATACCTCCATCTTCCCCACTGCCCTCTCCTTTCTCCCATGTCCACCTCTTGGGAGTGGAATTTATGTTGCCTCCCCAGAGACTGTGCTGAAAGTCAAGATGTCTGAGCCAAAGACTCCTTAGAGATCTGCTAGTCCAGAAAGACAAATCAGCAGCCCTTTGCTGTTGTTTTTGTTCTGCTTCTCAGTCTGCACAGTTAAAAAAAAAAAATTAGTTGCCAACATTTAAACAGAAATAGGTTGCACATAAAAATCTGATTTCTGATTTCTCTTAAAAATTCCAAAGATCTGGCCAGGGACAGTGGGTGTTGCTTGTAATCCCAGCACTTTGAGAGGCTGAAGCGGGTGGACTTCTTGAGCCCAGTAATTCGACACTAGCCTGGACAACATAGTGAGACCCTGTCTCTATAGAAAATGGAAAACTTAGCTAGGTGTGGTGTTGCGTGCCTGTGGTCTCAGCTAGTCAGGAAGCTAAGGTGGGAAGATTGCCTGAGCCCAGGAGGTTGAGGCTGCAGTGAGCCAAGATCACGCCACTGCACTCTAGCCTGGGTGACAGCGTGAAACCCTGTCTCAAAAAAAAAAAAAAAAATTCAAAATCTGGCAATTCTGGCCTGGCCTTTCCCTGAGCTAAGTTGAAACTGCTCCAGACAGAGCCAACAACTGTGCCCACTTCACCCTTTTGTGTTACTGACCAGGCCCCTGTGGCTTTGAGTTTTCTACCCCTCGTGCATTCCAAAGTGCTCACTGAGGAAACTCAGGTTTACAGTGGGCACAGACTTGAGTGGGGACTCATGAATGGCAGCCCTGGAGCTGAGAAGCCACTTGGTTTCATATTGCAGGCATGCCTCTTATGAGCTGTGTGACTTTGGGCAAGTAGAAGAACCTCTCTGAGCCTCGGTTTTCTCATCTGTGAAACAGGGATAATGGCAGTATCTTGTGAGGAATAAAATAGATACTGTGCATTTAACATTTAGCACCATCTCTTGTATGTTTACAAGGAAGATACTCTGAATTTTGAATAGGTAATGCATGTGGTAATATAAATGTTCCAGTTAATATTCACACACACACCAGAGTGTAGTGGATTAAAACAACAACGTATTATGATCTCTTGTGGTTTTATGTCTTGACCCAGTTCAGATGAGACCTGGGGTCTCAGGTGTTGTTGCAGTCACATGGGAAAAACATCATCTGAATGTTTGACTGGGACTGAACTTTTTTTTTTTGGAGACAAGAGTTTCACTCTTGTTGCCCAGGCTGGAGTGCAATGGCACGATCTCGGCTCACTGCAACATCTGCCTCCCAGGTTCAAGTGATTCTCCTGCCTCAGCCTCCCTAGTAGCTGGGATTACAGACATGTGCCGCCACACCTGGCTAATTTTTGTATTATTAGTAGAGATGGGGTTTTACATTGTTGGAGAGGCTGGTCCTGAACTCCTGACCTCAGATGATCCACCTGCCTTGGCCCTCCAAAGTGCTGGGATTACAGGTGTGAGCCACCGCACCTGGCCTGGGATTTAACTTTTTTTTTTTTTTTTTGAGACAGAGTCTTGCTCTGTTGCCCAGGCTGGAGCACAGTGGCACGATCTTGGCACACTGCAAACTCCACCTCCTGGGTTCAAGCAATTCTCTGCCTCAGCCTCCCGAGTAGCTTGGATTACAGGTGCCTGCCACCATGCCTGGCTAATTTTTGTATTTTCAGTACAGATAGGTTTCACCATCTTGGCGAGGCTGGTCTTGAACTCCTGACCTCATGATCCACCTGCCTTGGCCTCCCAAAGTGCTGGGATTACAGGCGTGAGCCACCGCGCCCGGCCTGGGATTTAACTTTCAAGTTGCACACTCACATGGCTGGCATATGATATTAGCCGTGAGCGGGGAGCTGAGATGGGAATGTGAACTGCAGTGCCTCTGTGGGGCTGCTGCATCTGGCTTGGGCTTCTCCCAGCATGGTGGTGAGGATCAGAGAGAGAGCATGCCAAAAGCAAGCAATCCAAGAGAACGGGAAGCAACTGCATGACCCTTCCATGACCTAGCCTTAAAAGTCGTAAAATGGGCTGGGCGCAGTGGCTCACAACTGTAATCCCAGCACTTTGGGAGGCTGAGGCAGGTGGATCACGAGGTGAGGAGTTTGAGACCAGCCTGGCCAAGATGGTTCAACCCCATCTCTACTAAAAATACAAAAATCAGCCAGGCGCAGTGGCAGGTGCCTGTAATACCAGCTAGTCGGGTGGCTGAGGCAGGAGAATTGCTTGAACTTGGGAGGCGGAGGTTGCAGTGAGCTGAGATCGCGCCACTGCACTCTAGCCTGGGCAACCGAGCAAGACTCCGTCTCAAATAAGAACAAAAAAAGTCATAAAATGTCACCCCAGCCATTCCTGATTGGCCTATACCAATTGCAAACCTACTCAGATTCAATGGGCAAAGACATAGACCTCACCTCTCAAAGAAGTCTGGGACCATGTTTTAAAACCATCACGATGGCCAGGCACAGCGGCTCACGCCTGTAATCCCAACACTTTGGGAGGCCAACGCGGGCAGATCACCTGAGGTCAAGAGATCAAGAGCAGCCTGGCAAACATGGTGAAACCCCATCTCTACTAAAAATGCAAAAATTGGCTGGGCATGGTAGCGGGCGCCTGTAATCCCAGCTACTCAGGAGGCTGAGGCAGAATAATCGCTTGAACCCAGGGGGCAGAGATTGCAGTGAGCTGAAATTGTGCCATTGCACTCCAGCCTGGGCGATAAAAGCAAGACTCCATCTGAAAAATAAAAAAATGACCACAACATATATGAAAACTGAGAACATAAGTTTGCCTTTCACCTTGTCCCCTCAGGGCCGACTTACTCCCTGTTGCAAAAATCATTACTAATCAATTTCTTGTGTGTCTTCACAGAGAGTCCACATATAAACAGGTGTGAGAATTATACATATACAGATGTCTCTACTATCTACTCTAGTTATCCAAATACTATTCCAACGCAGAAAACTAAATGGATTCAGACCACCTCTTGGATGAACTATCTGCTATCTGACTCTTGCTGTTTGCTGTCTGAAATGAAATGTAGGAGTCAAAGATTCCAGTAATGTAGCATTCCTTGCTTTCTGAACCCTAGATATCTGAATTCAGAAACCAAATAGATTTAGATAGCAAAAGATGATTTCATAAATACACACAAACACCTCTTCTTAGCACCCCCCACAAATGTGAGTATAACGGACACACTGTTCTTACCTTGCATTTTTCACTAACAACTTGTCTCATATATCAGCCTGTTTCAGCACATCTACATGAAACTCATTTCTTGTAAGAGCACAGAGCATTCCATTGTTCAGGTGCATCATAATTTGTTTAATTAAATCACCTCCTATTGGCCACTTGGTCTTTTTTTTCTAGTCTTCTGCTAATCACAATCCATGCTGCAGCAAATAGCCTTCTTCTGAAGTCTTTATGCGCTTTTGCAAGATTATCTGTGTGATAAATCCCTAGAGACAGAATGCTGCGTCAAAGGGAAGTGTTCCCATATCCAGCTATGCTCTATCCTGCCAGAGCAGGCTCAGACCCCACATCTCTTGTGCTCTGGCCAGGATCTTTTACCTTTACTCATACTGTCACCTGTGGGATCCTGCCTGCTTCCAGAACAGCAGGTAGCAACTGCTTCCCAGCTACTCACTAAGGTCATACAGAGGTCTGCATGTGTGAGGGGAATGAGGGGACCCCGCAAGGCTTTTGCAAAAGAACGTCATATGGAGCTGGGATCTCACCTTACTTAAGTGCCTCCTGATTTTCAACAACTGCTGCATCTGCTTCTCTCAGACCCCAAAGCAGTTGCTGGGGTGATTTAGGCTGCTCCTATTCCCTTTAAAGAGAAGGGCCGGCTGGGCGAAGTGGCTCACGCCTGTAATCTCAGCACTTTGGGAGGCTGAGGAGGGCAGATCATGAGTTTGAGACCAGCCTTGCCAATATGGTGAAACCCCGTCACTACTAAAAATACAAAAATTAGCCGGGTGTAGTGGTGGGTGCCTGTAGTCCCAGTTACTCAGGAGGCTGAGGCAGGAGAATCACTTGAACGTGGGAGGCGGAGGTTGCAGTGAGCTGAGATCGTGCCACTGAACTCCAGCCTAGGCAACAGACCAAGACTTCGTCTCAAAAAAATAAAAATAAAAAAAAAAAGAGAGAAGGGCCAGGCGAGGTGGCTCATGCCTGTAACCCCAGCACTTTGGGAGGCCGAGGCGGGTGGATCACTTGAGGTCAGGAGTTCAAGACCAGCCTGGCCAACATAGTGAAACCCTGTCTCTACTTTTAAAAATACAAAAATTAGCCAGTGTGGTGGCATGCACCTGTAGTCCCAGCTACTCAGGAGGCTGAGGCAGGAGAACTGCTTGAACCTGGGAGGTGGAGGTTGCAGTGAGCCAAGACCATGCCATTGCACTCTAGCCTGGGCGACAAAGCGAGACTCCATCTCAAAAGAGGAGAGAGCTTGCTTTTTATGGCAGGTCTGCACCCAGCAATGTAGAGCTGTTTGTAGAGGCTTCTAGATATGAAAATGTAAAGGGAAGGAGGCACCATCAGGGCCCCCAGTTGTTGCCCTTTCCCTTGCTTTTCAGATATCACATGATGTACCACAACTGCTGGGTTCTACTTCAGGGCACACTAACCTCAATTCCTTCTTTTTTTTTTTTTTTTTTTTTTTTTTTTTTGAGGCAGAGTTTCACTCTTGTTGCCCAGGCTGGAGTGCAATGGCGTGATCTCGGCTCACTGCAACCTCTGCCTCCTAGGTTCAAGCGATTCTCCTGCCTCAGCCTCCCTAGTAGTTGGAATTACAGGCATCAACCACCACGCCTGGCTAATTTTTTAATTTTTGGTAGAGAGGGGGTTTCACCATGTGGGCCAGGCTGGTCTTGAACTCCTGACCTCAGGTGATCCACCCGCCTGGGCCTCCCAAAGTGCTGGGATTACAGATGTAAGCCACCACGCCCGGCCACAATTCCTTTATCTTTTAAGTGGGAAGAATAGTAGTACCTGCCACCCAGGCTTGTTGTGAAGGTTAATTAGACTAATAGCTTGCAAAGTGCTTAGACCAATGCCTGGAACATATTAATACCACAATATTAATACCAGGTTTCTCTTTTTTTCCTCATTTAATCCTCATGACTTCCCTTGGAGAAACAGGGGCCATTATTGTTTTGGTTTTATAGAAAAAAAAAAACAGAAGCCTGGAAAGATAAAGTGACCTTTTATAGGTCACACAGCTCTAGCGATGGAATTTAAACTAGGTCAGTCTGACTCCAGCTTATTCCTGCTCTACCGTGCAGTTGATTCCAATCACATTCAGTGGACACGCTGGGGACGTTGGTGGTGTGGCCACAGCTCCCATGCTGTCTGTCTGGTGGGCACTGGGTAGTTTGGCTTGCCTGTCACCGTATCCCTGACCCCTACCCCATTCCTGCCAATGGGAAGCCCACACAGCCAGCAGACCAGAAGGAAAAGAAGTGAAACTGTGTTCTGGGAGTAAAAACGGTGGTGATGAAGGGGGAATAAGATCATTTCCACCCTCCTCACTGTAGTGACAATTCTTTGAGCCCTTCGTATGTGGCAGATACTGTGCTCAGGGCTTTGCATGCCAAATGATTTAAGATTCTTATGACTACAAGTAAAGGAACCCCAACTAAATAAGGAAAACCCAACTAACGAACTGGCTCATAGAATTAGGAAGTCAGGAAGTGAATCTGGCTTCAAGCAATGCAAGATGATGTCTACATCATCTTCGTCATCTTGGCTGTATTTCCTTCTAAGAAGTGACTTCATCCACAGATAGACAGGCTCTCTCGGGATTTATATTCTCCCAGCTCAGTAACCCCAGGAAGAAGCAGTCCTTTCCCAAGGCAGGCTCTGATTGGCTTTCTTGAGGCTTCAGCCCACCTCAGGGACCAATCACTGTTGCCAAAAAGGGGATCTCATGATTGGCTGGGCATGGTCTGTGCCCCTACCCTGTGCCCAGGAAGAGGCCAAGGCTCTGACTGAAAGTCTCAACAGAGCACATGGAATGAATAGCATGGATTCCCAAAGAAAGGAATGCTCCACAGACAAAAGAGTCAATGAGTGAATTCATGACTATTTCACTATATATGCATTACTTCATGTAATCTGTACTATAATCTTCATTCTGCAGAGGAGGAGAGAGATACAGAGAAACTGTGTCAGAAGGTCACACTTGGCTGGGCGCAGTGGCTCACGCCTGTAATCCCAGCACTTTGGGAGGCTGAGGCAGGCGGATCACTTGAGGTCAGGAGTTCAAGATCAGCTTGACCAAAATGGCAAAACCCTGTCTCTACTAAAAATACAAAAATTAGCCAGGCATGGTGGCAGGCGCCTACATTCCCAGCTACTTGGGAGGCTGAGGCAGGAGAATCACTTGAACCCAGGAGGCGGAGGTTGCAGTGAGCCGAGATTGCGCCACTGCACTCCAGGCTGGGTAAGAGAGTGAGACCCTGTTTCAGAAAATAAATACATAAAATTTTAAAAATTTTTAAATTAAAAAAAAAAGGGTCACACTCATGCCAGGCACAGTGGCTCATGCCTGTAATCCCAGTACTTTGGGAAGCCAGATTGCTTGAGGCCAGAAGTTCAAGACCAGCCTAGGCAACACAGCAAGACCTTGTCTCTACAAAATAAAGAAATCAGCTGGGCATGGCGGTGCATACCTGTAGTAACAGCTACATGGGAGGCTGAGGCAGGAGGATTGCTTGAGCCCAGAAGTTCAAGGCTGCAGTGAGCTATGCTCACACCACTGCACTCCAGCCTCGGCAACAGAGTGAGACTGTGTCCTTCACCCCAACCCCCAGAAAAAAGCCAAAGGGGAAAAAAAAAAAGGTCACACTCTCAATAATGGCCCAGCAAGGAGTGGAACCTGGGGTTGCCTGGCTCCATAAAGCACCTACTTTTACACATGGTCATTTACTGTCCTCATAGGCTCTGCAGAGCTGAAGGACATGCATGGGAAAAAGGGGTATCTAGGAGGAATTGGGGAGCGGGAGAGGAGAATGAAGATCTTTGCAAAGTATCGCTGGGCCCTGCCTTTAGTGGCCTACAGTAATTTCCAATAGGGAAAGGTCCAAGTGCCCACAGTGGGCATGGAGCTCACCAATACGTATGCTCAAAGGCTCTGCTGTACCCCTTGGCTTGGAACCCTGACCGGGGATCCACTAGCTTGTTTTCTACTCTTTGGACATGAGTCAGGCTTTGCCCGGGGCTCAGGTTTGGGACTGAGCTGTGTTGCTTGCTGTCTGTATGTTCTTACATGTAGGAAGCAGCCCTCATCAAAACCAGCTTGTCAAACAGCATGCCAGCCACCCTGTTCCCTAATAGGGAATCTCTACCCACACCAACTCTACCCCAGCTAATTCCTCTTACAAGCCACAGCCTCTCCCATCCCTTGGATTTGGCACCTCATATTGCTCCTTTGCTTGCCCGGAAAGCTCTTCTTCTACCCTCTCTCCTGCCTGACTCCTCATCCTGTGGAATTCAGCTCAAAGGTCACTTCTTTCATGAAGCATCTATGTCATGCCTACTGCCTCCCCCTGGTCTACAGGCTGCTTCTCGGTACTTACCTGTAATATAGCACTAATCACTTTCTGATGAAATTTTTTTTACTGGTCTGTTTTCCTCACCAAAATCTAAGATCTCTGAGGATAAGAACTTCATCTTTGAAAACAGTTGGTGTTCCATACATTTGCATTGAATTGACAGATGAATGAAGGACACTACTAGGACCCATGGCATTCTCTTTGCGGGTTTGTGCTCTAGAAATCAAGTTTTCCCTAGGGTATATGTTGTTGTCAGAGGCATTCAAACCAGAGCGACTCCATCTTGAACAGGAGCTGAGTAAAATAATGCTGAGACCTACTGGGCTGCATTCCCAAAAAGTTAAGGCATCCTTAGTCACGCGTTGATGAGATAGGAGGTCGGCACAAGATACAGGTCATAAAAGACCTTGCTGATAAAACAGCTTGCAGTAAAGACACCGGCCAAAACTCAACAAAACCAAGATGGTGATGAAAGTGACCTCTGGTCATCCTCACCACTCATTATACACTAATTACAATGCAGTAGCATGCTAAAAGACACTCCCACCAGTGCCACGACAGTTTACAAATGCCATGGCAACAGCAGGAATTACCCTATATGGTCTAAAAGAGGGGGAACCCTCAGCTCCGGAAATTGCCCACCCTTTTCCCGAAAAATCATGAATAATTCACCCCCTGTTTAGCATATAATCAAGCAATACGTATCCTTAGTCCAGCAGCCCAAGCTGCTGCTCTGCCTATGGAGTAGCCGTTCTTTTATTCCTCTATTTCCTTAATAAACTTGCTTTCACTTTATGGACTCTCCCCAAACTCTTTGTTGTGTGAGGTCCAAGAACCCTCTCTTGAGGTCTGTATCGGGACCCCCTTTTCCGATAACACCGGGGGTGCTGACAGGGCAGAAATGCAGCCAGGATCCTTGAGATTTCATTGGCAAATCCCTCCAATTCCAAGCAATGAGGGTGGGTTTTAAAGGGCCCCAGGTTCTTTGCTGGCTTCTTTCTGCCTTGAAGAAAATGAAGTAGAATTTAGTTCTTAGGTAAATCATAGACTTGTGTAGAATGTTGGAGTCATGGAAGCTTAGATGAGCAGGTGGAGACGGGGCAGGGAAAAGTTTTCCTCTACCTTGTTAGGATAATGACTGGGGGCCTGCAAATTAAACTGACAAAAGACAGATTAGCATGAGAAGAGACGGATTTAATCATTTAATCATATCCTTACAGGAATTCACACAAAAATGTGACTCAGGAAGGCATTAGAATTGGGAGTTTATATACCATCTTAATAGAGGAAGGAAAAGGGAGAAGGGCACTTACAGGAACACATGACTTTTAGGAAAGAGAGATGGGCCCTTAGGAGAATAGATGGGAGATATGATAATTTTGTGACAGTCTGTTTAGGTGTGGTGACTTCTAACCTTCAGAGATAAGAGTCAATCTTCCCTGATTGCTCTGGGAGGGGATTTATAATTGAGTTCTTTTGGGAGGCTCTACTTTTAGGCAGATCAAAGATTTCAGGAACTCAAATCCCTTCTGCTCATAATAATTTTTATGCCATGGCAGCATATTCTAGACCCCTTCACTGAAAAGTCCAGGGATTAGATACCAACTACATCATTTAAAGCTGGATCTAGGAGCTCAAACCATTTCATCAAGTCTCAGTTATTTTTCTGTCTCTTACACATGTCAATTAATCAATCTGTTGTCCTCTCCCTCCCTCTCTATGCTGTCTTTCTCTGTGATGGCTTCATTCTCAGGCAAGCTCCTCCCATGTCAGGACCAGATGGCCCCCAGCACCTCCAGATATGCATCAAGCCAATTGCTGGCAATTTTACTTTTCCCAAGAGTTCCAGCAAAATCCCTTGGATTGGGTCTCACTGGATCCAGCGGAATAAGAAATCTGCTGATTGGCCAGGCCGGGCACACATGCCCACCCTCAAGCTGGGAGGGTGGAAAGGCAAAGTCAGCCTCACCCAAACCGCATGGACTGAGTGGAGGCGGGGTGGTTTCCTGGAGGATAACTAGGGTGCTGCTAACAGAAGGAGCAGAGTGGATGCTCGGCAAGGGAAAACCACAGATGTCCTCTGTACAGAGTGACTCTACAGTGTAAGAAAAGCTGAATCACAGAGTCGTGGGATCACAGAGTCTCAGGAGACCCCTTCAAAGTGGGCTCCTCCAGTTCTTTCTGTGGCAGCTGCTTGCCGGGTGCCTCAGGGAGCCCCATGCTGTCCCTGACTGATGCCTGAGTGCTGGGCAGCCTGGGGAATCGGGGCGAGGGTCCCCCTGGCATTCCCCCCTCCTTCCTCACTGCTCTTCTGCTGGAAGATTCTGGGTCACAGCTGCCCACCAGGCGCCTTGTTTATGCTCCTTCCCAGCGAGCTCTGGGTTCTGGCCATCTGCCAGGCTGGCTGCCAGCCACACTGACCACAGACTACATTCTCTCTCCCTGACACACAGGCCCAGTCGGAAGGACATCCGGGGCTCCTCCAGGGATAGCAGCAGGCCAGGGCACAGAGAGCGGTCCTCTTGGAGGCCGAGGCCTCAGGCCTCTTCTAGACTAGGATAGTGGTCTCCCCTCTCACCTTCCACCAGAGCCACAGCCACGCCTCTCCAGCCACACACTGGAGCATGCAGTTCAGATCTGCTCAGACACTCTTAAGGCTTGGGCCATTACGTTTCTCCCAAGTGAGAGCCAGCAGCAAGAGGAAAAGAAGGGTTAACCTAAACAGAGCCTTACCGAGTAGAAAGGCCAGACCTTCTTCCTCTCCCCGCAACTGGGTCTCAAAGAGATTCCCCAGTGACTCCTGCTATCCCTTCTTCTTTTCCTCCTTCCCTGTTCACTGCTCTCTCCATAGAACATTCCAGCAGAAAGACAGCTTTAAAAACACCTAATCTGGGATAGCTCAGTGGCTCACGCCTGTAATGCCAGCCTTTTGGGAGGCTGAGGTGGGCGGATCGCTTGAGCCCACAAGCTCAAGGTGTGCCTGGGCAACATAGGGAGACCCTGCCTCTACAGATAATTTTTTAAAAAATTAGCCAGGCCAGGTGGCACAGACTTGTGGTCCCAGCTACTCAAGAAGCTGAGGCAGGAGGATCACCTGAGCCTGGGAGGTTGAGGCTACAGTAAGTCATTATCGCACTAGTGCACTCCATCCAGCCTGAGTGACAGAGGAGACCCTGTCTCAAAAGAAAAAAGAAAAAAAAAAAGCCCGGGCGCGGTGGTTCACACCTGTAATCCCAGCACTTTGAGAGGCTGAGGTGGGTAGATCACGACGTCAGGAGTTTAAGACCAGCCTGGCCAAGATGGTGAAACCCCATCTCTACTAAAAATGCAAAAAATTAGCCAGGCGTGGTGGTAGGTGCCTGTAATCCCAGGTACTCGGGAGACTGAGGCAGAGAATTGCTTGAATCCGGGAGGCAGAGGTTGCAGTGAGCCTAGATCTCGCCACTGCACTCCAGCCTGGGCTACACATGGAGACTCTGTCTCAAAAACAAAAAAAACCACCTAATCTGGAGATGGCAGGCTGGCAGCTCACAGTTCAGAATACGTTGTACTTGGCCCTCCTACTTTTTAAGAAAAATTTAAGCCAATGTTTTAATAATTGGGAAATTTCAAATAAAAATTGATGTGTTCAATTTCTCTAGAAAGTGTGTAAGTTCTGCTAACATTGGGCATCCATGTCCACATGGCACCAATCAGCATATGCTGAGTGCCAGTTGCCCTAAAGACAGAGTAGGCATCCTACATGTTCCCCATAGACGGTCAGCAGGCCCCTCTTATTCCCCTCCACTGAGACCAAGTACCAGTTGTCATTTTCCTTCACTCCTTTTTTTTTTTTTTTTGAGACTCAGTCTTGCTCTGTCACCCAGGCTGGAGTGCAGTGGGGCAATCTCAGCCTGCTGCAAACTCGGCTTCCCAGGTTCAAGTGATTCTCTTGCCTCAGCCTCCTGAGTATCTGGGATTACAGGTACATGCCATCATGCCTGGCTAATTTTTCTATTTTTAATAGAGATGGGATTTCACCATTTTGGCCAGTCTGGTCTCAAACTCCTGACCTTAAGTGATCGACCTGCCTTGGCCTCCCAAAGTGCTGGGATTACAGGTGTGAGCCACCACGCCCCGCCATCATTTTCCTTCACTCTTGCATTTTTTTTTTAAATTACTTTAGATAGTCTGCCTCTACGGATTCATCAGAAATAGAAAACGAGACTGAGAGTGCGGCATGTTTCAAGGAAATCAGAAGAGAACCTACCTGTTTATAGAGGAAATGAATATTCCTAGACGTTTCTATTATTGGCATGACCCCAGTGTAAGCATTTGCATTTGTAATCCCAATCTCATCAACCCCCTGCTAGTTTGCAGTAGGACTCATCTAGGCCCGGAAAGGTACATCCAGTCCCTTGGCCAAGGCTGGGCTGAGTCAGAAAAAAGGGGATGTAAAGGGGGTTTGGGGTTCCCTCCATCCACACCTGCTCTCAGCATAAATGAAGACATCTTTTCAGAAGCAACATCACCGTCATCTCCATGCCTCTCACTTTAAGGGGGAATTTAGCCAGGCTTGGTGGCACATGCCTGTAGTCCCAGCTACTCAGAAGGCTAAGACGAGAGGGTTGCCAGAGCCCAGAAGTTCGAGTCCTGCCTGGGCAACATAGTGAGATCCCATCTCTAAAAAAATTTTAAAAAGAGGGAGCCAGCCGGGCACGGCAGCTCACGCCTGTAATCCCAGCATGTTGGGAGACTGAGGTGGGTGAACCACCTGAGGTCAGGAGTTCAAGACCAGCCTGACCAATATGGTGAAACCCCGTCTCTACTAAAAATACAAAAATTAGCTGGGCACAGTGGCGTGTACCTGTAGTCTCAGCTACTTGGGAGGGTGAGACAGTAGAACTGCTTGAACGCAGGAGGTGGAGGTTGCAGTGAGCTGAGATGGTGCCACTGCACTCCAGCCTGGGCAACAGAGCAAGATTCTGTCTCAAAAAAAAAAAAAAAAAAGGGCTGGCACAGGGACTCATGCCTGTAATCCTAGCACTTTGGGAGGCTGAGGCGGGCAGATCATGAGGTCAGGAGTTCAAGACCAGCCTGGCCAACATGGTGAAACCCCATCTCTACAAAAATATGAAAATTAGCTGGGCGTCATGGCGGGTGTCTGTAATTCCAGCTACTTGGGAGGCTGAGGCAGGAAAATCGCTTCAACCCAGGAGACGGAGGTCGCAGTGAGCCAAGATCGTGCGACTGCACTCCAGCCTGGGCCACAGAGCAAGACCCTGTCTCAAAAAAAAAAAAAAAGCCTTTGAGGAAAGAAGGGTGGGAAGGACTAAAGGCCATCATCTGAGGAACCGTCTAGGAGCTGGGAGCTGACCTGTTCTCAGGGCTCCAGGCTCACTGCAGCGATGCCGGGAAGCTGACTTCTCACCAGAGGGAAGAAGTTTCTGTTGAATCTTGTTGTTTGAATGGGCTGCCTGGAGAGACAGGAAGTTCCTGCTCTTGAAGACCATCAGGAAAGACAAAAGACCACTGGGGATGTTGTAGGAAGAGTTAAGATAGAGGGTCTGGGTTGAGCTGACGTTATTTTTTGGAGGATCTCTGATAAATATCAGAGGCTTTGGGAGCCCCCTAAAATTACAAAAAGTTACATGTCTTAGGAGAGCATTTATGACTTTTTTCAGATTCAAAGGGACACCTGAGCCTACAAAAGGTTATCATCCTCAAAAAACAAAACATAGAACTACCATATGATCCAGCAACCCCACTGCTAGGTATGTGTTCAAAAGAAAGGAAATCAGTTTGTCCAGAGCTATCTGTACCCTTGTGTTTATCACAGCACTACACAATAGCCAAGATATGTAATCAACCTCAGTGTCTGATATGGTTTGGCTGTGTCCCACGTGAATCTCACCTTGAATTGTAACAATCCTCATGTGTCAAGGGGAGGGCCAGATAATTGAATCATGGGGCGGTTTCACCCATACTGTTCTCCTGGTAGTGAATAAGTCTTACGAGACCTAATGTTTGCTTTTTGTTTGTTTTTGAGACGGAGTCTCACTCTGTCTCCCAGGCTGGAGTACAATGGCGCATTCAGCTCACTGCAACCTCCACCTCCTGGGTTCAAGCAATTCTCCTGTCTCAGCCTCCCAAGTAGCTGGGACTACAGGCGCCCGCCACCACGCCTGGCTTATTTTTGTATTTTTAGTAGAGACAGGGTTTCACCATGTTGACCAGGCTAGTCTTGAACTCCTGACCTCTGGTGATCTGCCTGCCTCGGCCTCCCAAAGTGCTGGGATTACAGGCGTGAGCCACAGCGACCGGCAGGAGTTGCCATTCTTTACTCCTTTACTTTCTTAATAAACTTGCTTTCAGACCGGGCACAATGGCTCACGCCTGTAATCCCAGCACTTTGGAAGGCTAAGGAGGGCAGATCACCTGAGGTCAGGATTTTGAGACCAGCTTGGCCAACATAGTGAAACCCTGTTTCTACTAAAACTACAAAAAAAAAAAAAAATTAGCCAGGCCTGGTGGCAGGTGCCTGTAATCCCAGCTACTCAGGAGGGTGAGGCAGGAGAATAGCTGGAACCTAGGAGGCAGAGGCTGCAGTGAGCCAAGCGTGCCACTGCACTCCAGCCTGAGTGACAAGAGCCAGACTCTGTCTCAAAAAAAAAAACAAAAAAACAAAAAAAAAAACTTGCTTTCACTTTACTCTATGGACTCTCCCCAAATTCTTTCTTGCATGAGGTTCAAGAAACTTCTCTGGTGGTCTGGATCAGGAGGACACCTTTCTGGTAACAAAAGCAAAAAGTACACACATAACCAACTTCAGTTAAAGACAAATGTCAAGAATACAATAACACCAGGTCGAACGAGAGAGAGTGAAGAGATGGGGCTGTCATGGGCAGGATTCTCTGAGGGGGTGCTGGCTGAGTTTCCCTCCTGCCAGCTGCCAGCGAACTTAAAACCCCACCATGGCCTTCATTCCTCAGAAGATCCCCAAGAGGAAGCTGTTTCATCCTTGTTTTACTGTGAGGGAATGAGGCTTCCGGAGGTTAAATAACTTACCCAGGCACAGAGCTTGGAAGTGGCCTGCAGGGATTCGAACCACCACACCCCTTGCACTGCAGTCTGTTTACTTCTCTGACATTGTGTTGGCTCCACTGTGAAATGAGTGGGTTGGCCTAAGACTCCTAAAGGGTCCTTCCTCTAAAATCATATGTATAGAGAGTATACAAAGGAGATCTGCCAGCAACTGACGCCTCGGAGAGCAGGTGTTCGGGCTATTTTCTCTCCCCACAAGGAATAAAATACTAATTATGACATGAAAACTGAGAGGGCCAGGCTTACTGATTTTCTACTGCTCATCAGGGGATTCAGAGAAAGCGTATCAGTGGTTTAGCAGCTGCAGGAACAGGTCAGTCGTTAAGATACCAAATGCAAATACCTCAGGCTCGGAAATTCCTGCCCTGTTGAAACAAAGGACAGGACCTCAGGCGGTTTGCTCGCAGGGCTCCCGCAGGTGGACCGTCCCAGCCAGGAGCTTAGCGTGTGTGGGAGCCTGCTTCTAGATGTTTATGGTCAGTGGGTTCACACTCACTCACAGGAGCATTCTCCTCTGACTCTGCAGCCAAATCTGAGTCCCACGTGGCCTTGGCTGTGAAGCTGCACCCCCGACTGAGACCACAGACCGCGTTTGCCAACTTGCTTGTTCTGGCCTCCGAGCTCTTGGATTCTCACTTTTTTGGACTACATCTAAGAAAAAGTGGTCATAATAAATATTTGGCTCCTAACTGACCTTATAAGATGATGCCATTTGCTAACTGACCTTATAAGATGACGCCATTTAATTTTTTTTAACTGTGGTAAAATATATGTAACATAAAATTTACTTTTTTTTTTTTTTTGAGACGGAGCCTAGCTCTGTCACCACACTGGAGTACAGTGGTGCGATCTCAGCTTCAATGCAACCTCCATCTCTTGAGTTCAAGCAATTCTCCTGCCTCAGTCTCCCAAGTACCTGGGATCACAGGCACATGCCGCCATGCCCAGCTGATTTTTGTATTTTTAGTAGAGACGGGGTTTCACTATGTTGGCCAGGATGGTCTCTATCTCCTGGCCTCGTGATCCGCCCACCTCAGTCTCCCAAATTGCTGGGATTACAGGTGTGAGCCACCGTGCCCAGCCTTTTTTGTTTGTTTGTTTTTTGAGACAGAGTCTCGCTCTGTCGCCCAGGCTGGAGTGCAGTGGCACAATCTCGGCTCACCGCAAGCTCTGCCTCCCAGGTTCACGCCATTCTCCTGCCTCAGCCTACCGAGTACCTGGGACTACAGGCACCCACCACCACACCCAGCTAACTTTTTGTATTTTTAGTAGAGACGGGGTTTCACCGTGTTAGCCAGGATGGTCTCGATCTCTTGACCTTGTGATCCGCCCGCCTCGGCCTCCCAAAGTGCTGGGATTACAGGTGTGAGCCACTGCGCCTGGCCTCAGAGGGGTCTTTTTAAAGTACAAATCCAGAGGCTGGGAGTGGTGGCTCACGCCTGTAATCTCAGCACTTTGGGAGGCCAAGGTGGGTGGATCACATGAAGCCAGGAGTTTGAGACCAGCCTGAGCAACATGGCGAAACCCCGTCTCTACTAAAAATACAAAAATTAACTGGGCGTGGTGGCAGGCGCCTGTAATCCCAGCTACACAAGAGGCAGAGGCAGGAGAATGGCTTGAACCCGGGAGGTGGAAGTTGCAGTGAGCAGAGATCATGCCACTGCATTCCAGTCTAGGCAGCAGAGTGAGTGAGACTCCATCTCGAAAAATAAATAAATAAATGAAAAATAAAGTACAAATTCAGTCCTGCCGCTGGACTGATAAAAACTCTTCAGTGTCTTCCTGAGAGCCTCAAGAAAAAGTCTAGGCTGGCTTATAAATTCCTATGTGTTCCTGCTCATGTCTCCCTCTTCATGACAGTCAGACAGAAGACTCCCAATGCAGCCTTCATCCAGGGTTTCTCCACCTTGACACTATTGACATTTTGGGAGAAATCATTCTTTTTTTTTTTCTTGAGCTGGAGTCTTGCTCTGTCTCCCAGGCTGCAGTGCAGTGGTGCAATCTCAGCTCACTGCAACCACCGCCTCCCAGGTTGAAGCGATTCTCCTGCCTCAGCCTCCTGAATAGCTGGGATTACAGGCGTGTGCCACGACGCCTGGCTAATTTTTGTATTTTTAGTAGAGATGGGGTTTTGCCATGTTGGCCAGGTTGGTCTCGAACTCCTGACTTCAGGTGATCCGCCCGCCTCAGCCGGATTGTTGGGATTACAGGTGTGAGCCACCGCGCCAGGCCAAAATCATTCTTTGTTGTTGGTGCTGTCCTGTGCATCTCAGGATGTTCTTTGGCTTCTACCCACTAGATGCCAGTATCACCTCTCCCCAACCTCAACCCCAGTCATGATAACCAAAAGTTTCCAGCCACTACCAAGTGTCCCCTGGGGTACAAAATCAGCCTACACCCGCTCTCTGTCCTTGGTGGCTACAGGAGCATTTACTTACCTGGCAAAATCTCACAGTCTTCAGGTTTCTCTCCTAAATGGCCCCAACATGCTGTACCTGTGTTTTCTCCACTAGACTGTGAACATCCTGAGGACAAGCACCATGTCTAATTCATCTTGGTGTCCTCAGCAGCACGAGTCAGAAGCCACTTGTCAGAGTTTCTCTGCTTTGTGGGAGGAGAGGGTGGTATGAACAGGTGGAAGACAAGTCTCTTGGTGTACACATTTGCCGGCTGTATCTGTTTACATTCCATTTATGCAGTTCCTGCTATATGTAAGCAAAAGGTACAAGTAGCATCTCAATTTAATTTTTGAAACCTTATGTGTTAGGGATTCTGATCCCATTTTACAGAGAAGAAGAAACCAAGGCATAAAGAGAAATGACTCGGCCAGGCACAGGGGCTCACACCTGTAATCCTAGCACTTTGGGAGGCCAAGGTGGGCAGATTGTCTGAGCTCAGGTGTTCGAGACCAGCATGGGCAACATGGTGAAACCCCATCTCTATTAAAATACAAAAAAAAGAAAAAAAATTAGCTGTGTGTGGCGGTGTGCACCTGTAGCCCCAGCTACTTGGGAGGCTGAGGCACAAGAATTGCTTGAACCCAGGAGGCAGAGGCTGCAGTAAGCCGAGATCATGCCACTACACTCCAGCCTGGTGACAGAGCAAGACTCCATCTCAAAAAAAAAAAAAAAAAAAAAAAGAAATGACTCACCCAAGATTCCATATAACCTGGAAGTAGCATGGCTGGTATTCAAACCCGGGATTCTCTGGTTCTAATGCCTCTGTTCCTATCAGTTTCATATTCTCCTCCTGTTGTGATTGTAAACCTAGAGGCTCAAATTCATCAGAATATCAGGGTTAGGTGGACCTTTAGAATTGCACCATTTCAGGCACATGCTGGTAGGTCCTAACCTCTGTGCTAACTCCGATCCATTGGTGGTAGCTGATGAGAACACTGTGTTGACAATAATTCTGAGGCTGATTAACACATGTACCATCATCAATTGGCGAACCCTGCCATGGCAGGGGTGTGTGTGGCAGAATGTAGGCTGTCAGGCATCCCAGAACTGGTCCAAACCCCTTACTTCATAAGTGGAGAAACCAAGGCCCAGAAAGCTGATGACCAAAACCTGTTACTATCTGTCTTTTTTTTTCTTTTCTTTTTTTGAGACAGAGTGTCACACTGTTGCCCAGGCTGGAGTGCAGTAGCATGATCTTGGCTCACTGCAACCTCTGCCTCCCAGGTTCACGTGATTCTCCTGCCTCAGCCTCCCGAGTAGCTGGGACTACAGGTGCCCATCACCACACCTGGCTAATTTTTTGTATTTTTAGTAGAGATGGGGTTTCACTATGTTGGCCAGTGTGGTCTCGAACTCCTGACCTCGTGATCTGCCCACCTCAGCCTCCCAAAGTGCTGGGATTACAGGCGTGAGCCACCGTGCCCGGCTACTATCTGTCTTTTTAAATATTATAGCCATCTAGTGACTGTGAAGTGTTATCTCATTGTAGTTTTGATTTGCATTTACCTGACTGCTAGTGATATTCAGCATCTTTTTGTAAGCTTCTTGGCGATTTGTCTATCTTCTTTGGACAAATGCCTACTCAATGTCTTTGTCCTTTTTTTAAAAAAAAATTTTTTCAGATGGGGTCTCACTATGTTGCCCAGGCTGGTCTCAAACTCCTGGGCTCAAGTGATACCTGCCTTGGCCTCCCAAAGTGCTGGGATTACAGGCATGTGGCCACTGCACTTGGCCTTCTTTGTCCATTTTTAAATTGGGTTGTCTTATTATTATTATTATTTTTTGAGACAGGGTCTCACTCTGTCATCCATGCTGGAGTGCAACAGCATGATCTTGGCTCTCTGCAACCTCCGCCTCCCAGGCTCAAGTGATCCTCGCCCCTCAGCCTCCTGAGTTGCTGGGACTACAGGTGTGTGCCACCACACCCGGCTAATTCTTGGTAGTTTTGTAGAGATTGGGTTTCGCCATGTTGCCCAGGATGGTCTTGAACTCCTGAGCTCAAACAATCCACCTGCCTTGGCCTCCCAAAATACTGAGATTATAGATGTGAGCCATTGTGCCCTGCTGGGTTGTTTTATTATTATTGAGTTGCAGGTGTTTTTTTTTTTGGTTTTTTTTTTTTTTGAGACTGAGTTTCGCTCTTGTTGCCCAGGTTGGAGTGCAATGGCATGATCTCAGCTCTCTGCAACCTCTGCCTCCCAGGTTCAAGCAATTCTCCTGCCTCAGCCTCCTGAGTAGCTGGGATTACAGGCATGCGCCACCACGTCAGGCTAATTTTGTATTTTTAGTAGAGACAGGGTTTCTCCATGTTGGTCAGGCTGGTCTCGATCTCCCGACCTCAGGTGATCCGCCCATCTCTGCCTCCCAAAGTGCTGGGATTATAGGCATGAGCCATCGTGCCTATCTGTAAGTGTTTTTATACATTCTAGATATAACTCCCTTATCAGATGTATAATTTGCAAAAGTTTTTCCCCATTCTGTGCATTGTCTTCACTTTCAACACAGGCTTTAAAACCAGGATTGGGTTCAAATTCCAGTTCTTCTACTTCTCTGTGACCTTAGGCAAGTTATTTAACTTCTCTCACCTTCAATTCCTTATCTGGAAAACAGGCATAAAAATACCTATGTTACAGGCATGCTGTGAAGATAAAAACAGATAAACAGTGCAAACAAAGTGGTATGGCTAGATGCCATACAGGTAACAACCAGCATGGGTAAGTATAACATGGAATCAATGAGTAAGTCAGAAAAGCAACAATGCATCAAACTCCCAAAGCCTTCTGGTGCAATAATTCCCAAACTTGTTTTGGGAATATCTAAGAGGGTCTTCTAGCCACCTTAGAGGATTCTGTAAAAATCTCAGAGTTAATAGCAATTTATTTTAGGACCAAAACAAAACCTAATGCTGCATGTCATAAAACAGTTGGTTGGGCAAGATACTTCTGTGTGATAGGAATGAGTAATGAGGAGGGGGCAATGGTTAAAAATCAAGCAAATCAAATCAGACATCCAGCCGGGCGCAGTGGCTCATGCCTGTAATTCCAGCACTTTGGGAGGCCGAGGCGGGCAGATCACTTGAGGTTAGGAGTTTGAGACCAGCCTGGCCAACACAGTGAAACCCCATCTCTACTGAAAATACAAAAATTGGCCGGGCGCAGTGGCTCACATCTGTAATCCCAGCACTTTGGGAGGCCGAGGCAGGTGGATTGTTTGAGATCAGGAGTTCGAGACCAGCCTGACCAACACAGTGAAACCCCGTCTCTAATAAAAATATAAAATTAGCCAGGTGTGGTGGCACACACACCTGTAATCCAACTACTCAGGAGGCTGAGGCAATAGAATCGCTTGAACCCAGGAGGCAGAGGTTGCATTGAGCTGAGAACGCACCACTGCACTTCTGCCTGGGTAACAGAGCAAGACTCTGTCTAAAAAAAAAAAAAAAAAAAAAAAAAAATTAGCCGGGAATGGTGGCGGGCACCTGTAATCCCAGCTACTCTAAAGGCTGAGGCAGGAGAATCTCTTGAACCTGGGAGGCAGAGGTTGCAGTGAGCCAAAATCATGCCATTCGTTGCACTCCAGCCTGGGCAACAAGAGCAAAACTCCATCTCAAAAAAAAAAAAGAAAAGGCACGGTGGCTCATGCCTGTAATCCCAGCACTTTGGGAGACCGAGGTAGATGGATCACGAGGTCAGGAGTTCGAGACCAGCCTGGCCAAGATGGTGAAACCCTGTCTCTACTAAAAATACAAAAATTAGCCAGGCGCGGTGGTGAGCACCTGTAATCCCAACTACTCAGGATGCAGAGGTTGCAGTGAGCCAAGATCGCACCACTGCACTCTAGCCTGGGAGACAGAGCAAGACTCCGTCTCAATAAAAAAAAAAAAAAAAAAAATCAGACATCCACAAGCAAAAAATGAACCTCAACCTAAACCTTATACCTTATACACAAGTTAAATTGAAATGGATCATAGACTTACGTGTAAAATGTAAAACTATAGAACTTTAAAAAAATAGGTGAAAATTCAGTATCTAGGGCTAGGCAAGGAGTTCTTACACTTGACACTAAAAAGCATGATTTCGCCGGGCTCAGTGGCTCATGCCTGTAATCCCAGCGCTTTGGGAGGCCGAGGTGGGCGGATCACCTGAGGTCAGACCAGCCTGGCCAACGTGGTGATACCCTGTCTCTATTAAAAATACAGAAATTAGCTGGGCATGGTGGTGCATGCCTATAATCCCAGCTACTTGAGAGGCTGAGGCAGAAGAATCACTTGAACCCAGGAGGTGGAGGTTGCAGTGAGCCGAGTTGTTGCCACTGCACTCCAGCCTGGGCGACAAGAGCAAGACTCCATCTCAAAAAATCAATCAATCAATAAATACAAATAAAAAGCATGATTTATATAATAAAAACTTCATCAACTGAACTTTATTGAAACTTCAAACTTTTGTTCTGTGAAAGCCCCTGTGAAGACAATGAAAAGACAAAGTACATGTTGGAGAAAATATTTGCAAGCCATATATCTGACAGAGGATTAATATCTAGAATATAGCAAAAACTCTCAAACTTGACCGGTTGTGGTGTACTGTAATCCCAGCACTGTAGGAGGCCGAGGTAGGAGGACTGCTTGAACCCAGGAGTTCAAGACCAGCCTGGACAACACAGTGACAACCCATTTCTACAAAATATTTAAAATACAGCTGGGCATGGTGGTGCACATCTGTAGTTCCAGCTACTCCGGAAGCTGAGGTGGGAGGATTGCCTGAGCCCAGGAGTTGGAGGCTGCAGCAAGCCATAACTGTGCCACTGTACTTCAGCCTGGATGATAGAGTGAGACCCCACTCAACTCAACTCCAACAAACAAAGAACAAAAACAGAAAAACAAAAAACCCCTCAAACTCAATAGTTAAAAAAAAAAATACAAACAATCTGGTTGGAACATGAAGCAAAAGTTCATCAAAGCGAATATATAAATGAGAAATAAGTATATTTTCACATTCAGTATTATTCACCGTTAGGGCAATGCAAATTAAAAACCACAATGGGTTATCACTTACATAAGTATCTGAATGACTAAAATAAAAAATAGTGACAACAACAAATGCTGGTGAGGATGCAGAGAAACTGGATCACTCATACATTGCTGATGGAAATATAAATGGTACAGACACTGTGAAGAACAATTGGGCAGATTCTTAAAAAACTAAACATGCAACTACCATACAATGCTGCAATTGCGCTCGTAGGAATTTATCCCAAGAAAATAAAACTTACAGTTACACAAAGAAGTGCGTATAGCAGCCAGGCGTGGTGGCTCATGCCTGTAATCCCAGTACTTTGGGAGGCTGAGGCGGGTAGATCACGAGGTCAAGAGATCGAGACTGTCCTGGCCAACATGGTGAAACCCCGTCTCTACTAAAAATACAGAATTAGCTGGGGGTGGTGGTGCGCGCCTGTAGTCCCAGCTGCTCGGAAGGCTGAGGCAGGAGAATCACTTGAACCCAGGAGGTGGAGGTTTCAGTGAGCTGAGATCATGCCACTGCACTCCAGCCAGGCAACAGAATGAGACTCCGTCTCAAAAAAAAAAAGAAAAAAAAGAAATGTGTATAGCAGCATGATTTGTAATTGCCAAAACTGGAATCAACCTACAGGTCTTTCAACAGGTGAACAGTCAAACAAATAGTGAAAGCTATATACCATGAAATAGTACTCAACAACAAAAAGGAAGGAAATACTGATATATGCAACCACTGAGAAGAATCTCCAGGGAATTAAGCTAAGTGAAAAAAGCCAATTTCCAAATAATATTTACTGTATTATTCCACTTACATAACATTTTGAAATGATAAAATTTTAGAAATGGAGGCAGATGAACAGTTGCCAGAGATTAGGGATGAAGAGGAGAGGCAGGAGTTAGGTTTGGTGTGGTTATGAAAGAGCAACATGGCTGGGCGTGGTGGCTCACACCTATATTCCCAGCACTTTGGAAGGCTCAGGTGGGTGGATCACCTGAGGTCAGGAGTTCGAGACCAGTCTGGCCAACATGGTGAAACCCAGTCTCTACTAAAAATAAAAACATTGCCTGGGTGTGGTGGTATGTGCCTGAATCCCAGCTACTCGGGAGGCTGAGGCAGGAGAATCACTGGAACCTGGGAGGCAGAGGCTGCAGTGAGCCGAGATTGTGCCACTGCACTCCAGCCTGGGCAACAGAGTAAGACTCCACCTCAAAAAAAAAAGAAAGAGCAACACAAGGGATCCTTGTGTGGTCATGGAACTGTTCTGTTTCTTGACTGTGATGGTGGACACAGGAATCTATACAGGTGATAAAATTGTGTAGAATGAGTACACTCACACCACACATTCACACACAAAAATGAGTCCAGGTAAAACTGGCAAAAATTTCTTACAACTTAATGTGAAGTACAATCATCTGAACAAGAACTTCTGTTAAAAAAATTAAGTAAATCTGTTATAATGATCATGTTAGCCCCTACTCTTCAACCTTACAATACCTTTGCACTTAGACTGTGTATGAGGAGGCTGAAACTGGGAGAAGTAATTCACTTGCCTAAGGATACACATTAGTAAGCATCTGACTCCAAAATCACATTCCCCACCGGGCGTGGTGGCTCATGCCTGTAATCCCAACACTTTGGGAGGCCAAGGCAGGCAGATTACATGATGTCAGGAGTTCAAGACCAGCCTGGCCAACATGGTGAAACTCCATCTCTACAAAAATACAAAAATTAGCCAGGCATGATGGTGTGTGCCTGCAATCCCAGCTACTCAGGAGGCTGAGGCAGGATAATCACTTGAACCTGGGAGGAGGAGTTTGCAGGTGAGCCAAGATGTGCCACTGCACTCCAGCATGGGCAAGAGAGCGAGTCTCCATCTCAAAAAAAACAAAACAAAACAAAACCAAAAAACCACATTCCCTCTGCTTCCTGCCAGGTGAGCTCTTTTGTGGTGTCTCCTAACCCCTCTAAGGCCTATTCTGCCCACCTGGCTCGAATTCCGTACTGCTAACTCTCTGTTTGTTCATATTAACTTAAATTAATTAATTAATTTATTTATTTTTTGAGATGGAGTCTCACTCTGTCACCCAGGCTGGAGTACAATGGTGCAGTGGTGGCTCACTGCAACCACCACCTCCCAGGTTCAAGAGATTCTCCTGCCTCAGCCACCCAACTAGCCGGGACTACAGGCGCATGCCACCACACCCAGCTAATTTTGCATATTTAGTAGAGACAGAGTTTCACCATGTTTGTCAGGCTGGTCGCGAGCTCCTGATCTCGTGATCTGCCTGCCTTGGCCTCCTAAAGTGTTGGTATTACAGGCGTGAGCCACTGCGACCGACCTACTTTTTTTTTAAATAGTAACTTCTGGAAAGTATTTGATTCCCGCAAACACTTGGCACATGGCCTTGTCAAGGTAACAACTCTTGACATCTTTAGACTGGTTGCTGGTGGTGGTGATCTGAGGCAGGCGGATCACTTGAGCAAGTTTCCAGATTATTGTGTGAGCCCAGACCTGCCTGCCTTTGAACCTCAACTCCTCCCTCCCTCTCACTCTGTGTAGTTGCACCTGTCTTCTCTCAATCCTTCCTGCCGAACTCCTTCCCTCTGCAGGGCCTTTGCACGTGCTGTTCCTGCTGGCAGGAAAATATTTTCCCTCTGGTTTTCTTAACTCCTACCCATCCTTTAGGCCTCAGCTTAAATGTCATTTCCTTGGCAAGGGATCTTATATGGCTTCACAGTCCCCTGTAATTTTTCTTTATGTAGTGTTCACAATTATAGTTAAATAATTATGCATATGCAATTACTTGTTTATTGACTCCCTTCCTTGCTGGAGGGAAGGCTCCCTGAGGCCAGCGGCTGTGTCTCTATGCTTACCAAGTCATCCCCAGTGTTAGGCCCAGTGCCTACCACATAGAAGGGGCTCAATAAATATTTCGTGATTAAAATAATTCAGGGAAATGTTTGAACTAGGGGAGCTGAGGTTATGTAATGCATTGAAGAAAGAAGACTGTAGTTGTACTCAAGAACCTGAGAACTAGTATGAAAAGAGGGCTTACTTTTAACTCTATTCCCTAAACAGTGTGAATTGTTCATTATGCGCATTTATTCACTGGGAAAAAGTTTTGAGTTTTTTTTGTTGTTGTTATTTTTGTTTTTCTTTTTGTTTTTGGAGACAAGAGTTTCACTCTTGTTGCCCAGGCTGAATTGCAATGGTGTGATCTTGGCTCACTGCAACCTCCACCTCCTGGGTTCAAGTGATTCTCCTGCCTCAGCCTCCAGAGTAGCTGGGATTACAGGCGTGTGCCATCATGCCCAGTTAATTTTTGTATTATTAATAGAGACAGGGTATCACCATGTTGGCCAAGCTGGTCTCAAACTCCTGACCTCAGGTGACTCGCCTGCCTCAGCCTCCCAAAGTGCTGAGATTACAAGTGTGAGCCACTGCGCCTGGCCTTTTTTTTGAGATGGAGTTTTGCTCTTGTTTCCCAGGCTGGAGTGCAGTGGCGCGATCTTCGCTCACACAACCTCTGACTCCCGGGTTCAAGCGATTCTCCTATCTCAGCCTCCTGAGTAGCTGGGATTACAGGTGCACGCCACCAGCTTGGTTAATTTTTGTATTATTTATTTATTTTTTGAGACGAAGTCTTACTCTGTTGCCCAGGCTGGAGTGCAGTGGTGCAATCTCTGCTCACTGCAACCTTCACCTCCCTGGTTAAAGTGATTCTCCTTCTTCAGCCTCCCAAGTAGCTGGGACTATAGGCACCTGCCACCATACCCAGTTAAGTTTTGTATTTTTAGTAGAGACAGGGTTTCACCACCTTGGCCAGGTTGGTCTCGAACTCCTGACCTTGTGATCCGCCCGCCTTGGCCTCCCAAAGTGCTGGGATTATAGGCATGAGCCACCGCACCTGGCCATTTTTTGTATGTTTAGTAGAGACAGGGTTTCAGCATGTTGACCAGGCTGGTCTCGAACTCCTGACCTCAGGTGATCCACCTGCCTCGGCCTCCCAAAGTGTTGGGATTACAGGCGTGAGCCCGTGTGCCTGGCTGGAAAAAAGTTTTAATCAGAAGAACAAAGAATAAAAAAATCAGATGCCCTGCCTATAAATAAGGACATTTGAACCTAGATCTTTGGACGCTCTCCATGTACCCATTCTCCCTTCTCACTGATGTTTGGGAAAGTGACTTCAGAAGTCAAGTGGTCCATTACCCTAGCAGGTAAGGCTCTGCCAGTTGCTTGCATTGCTAAACAGGAAGCTTACTCTCTCCCAAGGACCCATAGGAAACTACATTGTATTCTGATTTTTCCTTGTGCTTAAAAATGCTACAACAGGCGTGGCACGGTGGCTCATGCCTGTAATCCCAGCACTTTGGGAGGCCGAGGCGGGCATATCATGAGGTCAGGAGATCAAGACCATCCTGGCTGACATGATGAAACCCTGTCTCTACTAAAATACAAAAAGTTAGCTGGGCATGGTGGTGCACACCTGTAGTCCCAGCTACTTGGGAGGCTGAGGCAGGAGAATCGCTTAAACCTGGGAGGCAGAGATTGCAGTGAGCTGAAACCACGCCACTGCATTCCAGCCTGGTGACAGAGCAAGACTCCATCTCAAAAAAAAAAAAGCTACAACAGCCTGCCCCTACCAAGACAATGTCCTTCCTAGCCTGTCATGGATCCCAGTTAATACCAGGTCACCTGAGGTCCCAAATCATTCAGTCCTTTAAAAAATACTTGCCCGGGCATAGTGGTTTCCACCTGTAATCTCAGCACTTTGGGAGGCCGAGGCAGGCGGATCACTTGAGGTCAAGTGTTCGAGAACAGCATGGCCAATATGGTAAAACCTCATCTCTACTAAAAATACAGATTGGGCGCGATGGCTCATGCCGGTAATCCCAGCACTTTGGTAGGCTGAGGAGGGCAGATCACTTGAGGTCAGAAGTTTGAGACCAGCCTAGCCAACATGGTGAAACCCTTCTCTACTAAAAATACAAAAAGTACCCGGGTGTGGTGGCACATGCCTGTAATCCCAGCTACTTGGGAGGCTGAGGCAGGAGAATTGCTTGAACCCGGGAGGCAGAGGTTGCACTGAGTGGAGATCACGCCACTGCACTCCAGCCTGGGCGACAGAGCGAGACTCCGTCTCAAAAAAACAGAAACAAAAACAAAAATTAGCTGGTTGTGGTGATGTGCACCTGTAGTCCCAGTTACTCGGGAGGCTGAGGCAGGAGAATCGTTTGAACCTGGGAGGCGGAGGTTGCAGTGAGCCGAGATGGCACCACTGCACTCCAGCCTGGTCGACAGAGTGAGACTCCATCTCAAAGAAACAAACAAATGAACAAACAAAAAACCCTGATCTTTATCTAGAAAGAAAGGAAGGAAGGGAAAGAGAAAGAGAGATTGAGAAAGGGAGAGAGAGAGAAAAAAAAAGCAAACAAGAAAGAGGCCGGGTGCCGTGCCTCATGCATATAATCCCAGCACTTTAGGAGGCTGAGGTGAGAGGATTGCTTGAGTCCAGAAGTACGAGACCAGCCTGGGCAATATAGTAAGAACTTGTCTCTAAATAAACAAAGAAGAGAGAAAGTGAGAAAAAGAAGAAAGAAGGAAGGAAGGAAGAAAAGAAAAGAGAGAGAGAAAGAAAAAGAAAGAAAGAAAGACAGAAAGACAGAAAGAAAGAAAGATCTAACCTAACTTTGCTCACAGAATAAGGGTTGCTGCTAATTCCCTGCTCCCCTTTACCCTGGCCCTCCCCACTGGGACTTGGTTCAGGTTTCTCCAACCTGGCTGGTTCATCTTTCTGCTTCTGAGCTACTGTCATGGGACAGGGCTTTGTGAGCCTTACCTCCACTCTCAAGATACATTTTTTTTCCATTGCTTATGTTCTTTTTGGCTTCCCCTGTGTCCACTTGTCTAAGGCCTTGCCTTGGCCACATCAGGGAATTTGGGAGCCAGGCCTAACAAGCCTGTATCCTAGCTACCTTGGAAAAGGGGAAAGGACCTTGGTGAACAATGAGCTAGAAATAGAAAGGAAGAAGTGTCTGGTGTGGGAGGAGGCAGATGTGAGCAAAGGTCATAGCTGCTTTTGCACCTCAGCTGGAGAACGTTCGCTACAGCTGAGCCTTATTAGAGAGCCTTCAGATTGAGATGAGAGAGAGATTCATTAAAGAAAGGAAACAAATCTGTTTTATGCCTGCTGCCAGCCAGGTATGATGGTATGATGCATTGTGGTTTTTGTTTCAGATCATCTAATCTTCATACAACAGTTCTTTTTCGTCTTTTTTTGATTATTTTTTTTTTGAGACAGGGTCTCAGCTGGAGTGCAGTGATGCAATCATGGCTCATTGCAGCTTCGACAGCCTGGGCTCAAGCGATCCTCCCACCTCAGCCTCCTGAGTAGCTGGGACTACAGGCACCTGCCACTACGTCTGGCTAACTTTTTTTTTTTTATTTTTGAGACGGAGTTTCGCTTTCTCACTCAGGCTGGAGGGCAGTGGAGCGATCTTGGCTCACTGAAACCTCTGCCTCCCGGGTTCAAGCAACTCTCCTGCCTCAGCCTCCGGAGTAGCTGGGATTATAGGTGCCTGCCACCACAACCAGCTAATTTTTGTATTTTTAGTGGAGACGGGGGTTTCACCGTGTTGTCCAGGCTGGTCTCGAACTGCTGACTTCAGGTGATCCACCCGCCTCAGCCTCCCAAAGTGCTGAGATTACAGGTGTGAGCCAACATGCCCGGCAATGCCTAATTTTTAAATTTTCTGGTGGAGACAGAGTCTCGCTATGTTGCCCAGGCTGGTCTCAAACTCCTGGGCTTAAGTGGTCCTCCTGTCTTGCCTCCCAAAGTGTTAGGATTATAGGTGTGAGTCACCATGCCCAGCCTCATAATACTCTTGAGGGCAGTAATTATTAACCCACATAGCAGATTGAAAAATTGAGGCCCAGAGAGAGCCCCAGAAAGGATAAATGATGAAGCTAGAATGTATTTTCAAGGTTACCCCAAAAACCCATTATTTTCCAGGATTCTTGCATCTCTCTAAGGGCTAGTGCTCAAGCCACGTTGCCTGGACACTCTTATTAGCCCTGCCTGGTCAGGCATTAGCTCTGTTCTCCTGCAGGTAAATCAGACTTGGCTGCTAAGTGGGTATGGCTGCTTCACAGACCACTCATTAAACCATTAATTTATCAGCCACCCTAATATGAACTAATAGAATGTTTAAATTTTAGAGTTGGACTGCCTGGGATTTACTGGGTTTTTTTTTTTTTTGGTGGTTGTTGTTGTTTTTCCGAGACTGAGTCTTGCTCTGTCACCCAGGCTGGAGTGCAGTGGCACGATCTTGGCTCATTGCAACCTCCATCTCGTGGGCCCAAGCAATTCTCCTGCCTCAGCCTCCTGAGTAGCTGGGATTACAGGTGCATGCCACCATGCCCAGCTAATTTTTGTATTTTTAGTAGAGACGGGGTTTCCCCATGTTGGCCAGGCTGATCTCAAATTCCTGACTTCAGGTGATCTGCTCGCCTCAGCCTCCCAAAGTGCTAGGATTACAGGCATGAGCCACTGTGCCCAGCCTGGATTTACTAGTTTTGCGATATTGAGCCTTTTAAGCACAAAAAATCAGTATCATTAAAATGGCATACTACTTAAAGCAATCTACAGATTCAAGGCAATTCCTATCAAATTACCAACGTCATTTCTCACAGAATTAGAAAAAACAATTCTAAAATTCATATGGAACCAAAAAAGAGCCTGAATAGCCAAAGCAATCCTAAGCAAAAAGAACAAAGTCAGAGACATTGCATTATCTGACTTCGAGCTATACTACGAAGCTATAGCAACCACAACATCATGGCAGTGGTACAAAAATAGGCACATAGATCAATGGAACAGAATAGAGAATCCAGAAATAAAGTCACACACCTACAACCAACTGATCTTCGACAAAGCTGACATTAATAAACAATGGGGAAATAACCCCCTATTCAATAAATGGTGCTGGGAAAACTGACTGGCCATGCAGAAGAATGAAGCTGGGCAAACTGGGCCCCTACTTATTACCATACACAAAAATTAACACAAGATGGATTAGAGAGTTAAATATAAGACCTCAAACTATAAAAACCTTCTAGACACTAGGCGTGGTGGTAAGCGCCTGTAATCCCACCTACTGGGGTGACTGAGGCACGAGAATCGCTTGAACCTGGAAGGTGGAGGTTGCAGTGAGCCGAGATAGTGCCAGTGCACTACAGCCTGGTGACGAAAACGAGACTCTGTCAGAAAGAAAGAGAGAGAGAAAGGAAGGAAGGAAATTAAAAAGTGGGCAAAGGACATGAACAGACACTTCTCAAAAGATGATATACAAGTGACCAACAAACATGAAAAAATACTCAATATCAATAATCATGACAGAAATGCAAATTTAAAAACCACAATGAGATATCATCTCACACCAGTCAGAATGGCTACTATTAAAAAGTCAAAAAATAGGCTGAGTGCAGTGGCTCACACCTATAATCCCAGCACTTTGGGAGGCCGAGGCAGGCGGATCGCCTGAGGCCAGGAGTTCAAAACCAGCCTGGCCAAAAGTAGTGGAACCCCCTCTCTACTAAAAATACAAAAATTAGCCAGGTGTGGTTGTGCGCACACCTGTAATCCCAGCTATGTGGGAGGCTGAATCAGGAGAATCGCTTTAACCTGAGAGGTGGAGGTTGCAGTGAGCAGAGATCATGCCACTGCACTCCAGCCTGGGCAACAAGAGTGAAACTCCGTCTCAAAAAAAAAAAAACAAAAAACAAAAGTAAAAAAATAGCAGACGGTGAGGATGCAGAGAAAAGGGAGCAGTTTTACAATGTTGATGGGAATGTAGGTTAGTACAACCTCTATGAGACACAGTATGGAGATTTCTTAAAGATCTAAAACAGGCCGGGCACAGTGGCTCATGCCAGTAATCCCAACACTTTGAGAAGCCGAGGCGGGTGGATCACCTGCGGTCAGGAGTTTGAGACCAGCCTGACCAACATGGTGAAACCCTGTCCCTACTAAATACAAAAAATTAGCCAGGCATGGTGGCGCATGCTTGTAATCCCAGCTACTTGGAAGGTTGAGGCAGGAGAATCATTTGAACCTGGGAGGCAGAAGTTGCAGCAAGCTGAGATTGTGCCATTGCATTCCAGCCTGGGAAACTAGAGCAAAATTTCATCTCAAAAAAAACCAACTACCATTCACCTACCAATCCCACTACTGGTTATCTACCCAAAGGAAAAGAAATCATCTTATCAGAAGGGCACCTGTACTCGTACGTTTATTGCAGCACTCTTTTCAGTAGCAAACTCATGGAATCAACCTGTTTGTCAATGATAGATTAAATTTTAAAAATATGGTACATACACACCATGGAATACTACACATCCATAAAACAAAAAAATGAAATCATATCCTTTGCAGCAGCATGGATGCAACTGAAGCCCATTACCCTAAGCAAATTAACTCAGTAACAGAAAACCAATTAGGTAACAAAAAGTTAAACAAAAGGTACACAGGGACATAAAGGTAGAAACAACAGACACTGGGGACTCCAAAAGGGGGGAGGGAGGGAGAAAAGCAAGGGATGAAAAACTTCCTACGAGGGACGATGTTCACTCTTGGTAATGGGTTCATTAGAAGCTCAAACCTCAGATTTATAACATATACCCATGTAAGAAACCTGCACATATACTCTCTGAATCTATAATTTTTTTAAAAGTTGTCATTTGAAGAATAATTTTTTTTTTTGAGATGGAGTTTTGCTCTTGTCATCCAGGCTGGAGTGCAATGGTGAGATCTCAGCTCACTACAACCTCTGCCTCCCGGGTTCAAGTGATTCTCCAGCTTTAGCCTCCCAAGTAGCTGGGATTACAGGCATGCACCACCACGCCTGGCTAATTTTGTATTTTCAGTAGAGATGGGGTTGCTCCATGTTGGTCAGGCTGGTCTCGAACCCCCGACCTCAGGTGATCCGCCCGCCTTGACCTCCCAAAGTGCTGGGATTACAGGCGTGAGCCACGGCGCCCAGCCTGAAGAATAAATTTTTTAAAAGAAGAAAAAAAAAAAAATTAAGTGACCACTTCGTCTTTCCATGCCTTGGGTTCTTCATCTGTGAAATGAAGATTGGACTGTTGTAACAATTAAGTGAGATAATACATATGAACTGCTCAGCACAGTCACTGGTGCATAGAAGGTACACAAAGATTAGGTAATACTGATTGAGTGCCTTCTATATCGTACGCATGGGGCTTGCATTTAGAGATGAGCAAAACAAGATGTGCTCCTTGTTCTCTTGTCTAGTTAAGAAGGAAACAAGAAGTAAATAATCACACACAAATAGAGAAAGCTGGCTGGGTGTGGTGGCTCACACCTGTAATCCCAGCACTTTGGGACGCCAAGGCGGGCGGATCACGAGGTCAGGAGATCAAGACCATCCTGGCTAACACACTGAAACCCCGTCTCTACTAAAAATACAAAAAATTAGCCGGGCGTGGTGGCGGGCGCCTGTAGTCGCAGCTACTCAGGAGGCTGAGGCAGAATGGCGTGAACCCAGGAGGTGGAGCTTGCAGTGAGCTGAGATCGAGCCACTGCACTCCAGCCTGGGTGACAGAGCTAGACTCTGTCTCAAAAAAACAAAACAAAAAAAACAAAAGACAAAAAAAACAACTAGAGAAAGCTATGTGGGAGTACCTGCTTCCTATGGCTAGGTAAGGGAATTGTGATCTGAAAGTCGCTAATGAGGTGAGGAGAGGGCACAATGTTCCAGGCGGAGTGAAAGGCATCTTCCTTGTCTCTGAAGATATTAGATGATCTGGGTTTTTGAGACCCTTCCTCTCAGAATCTCTGAGCCTAGCCCGGGCGTGGTGGTTCATGCCTGTAATCCCAGCACTTTGGGAGGTGGAGGCGGGTGGATCACCTGAGGTCAGGAGTTAGAGACCAGCCTGGCTAACATGGTGAGACCCCCTCCCCTGCAACCCACCATCTCTACTAAAAATAAAAAAATTAGCCAGGTGTGGTGGTGGGCGCCTGTAATCCCAGCTACTTGGGAAGCTGAGGCCAGGGAACCCAAGAGGCAGAAGTTGCAGTGAGCTGTGATCTCACCATTGCACTCCAGCCTGGGTGACAAGAGTGAAACTCCATCTCAAAAAAAAAAAAAAAAGAATTTCTAAGCCTACGTGCTGTTTTCCACTATTCCAAGGACAAAGTTTGCATCTTGAAAGCTAATCACTAAACCAAAGCCTTCACAAAGGCCATCAGTGGTTTTACCAAACAGACATTCTTCTCTAACAGCGACTAATATGATTAGTACTGGGTCCAGGCAGGTGAGCAGTTATAAGGGTGAGTTTTGGGTTAAGGCCTAACTGGGGCTAGGTCTTCAATTTTTGGTGGGCTTCAGGTCACCTGTGGAGACTTTTCAATACATCCCAGGGCCACATCCCTGGGAAATCTCAAGTTGGTGACTTTAAGTAGGGCCTGGTAATCTTCATTTTTCTCATGCTTAGCCAGGGATGAAAACAATAGCATTGTCATTTTGAACTCTGGCTCTACCACCCTCCATCTGGGTGACCTTGAGCAAGTTATTTAACCTCTTTGAGACTCAATTTCTTTCTTTTTTTTGAAACAGAGTCTCACTCTGTCACCGGGGCTGGAGTGCAGTGGTGCGATCTTGGCTCACTGCAACCTCCGCCTCCCAGGTTCAAATGACTCTCCTGCCTCAGCCTCCCCAGTATCTGGGATGACAGGTGCCTGCCTCTATACCCAGCTAATTTTTTGTATTTTTAGCAGAGACAGAGTTTCACCATGTTGTCCAGGCTGGTCTCGATCTCTTGACCTCGTGATCCACCCGCCTCGGCCTCCCAAAGTGCTGGGATTACAGGCGTGAGCCACTGTGCTCGGCCTGAGACTCAATTTCTTAACGTATAGAATGAAAATAATAATATCTACCCATAGGGCTATCATGAAGATGGAATGATATTAATATACAAGAAATGCTTATTAATGTAGTCCTTGGCATGTAGTAAACATCCCGAACATGGTAGTTATTTTTGTTAGCTTTTTTGTATAACAATAGAATATTATTTTGGTAAGATTGGCAATGGGAATGATTTATTATAGAAATCATAGAATACTATGCAGCCATAAAAAATGATGAGTTCATGTCCTTTGTAGGGACATGGATGAAGCTGGAAACCATCATTCTCAGCAAACTATCACAAGGACAAAAAACCAAACACCGCATGTTCTCACTCATAGGTGGGAATTGAACAATGAGAACACATGGACACAGGAAAGGGAACATCACACACCGGGGCCTGTTGTGGGGTGGGGGGAGGGGGGAGGGATAGCATTAGGAGATATACCTAATGTTAAATGACGAGTTAATGGGTGCAGCACACCAACATGGCACATGTATACATATGTAACAAACCTGCACATTGTGCACATGTACCCTAAAACTTAAAGTATAATTTAAAAAAATAATTAAAAAAAAAAAGAAATCCTGACCCACGGCAGACTGCCAAATGTTTCTTATATCACATGCCAGGTAGAACGGAGATATTTTCAAATTAAATTCTCTTCTCAGGAAGTTTCCTTTGAACTACTGAGATGGAATTTCACTGTTGTTGCCCAGGCTGGAATACAATGGCATGATCTTGGCTCACTGTAACCTCTGCCTCCCAGGTTCAAGCAATTCTCCTGCCTCAGCCTCCCCGAGTAGCTGGTATTACAGGTGCCCACCACCACACCTGTTCGTGTTCTTAGTAGAGACGAGGTTTCACCATGTTGGCCAGGCTGGTCTCGAACTCCTGATCTCAGGTGATCCACCCACCTCAGCCTCCCAAAGTGCTGGGATTACAGGTGTGAGTCACTGTGCCAGGCCTATTTTTGTCATTTATAATCTCTAGCATTTCCTGGGGGACAGCATGGTCTCTCCTTTTTGTTTCGGTTGGAATTTGGCTCCATCACTTACTAGTTATGACATGACCCTGAAGAAACTAGATCACAGTTCTAAGCTATGGAGTCTGACAAATCAGGTTTGCAGCCTTGGCTCAGCCATTACTGGCTGTATTACCTTGGGCAAGTCACTTCTCTTTTCTTTCTTTTTTTATTTTTTTGTTACGGAGTCACTCTGTTGCCCAGGCTGGAGTGCCATGGCGCAATCTTGGCTCACTGCAACCTCCGCCTCCCAGGTTCAAGCGATTCTCCTGCCTCAGCCTTCTGAGTAGCTGGGATTACAGGCATCTGCCACCACGCCCTGCTAATTATTGTATTTTTAGTAGAGATGGGGTTTCCATGTTGGCCAGGCTGGTCTCGAACTCCTGACCTCAAGTGATCCACCCGCCTTGGCCTCCCAAAGTGCTGGGATTACAGGTGTGAGCCACTGCGCCCAGCCCATGCCTGACTTCCTATGCCTAAGAGGAAACATGCTCAGTACTAACCTTCTCCACCTCCAAATTCAAATCCTGAAGTTGCAGATTTGGAAGATGGGGAATTAGGGAAGCTATGATCATGCTGCTGCATTCCAGCCTGGGCAATAGAGTGAGACACTGTTTCAAAAAAAAGAAGTCTGGCATGATCTCCCTGAGGGCTGAGCTTCTGAAAGTGAGCCAGGAGGTGGACAAGTCAGAAATCAACTGAGGTCGTGTGTAATGGCTCATGCCTGTAATCCCAACACTTTGGGAGACTGAGGCAGAAGGATTGCTTGAACCCAAGAATTTGAGAGCAGCCTGAGCAACATAGTGAGACCCCATCTCTTCGTTTGTTTGTTTTTGAGACAGTCTCACTCTGTTGCCCAGGCTGGAGTGCAGTGGCGCAATCTCGGCTCACTGCAACCTCTGCCTCCCAGGTTCAAGGGATTCTCCTGCCTCAGCCTCCTGAGTAGCTGGGACTACAGGCATGCGCCACCACCACTGGCTAATTTTTTCTATTTTTAGTAGAGATAGGGTTTCACCATGTTGGTCAGGCTGGTCTCCAAGTCCTGACCTCAAATGATCCACCCACCTCGGCCTCCCAAAGTGCTGGGATCATAGGCGTGAGCCACCGTGCCCGGCTGTAAGACTCCATCCCCATCTCTACAGAAAAAAATTAAAAAATTAGCCTAGGCAACAAAGCAAAACCTTGTTTCAGAATAAATAAATACATACATTTTAACTCAGGCATGGTAAGCTCAGTCCTAAATCCTCTGTCCTGTGGGAAAGAGGAGGAAGTGGAGTGGTAACTCCACGGCAGACCCTGGTCTCCCGGGGCCTTGAGCACTGCCTGGAAGATGCAGATGAAGCCTTGGAGTGGCCCTAGTATATATAGCCGTGGCCTCCACTGGATATGGGGCACTGGAGTTTTTCTCTATGGGCTGGATTCAAGCACCAGAGCTTCCTGACATTTCCCATCAGAAGGGAAAATGAGAAAGGTGGGTAGATGGAAATCTCTCTTCCACATTCATGCAGAATGAAGGCAGATGTGTTGATTTCCTTTTAAGTACTTGTGTCACTTCAACTGTAATTACCTTTTCCCAAATTCAAGAACAGAGTGGGGTGAGGAGGGTGAGGAAAGGATATGAATCTATAATAAGATTCTAAAAGAATTAAAATCTCATCAAATTTTTACCCAAATGCAAACTGCAATCGCTCTTTGGGGCAATTATGGGGAGGAAGAATTTATAGAGAATAAGGCCTTACGGCCGGGCGTGGTGGCTCATGCCTGTAATCCCAGCACTTTGGGAGGCTGAGGTGGGCGGATCACGAGGTCAGGAGATCGAGACCATCCTGGCTACCATGGTGAAACCCCGTCTCTACTAAAAATAAAAAAATAGCCGGGCATGGGGGCGGGCACCTGTAGTCCCAGCTACTCGGGAGGCTGAGGCAGGAGAATGGTGTGAACCTGGGAGGAGGGGCTTGCAGTGAGCCAAGATTATGCCACTGCACTCCAGCCTGGGCGACAAAGCAAGACTCCATCTCAAAAAAAAAAAAAAAAAAAAAATAGGCCTTAGAGTTTATCAGATGTGGGTACAAATCCCACAGCCCCCACTTATTAGCCAAGTGGCTCTCAGAGCTTCAGCTTCCTCATCTGTTAAATGGAGATAATAATAGCACTGGCCTCATGGGCTATACAGAACCGAACAGAACAAAGAATAAATTAGCCCAGTACCTGCAGGGTAGTATGTTCTTAAGAAATGTCACTGGGGGGTGGCGGCTCAGGACTGTAATCCCAGCATTTTGGGAGGCCGAGGGGGGCGGATCACGAGGTCAGGAGATCAAGACCATCCTAGCCAACACAGTGAAACCCTGTCTCTACAAAAAATACAAAAAAATTAGCCAGGCGTGAGGCACACACCTATAGTCCCAGCTACACAGGAGGCCGAGGCAGGAGAATTGCTTGAATCCGGGAGGCGGAGGTTGCAGTGAGCCGAGATCGCGCCATTGCACTCCAGCCTGGGCAAAAAAGTGAGACTCTATCTCAAAAAGAAATGTCAACTGCTCTTATCTGGGCAAAGCACTGTTTTCCATAGTTGACCTTTTATTTTTATTTTTATTTTATTTTATTTTGAGACAGAGTTTCGCTTTGTCGCCCAGGCTCGAGTGCAGTGGCACGATCTCGGCTCACTGCAAGCTCTGCCCCCCGGGTTCACGCCATTCTCCTGCCTCAGCCTCCGGAGTAGTTGGGACTACAGGCGCTCGCCACCATGCCCGGCTAATTTTTTTGTATTTTTAGTAGAGATGGGGTTTCACAGTGTTAGCCAGGATGGTCTCGATCTCCTGACCTCGTGATCTGCCCACCTCGGCCTCCCAAAGTGCTGGGATTACAGGCATGAGCCACCGTGCCCGGCCTAGTTGACCTTTTAAATTTTATTGGTATTAAAAGTGATTTTTTGGCCGAGCAGGTTGGTTCATGCCTGTAATCCCAGCACTTTGGGAGGTAGAGGCGGGCAAATCACCTGAGATCAGGAGTTCAAGACCAGCCTGGCCAACATGGTGAAATCTTGTCTCTACTAAAATACAAAAATTAGCCAGACGTGGTGGCAGGCGCCTGTAATCTCAGCTACTCGGGAGGCTGAAGCAGGAGAATTTCTTGAACCTGGGAGGCGGAGGTTGCAGTGAGCCGAGATCATGCCACTGCACTCCAGCCTGGGCAACAGAGCGAGACTCCCTCTCAGAAAAAAAAAAAAAAAAGAGAAAAACTCATATTTTTAATAAAATAATAATAGTACATAATAACAGGGGGTTTTTGGTGACCTTACCTGGCAAAATGAAGAGTTGGCATCTCCAAGCTTGTCCTTCAGGAACAAAATGTAGATAAACAATACCTTCCAGACAAAAGTGTTGTAAGAATTAAAGGAGAGAGTCTGGGCATGGTAGTTCGTGCCTGTAATCCCAGCACTTTGGGAGGCCGAGGTGGGTGGATCATTTGAGGTCAGGAGTTCGAAACCAGCCTGGCCAACATGGTGAAACCCCGTCTCTACTAAAAATAGAAAAATTAGTCTGATGTGGTGGCGGGTGCCTGTAATACCAGCTACTCGGGAGGCTGAGGAAGGAGAATTGCTTGAACCTGGAAGGTGGAGGTTGCAGTGAGCTAAGATCGCACCACTGCATTCCAGACTGGGTGACAGAGTGAGACTCTATCTCAAAAAAAAAGAAGAACTAAAGGAGAGAAATGTGCAGAGGTGCCCAACACAGGCTGGCTAAGATGCAATCAGATTTTTCTTTTTCTTTTTTTTGAGACAGAATCTGGCTCTGTCGCCCAGGCTGGAGTGCAGTGGTGCGAGCTTAGCTCACTGGAATCTCTGTCTCCTGGGTTCAAGTGATTCTCCTGCCTCAGCCTCCCAAGTAGCTGGGATTACAGGTGCCCACCACCACACCTGGCTAATTTTTGTATTTTTAGTAGAGACAGGGTTTCTCCATGTTGGCCAGGCTGGTCTTCAACTCCTAACCTCAGGTGATCCACCTGCCTTGGCCTCCCTAAGTGCTGGGATTACAGGCATGAACCGCTGCACCCGGCCTAGAATCAGACTTTTCTACACCAGCTCTGTCCTGTAGCAAAATAACATAAGTCATACATGTAACTGAAAATGTTCTGGTAGCCATATTAAAAGCATAAAAAGAAATAGGTGGAAGTAATTTTAATAATGTTTTTAATTTAATTTAATTTATTTAGTTAGTTATTTTTTGAAAGGAGGTTTCACTCTTGTTGCCCAGGCTGGAGTGCAATGGTGTGATCTTGGCTCACCGCAACCTCCACCTCCGGGGTTCAAGCGATTTTCCTGCTTCAGCCTCCCAAGTAGCTGGGATTACAGGCATGTGCCACCAAGCCTGGCTAATTTTATACTTTTAGTAGAGACGGGGTTTCTCCATGTTGGTCAGGCTGGCCTCGAACTCCTGACCTCAGGTGATCCACCCGCCTTTGCCTCCCAAAGTGCTGGGATTACAGGGGTGAGCCACCGTGCCCAGCCTATTTATTTATTTATTTTTGAGACGGAGTCTAGCTCTGTCGCTAGGCTGGAGTGCTGTGGCACGATCTAGGCTCACTGCAACCTCCGACTCCCTGGTTCAAGCAATTCTCCTGCCTCAGCCTCCTGAGTAGCTGGGATTACAGGCACGAGCCACCATGTCCAGCTATTTATTTTTTATTTTTATTTTTTGTATTTTTAGTAGAGATGGGGTTTCACCATGTTGGCCAGTATGGTCTCGAACTCCTGACCTCAGGTGATCCACCTGCCTCGGCCTCCCAAAGTGCTGGGGTTACAGGCATGAGCAACCGTGCCCAGCCAATAATGTATTTTATTTAAAATACAATATGTAATGAGTATTTCAATATGTAATGAATATTTTTTAAAAATCAATGCTTTGTTTTGTTCTGTTTTATTTTTGAGACAGGGTCTTGCTTGTTGTCCAGGCTGGAGTACAGTGTCACAAACACTGCTCACTGCAGCCTCAACCTCCTGGGCTCAAACCATCCTCCCCTCTCAGCCCCGCAAGTAGCCGGGACTTACAGGTGGACGCCACCACACCCGGCTAATTTTCTTTGCATTTTTTGTAAAGATGGGGTTTCACCATGTTTCCCAGGCTGGACTTGAACTCCTGAGCTCAAGCGATCCACCCGCCTTGGCCTTCCATAGGTGTTGGGATTACAGGAGTGAGACACCACGCCAGGCCAATGAGATATTTTGAAATATTTTTCTCCCACTAATTTTTAAGATCTGATGTGTGCTTTATACTTACAGAACATCTCATTTTGGACAGGAACATTTCATGTGCTCGATACTCACGCAGAGCTGGTGGACACTGTGTTGGGCAGCATAGCTCTGGAAGGTATTGACAGCTAAGCTATAGAGAGACACTGACTCAACTATTTCCTTTCTTTTCCTGTTTTGAGTCTCTTAAAAACTCAAAAATCGCCAGGCGCGGTTGCTCACGCCTGTAATCCTAGCACTTTGGGAGGCCAAGGAAGGCAGATTACCTGATGTCGGGAGTTCAAGACCAGCCTGGCCAACATGGCGAAACCCCCGCTTTACTAAAAATGCAAAAAATTAGCCAGGTGCAGTGGCGTGCGCCTGTAATCCCAGCTACTCTGGAGACCGAGGCAGGAGAATCACTTGAATCCGGGAGACAGAGGTTGCGGTGAGCCGAGATCACGCCACTGCACTCCAGCCTGGGCTACTGAGTGAGACTTGGTCTCAAGAAAACAAAACAAAACAAAACAAAACAAAACCAAAAAGCAAAACAAAAATCAAGCTATGAAAATAATCTTTCCAATTCACTTTACTCACCTTGGAATGTCCTTTTTTCCAAGCACTTGGTTCCTAGGCTGACAAAAAGGAAGCCCTTGGGCTCTGGGTGAGTCTGGCAGTGGGATGCAGACTTTCTCTTTTTGTCTTTGACTTTTAAATATTGAAATAATAGAATCTACTTATGAAGTGCCAGGCACAGTGCTAAGTGATTTGCACACATTGTTTAATCTTTACAATGATCCTATGAAGTAGGTTCTATTGTTATGTTGTTTTTACATCTGGAGCAAAACAGGCTCAGAGAAGTCAAGTATCCTGTCCAAAGTTACACAGCAAGGAAATGGTAGGACTTGATTTCCCTGAGTCAGAAGGCAGTGCCTTTATTAATGAGTTCTTAGGCAATTCTTTATCATTAGTAAATTGTAGAGTTAGGATTCCCATGATTCACATTCACCTCTTTTCATTTTTATTTTTTGAGATGGAGTCTCGCTCTGTCCCCTGGGCTGGAGTGAGGATTCATATTCACTTCGGACTCCAAGTTGATCTATTCAAACACACGTTGAAGTCCCAGGTTTCTCACTTTAAAAAGGAATAATAATAGTCACCTTGCAGGGTGATTTTGAGGATTAAATGAGCTAATTTACTTGCAAATCTGTACCGGAACTAGAAGTCTTTTGACTGGCTAAGGGAGTTCTAGTTTAGGCCTTTCACTAAGGGTTTATGAGCTGATTACCATCAATTCCCATTACCTTTAGTGACAATCATGGAAACTGTGAGCCCCGTGCTTAGCCCAAGAGTTCAAGAAATTAGAAAACCTGGACCAGGACCATGGGCCCTGCACGGCCCTGAGTGATGGAATGCAGTGAACACCAGGCCAGGAGACCGGGGGGGCGGGGGGGGGGGGCGGGGGGGGGTGCCTGTTCTAGTTCCTGCTGTCCCTCGGGAGGGCTGAGAAACCTTGGGCAAGTCCCTTCTCTGTAAACTGAGGGAAGAGGACCAGATACAATGTGAATTCCTCCGCGTTCTGACACTTGAGCTGTGCCCAGCGTCGGCCCGCCCCACCCTCCCTGACACACAGTGTTTAAAGGCCCCGGCGCCTCCGCCTTGTGACTTCAATGCACGTGGTACTCGGTCCCCCAGTGGGCGGAAAACTCAGGGGTGGCCTTATTATGAATGAATATCGAGCAATAACCGCAGGGTTGAGGCTTCAGACAGAAGTCACTATGGTGACCAAAGCACAACGAAAGAGTGCAGGCTCCAAGAGCCCTCCAAGGTCTCCTGCCTTTCATTCCAGAGCTCTGCCGGGCTCCCTGCACCGCGAGCTCCGCTGAGTTAAGTGCCTCAAGGTCACGGGAACAAAGAAAGGGCAACTAAATTGGCTTCATCTGTTCCCTTCCTAGTCCGCATCCACAGAGCTGGATGGAGTGGGCTGAGTCTGGGCGGAATTCGGATTTGAATGCAGGAACCAGCTCATACGGAAGGGGGTTACCTCTCAAGGTTCCCAGGCCAGGAGTGGGTGGGCGGGGCTGAGGGCGGGGGTAGGAGCCGCACCATCTCCATTGCAACGCCACAAAGACAGCCAAGACCCAGGCCTCGCCTCCGCTGGAGGAGGAAAGCGCCTTATGAATCATTTAAAGTCCATGAAAAACTCTCCTGGGACTTGCTTTTCTCCTTCACCCAGCAGAGATACCAGGGCAGAAAACAATGTGTCATGACCCAAAGGAGAACAAAATGTCCAGGCTAGTGGAGCTCTGGCTTCTCATATGGGAACTCTCTTGTCTCTCCAACCCATCAGATCCTGGGGAACCCAGTTACGCCTATTTTTCTGCACACCCTGTCTAGAAAAGCCACGTTTGGGATCTTCCTATTACAAGGCGACCAGGCCCTATTTTATTCACTTATTTATGTGTTTATTTGCCAAAAAAACAATTCGAAGATTCCCCCCTAAGAAATACATGTTCACTGTAGAAAATTTAGAAAATTAGGATAATTGAGACATGTAGATGGCCAAAAAGAAAAGAAACTCCACATTAACCCTACCACCTAGAAATAACCGTTTACTTATTTGGTCATTTGTTTATAAATTCTATGATTTATTTTTATTTTGAGACAGGGTCTCACTCTGTAGCCAAGGCTGGAGTGCACTGGCGCAATCACTGCTCCCTGCAGCCTCGACCTCCCATGCTCAAGCAATTCTTCTACCTCAGTCTACCAAGTTGCTGGGACTACAGGCATGAGCCACTGTGCCGGGCCTACAAACAGATATATGTATATTTTGAGACGGAGTCTCGCTGTGTTGCCCAGGCTGGAGTGCAATGGCATGATCTCAGCTCACTGCAACCTTCGCCTCCTGGGTTCAAGTGATTCTCCTGCCTCAGCCTCCCAAGTAGCTGGGACTACAGGAATGCTCCACCACACCCAGCTCATTTTTGTATTTTTAGTAGAGATGGGTTTTCACTATGTTGGCCAGGTTGGGCTGGAATTCCTGACCTCAGGTGATCCACCCACCTCGGCCTCCCAAAGTGCTGGGATTACAGGCTTGAGCCACTGCACCTGGCTTTTTTTGTTGTTGTTTTGTTTTGTTTTGTTTTTGAGACACAGTTTCACTCTGACACCCAGGCTGGAGTGCACTGGTGCAGTCTTGGCTCACTGCAACCTCCGCCTCCTGGGTTCAAGCAATTCTCCTGCCTCAGCCTCATGAGTAGCTGGGATTACAGGCATGTGCCACCACACCTGGCTAATTTTTGTATCTTTAGTACAGACGGGGTTTCACCATGTTGGCCAGGCTGGTCTTGAACTCCTGACCTCAGGTGATCTGCCCACCTTGGCCTCAAAGTGCTGGGATTACAGGCGTGAGCCACCACGCCCAGCCCTCCTAAAATATTTTTTTGAAGGCCTACCACATGCAAGGCACTGTACTAGGAATAGAGGTACAGAGATGAACAAGGCAGGTCTTACAAGGAGTTTTTTCTGTATAAAACTGTACACACATACCTTCCTAAAAAATCTCTGCTGTTCTAAAACTAAACAAAAATAAGGTAGAGAATAGGAATTTGGTATAAAATTGAACGAAAGCAACTTAGAACTAAATGTTCGGGTCAGTTTGTGTTTGTCTATGTAGTCAAAGAAACAACTGGAGGTAAACATGGAAATAGCTGCTTGGGAGTGAATGGCTATGAAGTAAATGCTAAGACCGGTGCCTGGGCCTCAGTTCCTGGCTCAGAATTTACATTGGCTGAACCAGGTGATGTCCACACTCCTACACAGGCCTCCAGACCCTTGGAAAAGATAATGAGAAAAGTTACTGGCTCACATGTGTGATCTAATTTAACATAAACTTCACAGCAACTATTTGAAGTAGAAATGACTTATCGGCCAGGTGTGGTGGCTCATGCCTGTAATCCCAGCACTTTGGGAGGCTGAGGCAGGTAGATCACCTGAGTACTGGAGTTCGAGACCAGCCTGGCCAACATGGTGAAACCCCGTCTCTACTAAAAATACAAAAATTAGCTGGGTGTGGCGGCGGGCACCTGTAATCTCAGCTAGTAGGGAGGCTGAGGCAGGAGAATCACCCAGCCTGGGTGACAGAGTGAGACTCCATCTCAAAAAAAAAAAAAAAAAAAAAAGAAAGAAATGACTTATCATTCCCATATTACAGATAGGGAAACTGAGACAGAGAATAACTGTGATGGCAGAGAAGCAATTCTATCAAAATGATCTCAGGTTTGTGATTCTTTTATTTTGTCACCCAGGCTGAAGTGCAGTGGCATGATCACAGCTCACTGCAGCCTCAACCTCCCGGGCTCAAGCAATCCTCCCCACTCAGCCTCCCAAGTAGCTAGGACTATAGGCACATGCCACCACACCTGGCTAATTTTTAAATTTTTTGTAGAGAAGAGGGAGATGAGGAGTCACTATGTTGCCCCGGCTGGTCTTGAACTCCTGGGCTCAAATGATCCTCCCAAAATGCTGGGATTATAGGCGTGAGTGACTGGACCCAGCAATTTTGTGATTATTTATTTATTTATGTATTTATGTATTTATTTATTTATTTTTGAGATGGAGTCTTGCTGTGTCACCCAGGCTGAAGTGCAATGGTGCAATCTCAGCTCACTGCAACCTCTGCCTCCCCAGGTTCAATCGATTCTCCTGCCTCAGCCTCCTGAGTAGCTGGGATTACAGGCACATGCCACCATGCCCAGCTAATTTTTGTATTTTTGTAGAGATGGGGTTTTGCCATGTTGGCCAGGCGATTATCCTCTCTTGGCCTCCCAAAATACTTAGGGAGGCAGAGGCAGGTGGATTGCTTAAGCTCAGGAGTTCGAGACCTGCCTGGGCAACATGGTGAAATCCTGTCTCTACAGAAAAAAACAAAAATTAGCCAGGCATGGTCATATGTGCCTGTAGTCCCAGCTACTCAGGATGCTGAGGTGGGATAATCACCTGGGCCCTGGGAGGCAGGGGTTGCAGTGAGCCAAGATCGCACCACCACACTCCAGCCTGGGTGACAGAGGGAGACGTTGTCTCAAAAATAAATAAATAAATAAAATAAAAAAAGAACAATCTAATAGCTGAGAAGAAAGGGCAAGTAAATAAATGTTCCTAGAATTTTTTTTAAGGGGATGGGTACAATCAGGGATGTTTAGAATCTAAGGTCAGATTTGACTTGTGGGCTTGGAACTAGAAGGTTTGATCAAAAAATGCACACCAATAAGCCATTTGCCCAAGGATCCTGTCCCAGGAGATGACTAAGGAAATAAAAAAATAGCCAAAAGATCAAAGTTGCCAAGAGTACATTCTTTGGAGACTGACAGGCCTAGTC